>NC_092818.1:92827962-93129212 GCF_023375885.2 Dermacentor andersoni | reverse complement strand
TCGCGTGGGCTCTTCCCGTGACCTTCCTTCTTGCCCACGACGCCGAGAGTATAAGAGCAGCTGCCCCCGGACGCCGGAGAGAGGCTCCGATTTGTACTGTTGAGTTACGTGCTCTCCCGTCTCTCCACTTCGGTCGACCTGACCGGCCGCTCTTTTGCTATGTTAGAATAAACAAGTTGTTCTGTTACCAGTCTACTCTTGCTTTGCCGGGACCTTCGGATGCTTCCAGTGCCCCAGGCCGCCAGGCCAACGCTACCCTTGGGGCTTGCGACCCATTGGCAATAACGGGCGTCGGCACCGAGTCCCCAACAGCTAGTTGCCAGCGGTGAGATCGCGACAACGGAGGCCAGCAGCGAAGAGATGCGGTTGACTGTATGCTGAGCAGCACAACGACCATCCGGGAGCAGTGCAACGAGCCCTGTGTGATGACTGGCTGCCTGCAGCGGAACGACTGCGCGGAATTCTTGGCTGCGAGGTTTGGTGAGTGCGGGACTTTCTTCTTCTGAGTTTTGCCAGGCTTTTGTTAGTGTCAGAAACAGAGCTGGTAATTGTGGTTGTCGTTGCTGCCGGGTTAGTTTGCGGCAAGACAATAGTAGGCAGTAGAGAAAGCAGCATTCAGAGCAGCCATGGATTTGAAGTCGTTGCGCAAACCGAAATTGCTGGAGCTTGCAAGAGAGTTGGGTCTGGATGTCTCAGACAAACTCAGAAAACCAGAACTGCTAAGGGCTATTCTTGAGTTAGAAGCTGAGGATGACGAGCTGTCGGAATGCCTTGAGACCATTGAGGAGAGGGAGACGGCAAAAAGACAGGAGCGTGAACTTAAAGAACAGAAAGAGAAAGATGAGCGCGAACGAAAAGAACAGATAGAACGAGAGCAACAAGAGAAAGAAAGAGAGCGCGACCGTCAACACGCTTTGGAAATGAAGCGTCTCGAGTTAGAGATGGAACGCGCTCGTAATGGAAGTCAGGCACACGGTGCAGGAGAACGAGTATTGTTCAAAATGACTGACCTGATGCGGCCGTTTAAGCTTGGAGAGGACATTGGTTTGTTCCTGGTTAACTTTGAGCGAACGTGCGAGAAGCAGGGGTTCTCTCGGGAAACGTGGCCACAGCGCTTGCTCACTTTGCTACCCGGCGAGGCGGCCGACGTAGTCGCTCGCTTGAATAGAGAGGAGGCAGAGGATTTCGACAAAGTGAAATCGAGTCTGCTAAAAAAGTACCGGCTGTCAGCGGAGGCGTTCCGTCGGAAGTTTCGGGAAAATGAGAAAGGCAAAAGTGAGTCATATACAGAGTTTGCCTACAGGCTTATGTCAAACATGCAGGAGTGGCTCAAAGAAGAGAAAGCGTTTGGTGACCACGAGAAAGTTCTGCAGTGTTTCGGGCTAGAACAGTTTTATAGTCGGTTACCTGAGAACGTGCGGTACTGGGTCTTGGATAGGCCAGACGTTAGTACGGTGGCTAGAGCCGCTGAGCTAGCCGAGGAGTTTGTGACGCGTCGGGCTCGTGGAGCTAAGGACGGTCAAAAGGGTGAATTTGGCTCCAAGTTTGAGAGGCCAAAGTTCACGCCCATGAGAGCAAAGGGGGACACACGTAGTTCGGATGCGAGTGAAAGCAGTCCGACCGAACGTACGGAGACGGCGGCAACCGAAGCCGAACGCAGAAAGCGGTTCGAGACGAGGCAAGCGCGCGTTTGTTATACGTGCCAGAAGCCGGGTCACTTTTCGGCGCAGTGTCCAGAAACAAAACCAAAAGTCGTGTTTTTGTCTTTATGCAGCACTGACGAGAACATGAAGCTTCTCGAGCCTTACATGCGAGACCTCCTCGTGAACGGGAAAGAGTGCCGAGTGCTTCGCGATACCGCAGCTACGATGGATGTCGTTCACCCCTCTTACGTAGAACCCGATATGTTCACGGGCGAGTGCGCATGGATCAAGCAAGCAGTGGAAGCTCATAGCGTGTGTCTGCCGGTAGCAAAAGTGCTTATTGAAGGACCTTTCGGAGCACTTGAGACGGAGGCCGCAGTGTCATCTATGCTGCCCCCCCAGTACCCGTACCTATTTTCGAACAGGTCCGATCACCTCCTGCGCGAGAAGGGGCTTTTGTTTGGTGAGGCTAGCGTTCAGGCCTTAACCAGATCGAAGGTTCGGGAGCTCGCTGCAAAGGCGGTAGTTGCGGGGCCGACGTTGTTGAACGATGAGAAAGGGTCAGAGGCGCAGCAAGCTGGTATTCAGAGCACGCCCGAACGGAATAAAATTGAGCCTGTAGCGTTAAAGGCACCAGATACTGGAGAGGAAATTCCCGATGCGGGAAAGTTAGAAGAGCTTCCGCTCGAGCTTCCGGGACTAGGCTCAGTGACGAACAGGAAAGACACCGATCAAGTCATTAGTGACTTAATAAGTAAAGCATCGCTGTCGCCTGAGCAGAAAACCGAACTACACCAGCTCTTACAAGAGTTTCAAGGTCTGTTCTCTGAGAGGCCTGGTAGGACTTCTGTCCTTACTCATGACATAGAACTTACCTCCCCAGAGCCAGTACGATCCAAGGCGTACCGGGTGTCACCCCGCCAGAGCGATATTATGGAGGCTGAGGTAAAGAAAATGCTACAGCTCGGTGTTATTGAAGCGGGTGAGAGTGATTATACCTCCCCTTTGATTTTAGTTGAGGTACCGGGCAAGGAACCTCGTCCTTGCGTCGACTACCGCAGGCTTAATTCCATCACTAAGGATCAAATTTATCCGATCCCTAACATCGAGGAGCGCCTTGAGAGAGTGAGTAGCGCTCAGTTTATTTCCACCCTAGATCTTGTCAGGGGTTATTGGCAGGTTCCACTTACAGAAGAGGCTAGTAGGTATGCGGCGTTCATTTCACCAATGGGGACATTCCGTCCTAAAGTTTTGAGTTTTGGTTTGAAGAACGCGCCATACTGCTTTTCAAGCCTCATGGATAAAGTGTTGCGGGGACAGCAAGAATTCGCTTTACCGTATCTAGACGACGTAGCGATATTCTCCGCATCCTGGCCTGAGCATATGGCGCACTTGCGGGCAGTGCTAACCCGCCTGCGCGATGCGGGCTTGACAGTCAAGGCTCCCAAGTGCCAGTTAGCACAGGCCGAGGTTGTCTACCTCGGACACGTGATTGGTCGGGGTCGTCGCCGCCCCTCTGAAATAAAGGTGGCCGCTGTGCGAGACTTCCCGCAACCGCGCACGAAGACCGATATTCGGTCGTTCTTAGGTGTCGCCGGCTACTATCAGAGGTACATCCCCAGGTACTCTGATATCGCGGCTCCCTTGACGGATGCTCTAAGAAAGACAGAGTCGCAAACAGTCGTCTGGGATGAGACAAAGGAAAGAGCTTTTAGCGCCCTAAAGAGCGCCCTAACAAGCCAGCCTGTGCTACGATCGCCCGACTACACAAAAGGGTTCGTTGTTCAGTGTGATGCTAGTGAGCGAGGCATGGGCGTTGTACTGTGCCAACGGGAAAATGGAGAAGTAGAACACCCCGTCCTGTATGCTAGTCGTAAGCTGACGAGTCGTGAGCAGGCGTATAGCGCCACCGAGAAAGAGTGTGCGTGTATCGTGTGGGCCGTTCAGAAATTGTCATGTTACCTAGCTGGCTCGAGGTTTATCATTGAGACGGATCACTGCCCTCTCCAATGGCTGCAGACCATCTCTCCCAAAAATGGCCGCCTCCTGCGCTGGAGCCTCGCTTTGCAACAATATTCCTTTGAGGTGCGTTACAAAAAGGGGAGTCTCAACGGTAACGCCGATGGCTTAAGTCGAAGCCCCTAACGTGGGAATCAGCCTCAAAATTGCTTGTTACGGATGTTTTTCTTCCTGAGGCAGGATTTTTAACTTATTGCTTTTGTGTAGTGTTTCAAAGTGATGATGTGCTTTCTAGTGCAATTTTCCGATTTGTGGACGCGTTCTGACTGCTGCTAAACTACTGTAAGGAACTAGGCAGCAGTATAAAAGGGGAAAGAGCCTGGCAGGGCTTAGTGAGGGTTGTGCCGTGCTTGCTGACTGAGCGGTTGACTTTCGGCGTAGTTCTAACGCTTGCCGGAAACGAGAACAAAAATGTCAACTCTCCCGAAGTCACTTTGCAGTGTCCTGTGTGAACCTGAACGTGAGAACGAGGCCTTCTCTGTGCGCTGCGCTCAAGAGACGCCAAAGGACGCCCGACTTCGGTTATGAGCATCATCGAGCGACATCCCTCCGGACAGCGGATGCAGTCCCCTGACCATCGGGATCTCCTTCCCCCGGCGGGGCGGTCTGTTACGTTTCGCCTACAACGCGCGGTAATGCCGGCGCGGATGCAACGGACGCCGGGGCTTCGTTCAAAGGGGCGGACATTTTGGCCCGTTCGACGCCGCCGCAACGCCTCCCCGCCAAGCGTGTCCAGGCGTGTTTCAGTGCCACGTGTCTTCGTGTGTGCGTGTGTGTGTGTGCCCACGCTTGTCAAAGCGCGGCAGCCGGGGAGCGGAGCTCCCCAAGAGAGGAGCCAGGAGGTCTGTCCGTCGGCGGGTTGGCGATGCGTCACTACACTCGTCTCAACATGTCTCTCAGCTCGTCCGTGCTCCGCCGTCGCGTGGGCTCCGTGCTCCGCCGTCGCGTGGGCTCCGTGCTCCGCCGTCGCGTGGGCTCCGTGCTCCGCCGTCGCGTGGGCTCTTCCCGTGACCTTCCTTCTTGCCCACGACGCCGAGAGTATAAGAGCAGCTGCCCCCGGACGCCGGAGAGAGGCTCCGATTTGTACTGTTGAGTTACGTGCTCTCCCGTCTCTCCACTTCGGTCGACCTGACCGGCCGCTCTTTTGCTATGTTAGAATAAACAAGTTGTTCTGTTACCAGTCTACTCTTGCTTTGCCGGGACCTTCGGATGCTTCCAGTGCCCCAGGCCGCCAGGCCAACGCTACCCTTGGGGCTTGCGACCCATTGGCAATAACGGGCGTCAGCACCGAGACCCCAACACCGGCAACTCTCAGAACTGCCTTGGCTGCAAATTCAGATTCGCGAAGTATAGCTAAATTTGGACAAGATTTCAATTTTACAGCTTACTATTGCTGATAAAAAGGTTTCTAGCGTTTTTTTTTTATCGAGCTGCCTTCACTTTTTATTTTTAGCGTTATGAGAATACTAGGCTAAAGGGCGCAGACGTGAGCCTGCGATGGCAATCAAGAGGTCTATTGATCACGATTCACTGATAGCGATCGTCTGGATCCGTATCCCGGAATATCGCGATTGCAAATGACCATGTAGCAACAATCCATTCGGGTCAAGCGCAATCTGGATTGGCCCCGATCCCGATCAGAAGTGTACCTGTCACACCGGTATAACTGCCGCCAACCATCTCGACCAACCCACCAGCGCACGGCCGGGCTAAAGGAGCCGCGCGCTGAGCTGCAAGCCCCCGGCCCCACTGGCGTGTTCTTGATCCCAGTGCCACCAACGTATAATTAATATCGCAACAAAAAAGGTGTTGATCGAGCCATACCTTTCTCCGCAGGTACCGAATCCACTGTTTAGTCTAAGCGCCAACGTCTCCAGCGTCTTGTTTGTACGAAAAGCACGACACAGCCCTGTGATTCTTGTCATCTGCAGAGAGAAAGTGTCCAATTCCAAAAACTTGAGACTGGCATTGTCTGACAGTGCTGCTGCCAGATGGGCCAGGCTGGACGTACATTGAAAACCGCCGAGTTTCAGGTGTCTGAGGGTCGTGTTCGTGCGCAGTGCAGACGCCAGTGCCCGCTCGCAGTTCGAATTTAGGAGTGGAAATTTCACACAGAGCCAGTTCAACGTTGAGTTCACTTTGAGCGCATCAAACAGGACTGTTGGGGTAGACTTATGTATCAGCACTTCCAGCTTGGTCAAAGTTTTGATTGCCGCAACGGCTCCAGCAAATATCGTAAGTTCACTTCCGTGAACGTTTGCAGTGAGTTCCGTTAAATGCGTCGATACTCTCAAAAGAGGCTTGATCCTGTCTATGGCTGTGAACGTGCCTAAACAGCTGAAGTTTACAAACGTTAGAGGCGCCATTACTATTTCATAGTCCCTATAACACATCGGGTCCTCACAGCACATAGCATCCACACGTTTGAGGGAGTTCCGGTTACGCTGTAGTAGAGCTCCAAGGCCTGATGTGAACTTGGTTTTGCATCGATGGCTGCGGAAGAGAAGCGTTTCGAGAGAGCAGATGTTGTCGACACCTTCCAAAGTGTAGAGCATGCCGTCGCGTCGAGCTTCTTCGAACGGAATCTCCGAAACTTCCAGCGAGCGAATCACTCGAACGGATTCGCCTGCTGACGATGAAGGACGCAGACTAATAAAGAACGCAGGCTTTTCCAACCGGCCAGTGTCAGCCACGATGATGACCGCCAGTTCGTCGATGCAGGCGTGGTGATCGAGGAGCCGTGAAGCAAGGAATGCCGCATCGCGAGACACGGAGTCGGGGTCCCCGGCAATTTCCACGCTTCGCCACTGCAGTGAAGAGAGGCGCAGGCCGCCTCGGCTTGTCTCGCGGAGTTCGAACGCGAGTCGCTGCAGTACTTGGTTCCAGTGTGTCAAATCACTGTTCAGCCAGCACCTTTCGCCAGGCAGTGCAGCGCTGCAAGGTCGATCAAAGTCCAGCCCTTGCATGAGGATTTCCTTCCAGTCGGAGGCTGCCGCCGCACTTGCCATTGTTGTCTTGCGCGTCGGGGATAGCGTGGCCATAGAATGCGTGGCGGGATTACACGGCCGTGCACAGATGGTGTGCGAGAGTGCACGACGAACTCGAGCGCGTTCTAATCGGTAGAGTGCGCTCCATGTAAGCTTAACGGCCTCTATGTAACGGCCGGAAGCATGGAGGATGGAAAATCTGAGAAGTCCTGACGTCACTATTTTTGAGGCTAAAGTGACGCCGGAAGTCGGCGTTACTCCGCCATCTTGTCGGGCCAGATTCTCCTCTGTTGTTTATGTGGAAGGAGGGAAAGACATACGCCGGCTCGCGCGAAGCGCGGTGTTGACTAGCCTAGTGAAGCTGTTCGCTTCAAAACTGAGGAGAGGCCCTACGCTCTCCGCGCGCTAGGAGAAAAGTGTGGAGGAAGTCGTGGGTTCTCGTCTTTTTGCTTTTCTTTCTTTGTTTTTTTTTCTGTAGCGGCCATGCTATCGGGCCGCAATGGCGGCTTTGTTATGGTTCTGTGCGCTCACACGTGTTGCTCCGTAGTTTTCGTACTGTGGCAAAGGTGTCGTGTGGGCAGGTTTGCGTTAACCTCTGTGTTTTGTTGCGCTGTGTTATCTGGACCGTGCTCTCCCGGATGTTGCTGGGGACAGGAGGAACTAAAGCTCGTGAAATGAACCCGCATGCAACGCTGCACGCAATGTACCGCGCCACGGCAATGGCAACGGACGAAGGAATAGCCGCGGGAAATAGTGCCTTCTTCAGCGGAATGATGCTAATGTGCCATCGCAGGCCGAAACCGATGCGTTTCAGAATTTGTACCATGAACGCCTTGCAGGTCAGTGATTCCTGATTGAGACAGCGCGTGACGGATTTGCGGCACGTAGAACGTACGTTTTCCAGAATGCATAATCCTGGTTCTAGAACTTCGTGTTCAGTAACAACTTGCTTTTGTGCATATTCAAACACATGTTGCTCAACTGCTTGTTTCTTGCAGTAATCGCGACAGCAGGAAGTGTTTTAAGCAGAGCGCGTTCGAGGTTCATACACACCTGCACAGGTGTACCACAATACACGTGCTGATAGAGCGTTAAGCTGAATATGTGCACTTTGCTGCCCTCGGCACCGTTCGCCGGCCAGTCGACGATTATTCCGAGAAGATGGGAAAGAAGCGGCTGCTTTGACTTATTAAGGAACGAATCCTCCCTACCGAAGGCGTATCTTATCTGCGCGCGCAGGAAGCGCAGGGAAGTGAAGGTTATAGTGGATGCGCTGCAAGAGTGAGCAAAAGGCTCCACAGAGCGTACGCCTGCGAACACATAAAATGGCTGTTCCATGGTCGCACATAGGCCAGGTCTATGCGCGTACTGCTCTACACCGTGCGCCTGCTATCACAAAAATTTGGTTCCTTGAAGCTTCACTTACTGTAGGGAAAATGTTTTTGGTGTTTTACGTGCCAAAACCACTTTCTGATTATGAGGCACGCCGCAGTGGAGGACTCCGGAAATTTCGACCACTTGGGGTTCTTTTAGCGTGCACCTAAATCTAAGTACACGGGCCGCCGTGGCCCGTCCCAGCCGCCGTGGCCGGGATTCCCGGCCGCCGTGGCCGGGCCAGGCCGCCGTTCCCGGCCGCCGTGGCCGGGATTCGATCTCGCGACCTTGTGCTCAGCGATCATCATCTGGAGTTTATGAGCACAAACACGTATTCTCGCTGTGGCTTGAGGAATCTCCGTGCTTTATTGAACAAACTTCGGGTGGCCGCGCATTAGTAGGACAGCGCGCCGCCGAGGAAGCAGAATGTCATTTCTGACTCCGCATTGACTGCGGCCTGAGGTGCCTTCTTCCCAGAGTAAGTGAACCCGCCGTGGTTGCTCAGCGGCTATGGTGTTGGGCTGCTGAGCACAAGGTCGCGAGATCGAATCCCGGCCGCCGTGGCCGGGATTCGATCTCGCGACCTTGTGCTCAGCAGCCCAACACCATAGCCGCTGAGCAACCACGGCGGGTTCACTTACTCTGGGAAGAAGGCACCTCAGGCCGCAGTCAATGCGGAGTCAGAAATGACATTCTGCTTCCTCGGCGGCGCGCTGTCCTACTAATGCGCGGCCACCCGAAGTTTGTTCAATAAAGCACGGAGATTCCTCAAGCCACAGCGAGAATACGTGTTTGTGCTCATAAACTCCAGATGGATCGCAAGTGGGTCCGTGTGTCGTACGTGTGTGTCTTCAGTGCATCCTTGCAGTGCAGTGAGAATGCGTGCATCTTTTTTTTCGTATCGCCGGACGTCTAGCTCGCAAGTCCGTCTGAGAGCCCCAGGAAGTCCAAGCACAGAAAAGCAACTAGAAGGGAGCGATAAAGATGACCTTTTTTAAAAACACGCAAGAACTGGGCAGCGGGCGGTACCTACGGTTAATGGGAACAGTTCAGTTGGCTGGGCTGATAAAGCACGTTTATGTTCATAAAAGCCGGTAAAAGCAGCCTATTGGATCTCACGGCCCAAATTGCGAAGTTCTTTATGAACTCCTTTCAACATGACTTCGGCAATGGTAATGCGATGATTCGTCGCGACTACATCCTTTCGTTTAGAATTGCTGCTGGGCGGGGGCGTCCGAGCAGCCGGTTGCGCGCATCGCGGCGCGGTTTTCGCGAGAAATGTAAACAAGAGAGGAGAAGTAGCCCCACATGATGGCGGGCTAGTTGGTGGTTTCACTTAGCTTCACAATAAAGTGGCGTCTGGGCGCATCCTCAGTTTCTTCCTTCCTTCGTGGCACCGGCGCACAAGTCCGCCGCACGCCATATTCGCTTTGTGTGGTGTGTGTGCTGCAGTTTTGTGCGATTTTTTCGTCTTATTTAGCTGCCGTTCGCGCAAGTTTTGCGGCGTATGCCGGTCTTGACATGGCGAAAAAAGAGCTGTGTGCCGGCATGTTCAAGTAATTACAGAAGAGGGGAAACGGCCCAAGTGTTTTCTTTCCCGAAGGACTAACTGCTGCGCACGAAGTGGCCGAGGGCGATTCCGCGGGAGGATTTTGCTCCTACAGAGAATAAGAAGGTAAGATATTTTTCGTTACACTGCGCTTCTGTAGTGTCCTTGAAGTGCAAACTCGATTATTCATTTTTATTCACACGAGGCCCATACGTAGCACGTATTTCGATTTCATTGCATGCAGGTATGCGCGCTGCACTTCGAGGGATCGTGCCTTGTACGAAAGACTTCGTACACGGATCCTAGGACAGCGCGAGTGCTCGAAGTTTCTCTGAAAGTACCACATATTCACCAACGATCAGCGCCTACCCTCTACCCGGGATGCCCATCCTACTTGTCGAAACAAGACGGCTGCCTTTCTAGGCTGCCACCATAGAGCAAACGGGTCCGCCGAGAAGCATCCGACCTCGCTCGTGCGATTTCCGAATCCGCAGCATGCTACCAGAGTGAAGAAATTCAGCGAATTTTATCCGCCCTTTTTGAACTGAGAGAGCGGTTGCAGACAGCATGCGTGCCGGATGTGTGGATGGTTATTCATCGCCCCAACTGCATGCACTCTTTTTAATCATTGGAGCGAGAACGCACCTGTTTTGCACTCATCCGTGACTGTCTCCGCTGATAGGAAGACAAGTGCGTGCTTCCGCAGCAAAAGCATAAAGCGTTGTGGAAATTACGTGATTCCAAATGAGATCAATGATGTCAATGTTCTCCTCCAACTGCTGAATCGGATGCAACGCATTGAGAACGCCGACTGTCCGTCTGATGGAATTCCGGATATTGTTTGTACCTTCCTGGAAAATAAATAGGGGAATACCTCACAGAGAGCAAAATGGATGTGGTTAGATTTTTGAAAGATCAGGTCACACTGCTTGTAAAGGAATGCGTGCAGCATTCATCAGAGGTTATGGTACTCGCTTGCATTGTACATAACATATCCCCTCACGCATACAAGTTCCTCGGGTTTTCTGGTCTTGCCCCACGCGAGTACGATAAGAAAAGCGTGTTCTTCGTTTGAGCCATTCAATTATTGCAAGAACAGAAATGACACGGCTGCTGCTGCTGCAAAAGCTGATGCAAATGCACGTAAATTAAAGACAGTTGCGAAGAAGTGAAAATGAGAAACGGTTGTTCTTGGCTGTTGTTTCTTGTGCTTTGATCATGAGTGTATATAGAAAATAAAATTTTGTCCCTGTATGTGGATTATCTCTGTACTTTGCATTTGTACACGCAGGCTCCTCTGCTTACCTGGAGAAACGCCATGAGACGGTATTTTTCCAGCGTTCTCGTCCTTTTCGCTTTGTCATTTTGGACACTTCAACGATAATACTTCATTTTTACACACTACTTCTTGACCACACACACAAAAACATTATGCAAATCTCACGCATTGTGGGAATCGATGTAAGCGAAGATTTCTGTGCTGGTTGCTTTCATTCACGATTGTTAGCGGTGATATTTACGGCGAAAGCCTAATTTCTTTAACGTTTATAGTCTAATACGAGAGTGGCGAGTTGATGTTAAACATTATCTTGCGTGCACCACTGCCTTTGGTCTGTGTAGTACACAGAACACACAGGGGGAGGTGTTTGGTTGAGGCGTTTTTGTGATGCATATTTCATAACCTCTGAGAGGGTTGAGCATTGTCATTGTCTCACATGGCACAATGAACGTCTCGTGTCACTTAAGCACTGCCCCTAATCGTCTTCGGGCTGCACAACATATCTATTTTTAAGTAAAACACGATATTGGAATCAATTCTTAACTGATTATAATGGCACAGAGAATCGTTTCATTACTAAATACATCATTGCGGGCGTTTGAGAAATGACTGCCTTCACCATGAAGGAAGCGGGATAAGGAGGCTGCATGTTCCCAGACACTATTGGCTGTGAATGTGCAGAATATTTGTCCGCTTTTGGGTTTGGTTTAACAACAGAGTATTATATGTATATATATACAGACGTATAAAAGGCAATAAATCTAGTGTAGCAATTATTGGTAAAAATGCACATCAGCATTTTTTTTTCACAAATATGCCGTGTTGAGCCCTTAAATGGGGGCTTCGCTT
The DNA here is from genome assembly GCF_023375885.2 of Dermacentor andersoni. Lineage (NCBI taxonomy): Eukaryota > Metazoa > Arthropoda > Arachnida > Ixodida > Ixodidae > Dermacentor > Dermacentor andersoni. The sequence continues at coordinate 93,117,512 of NC_092818.1, read as the reverse complement.
AGAATGTTGTCGACGAGCGTATGCAATGAATTGTACTACCTGTTGTTTATGATGAACGAAAGCTTTTCAGTTCCAATTAAAGAAATTTTCTTTTTCTTTCTTGTGTGTGTGGGGGGGGGGGGGGAGAGTGGGAGCTCCAATATCGTTTTCACACCATTTACAACCCGTCAGTACACTTTTTCTTTTTCACAAGAAATGTAGTCCTTCGAGCGCGAAATAATGAGGAAGTTCTTTATTGAAAAGCCAGGGTAATTAGCGTACATTTTCTTACGTGCTACTATGCGGTAAACTGGAACGAAGGGCGAAAGAATACCATGATAAGCGCACGCTTTTTCGCAGTGCGTCCCTTGTCTTCAAAAGCAAACCATGGCAGGGAAAAAAAAACTGTTCAGAGGACGACCGCAACTTGCGCACCTGAATGTATGCATTATTCGCTTGGACTGGTTATGTCTTGTACTTGTTGGACCAATATATGCACGACGTTGGAATTTGGGTTTTAGTGTGCCCGAAGCGACCCTCGATTCTTGCGAAGAGCTGAGAACTGGTATGTTGCGCGAACGTGAGAACCGGCCGAAAGAAATGAAGCAGAATCAAGCTTTACTGCAGAAGTCAAGAGGAACAACGTCCATCAGCACTGGCTGGTACAGAAGTGCAACCTCTCTACGCAATCACGTCGGTTATCTTTAGGTAGCGCGCAATCGCTCGCCAGCAGTCGTTTGTGAGCGCATCCGCCTGAGTGGCAGCACTCGAAGGGCGACATCTCACGACGTTATGCCGCACGACGCCAGTGATGACGAGGTAGTTGTCCAACAAGTAGTTACGAGCAGAGTTCAACATCCGGGTCACCTGTGCTTGCTGCACGCCGGCAGTCGCCATCAATTCGTTGCGTAAGCCTGGGCTCCGAAAGAACAGCTCGAAAGCCTCGGCACACAGCCTGTCTGCCGTGGGAAGAATGGCAAATTCTACAGCGCGGCGAAGATCGCGCTGGTTGTTACGCAGTGCTTCCAATATAGCGAAACTGACGCTGCAGTTATTCCTGAACGTAAACGGTAACGAAAGATGAGTGATGCGCCTGTTTTGAGACAGTGCGCGTGCGATCGCTTTCCCTGCAGATACATAGAAAGAGCTGTACGTGCATAATACGGTGACACTGGTCAACGACTCATTGTGAGCGAGCATGTCCGACAGCTCCTCGGCAAGCTCGGAAGTTCTGAAACGCACCGGTTCTAGGACATCGATGCGCAAAGTGTCGATGGTGTTGTTCAATGCAACAGCACGTAAGGCGTTTCGAGCAAACCGCCTTTGGCAAGCGAGGTCCATACAGCGAAGGTTTCCGATCTTCTTGAGCATTTCGCAGAAGAGAACACCCTTTGCGCCAGGGTCATCCGGCACGGTGACCCTCAGAGTGCGAACGTAGCTCGAAGCGACGGCATCGAAGAGAGAAATTAGGAGTGCCTCCTTAAAATGCCAGATATTGCTGAAGTCCAGCTCCTGGGGGCAAGCCGTAACGGACGCCAATGTCGCCGTCAAGCCCGGCAAGTCGGGCTCTGCCAACGGGAGACTGACGCGACCGTAGCTTCCGCTGTGGGTCAGCTCGTCCGCCAAGGCCACCCTGTCGTAAGAGAAACCACAGGCATAAGTGACAAAGCGCACGCACGCACGCACACACTCGTTAAATCGGAGTGAGCAAGAAGAGGTCGGTCAGCTTGTGTGGGTCAAAGTGAACGTATGTAAAACCCGGCTATAAGATCTTCGCACCCTCCCCCCCCACCGCCCCGCCCGCCCGTACACCACACGTGCACCACAGTATAGTGAACAAAAAGATATGATATTAGAATGCAGACGCATCCACTCGCGCGAAAACTCGAAAAGGGGCCGCGGCGAGTACCACGAAACTAACAAATTTAAAAAGTGGAGCTAGCTATATGGCACAGTCAATATATCTGCCCCTCTGGTTGCACCACAGAGATCGATAACCTTTTTTTTATTATTGACGCTGCCGTAAAACTCCACTTGCCAGTTCATCACGCTCCGTTAGCGCTCTTATCCCCACGTTGGTGTGATGAAGAGGGCTGACATATGCACAGGAGCGAACGCTTCGGCTGCCCCTCCCTTCAAAGCGTTTCCAGAACTTGAGATTACGCGACCTGTAGCACGAGGCGCGCAGAAAGGCAGCACACATGCACGTAGCCGCCAGCTTAAGTTACTACATGCATAGGTTCCCTTATAGGCTTCCTGAAGGGAGCCTATACAGTAATGCCCGTGCACCAGTACACTTGTGATCGTGATCAACAACGGTCGCTGCTACGCGGTGCAAAGATCCGGATCGAATTATTATCGTCTGCTGATCGCCGGCAACTCAGAACTGCCTTGGATTCAAATACAGATTCGCGAAGTATGGTTAAATTTGGATAGGATTTTAATTTTACAGCTTACTATTGCTGATAAAAAGGTTTTTAGTTTTATTTTATTGAGCTGCCTTCACTTTTTATCTTTAGCGTTATGAGAATACTGGGCTAAAAGGGCGCGGACGTGAGCCTGCGATGGCATTCAAGAGGCCTATTGATCACAATTCTTGGATAGCGATTGTCCAGATCCGGATCGCGCAATATCGCGATCGCAAATGATCGCGTAGCAACACTCGATCCGGCTAAACCTCAATCCGGATCGGCGCCGATCGCGATCGGAAATGTACCTGTCACACCAGTATAACTACCGCAAACCATCTCGGCCAGCCCGCCAGCGCACGGGCGGGCTAAAGGAGCCACGCGCTGAGCGGCAAGCCCCCGGCCCCACTGGCGTGTTCTTGATCCCAGTGCCACCAACGTATAATTAATATCGCAACAAAAAGTGTTGATCGAGCCATACCTTTCCTCGCAGGTACCGAATCCACTGTTTAGTCTAATCGCCAACGTCGTCAGCGTCTTGTTTGTACGAAGAGCACGACAAAGCCCTGTGATTCTTGTCATCTTCAGAGAGAAGGTGTCCAATTCCAAAAACTTGAGACTGGCATTGTCTGACAGTGCCGCAGCCAGATGCGCCAGGCTGGACGTACATTGAAAACCGCCGAGTTTCAGGTGTCTGAGGGTCGTGTTCGTGCGCAGTGCAGACGCCAGTGCCCGCTCGCAGCTTGAATTTAGGAGTGGAAATTTCACACAGAGCCAGTTCAACGCCGCGTTCACTTTGAGCACATCAAACAGGACTGTTGAGGTAGACTTATGTATCAGCACTTCCAGCTTGGTCAAAGTTTTGATTGCCGTAACGGCTTCAGCAAATATCGCAAGTTCACTTCCGTGAACGTTCGCTGTCAGTTCCGTTAAATGCGTCGATGCTCTCAAAAGAGGCTTAATCCAGTTTATGGCTGTGAACGTGCCTAAACGGCTGAGGTTTACAAACGTTAAAGGCGCCATTACTATTTCATAGTCCCTATACCACATCGCGGCCTCACAGCACATAGCATCCACACGTTTGAGGGAGTTCCGGTTACGCTGTAACAGGGCACCAAGGTCTGATGTGAACTTGGTTTTGTATCGATGGCTGCGGAAGAGAAGCGTTTCGAGAGAGCAGATGTTGTCGACACCTTTCAAAGTGTAGAGCATGCCGTCGCGTCGAGATTCTTCGAACGAAATCTCGCAAACTTCCAGCGAGCGAATCACTCGAACGGATTCGCCTGCTGACGATGAAGGACCCAGACTAATAAAGAACGCAGGCTTTTCCAACCGGCCAGTGTCAGCCACGATGCTGACCGACAGTTCGTCGATGCAGGCGTGGTGATCGAGGAGCCGTGAAGCAAGGAATGCCGCATCGCGAGATACGGAGTCGCGGTTCCCGGCAATTTCCATGCTCCGCCACTGCAGTGAAGAGAGGCGCAGGCCGCCTCGGCTTGTCTCGCGGAGTTCGAACGCGAGTCGCTGCAGTACTTGGTTCCAGTGTGTCAAATCACTGTTCAGCCAGCACCTTTCGCCAGGCAGGGCTGCGCTGCAGGGTCGATCAAAGTCCAGCCCTTGCATGAGGATTTCCTTCCAGTCGGAGGCTGCCGCCGCACTTGCCATTGTTGTCTTGCGCGTCGGGGATAGCGTGGCGGGATTACAGGGCCGTGCGCAGATGGTGTGCGAGAGTTGGCGACGTTAACGAGCTCGAGCGCGTTCTAATCGGTAGAGTGCGCTCCATGTAAGCTTAACGGCCGGAAGCATGGAGGATGGAAAATCTAAGGAGAAGTCCTGACGTCACTATTTTTGAGGGTAAAGTGACGCCGGAAGTCGGCGTTACTCCGCCATCTTGTCGGGCCAGATTCTGCGCTGTCGTTTATGTGGAAGGAGGAAAAGACATACGCAGGCTCGCGCGAAGCGCGGTGTTGACTAGCCTAGTGAAGCTGTTCGCTTCAAAACTGAGGAGAGGCCCTACGCTCTCCGCGCGCTAGGAGAAAACTGTGGAGGAAGTGAAGTGGTGGGTTCTCCTCTTTTTTTCTTTTTTTTTCTTTTTTTTTTTTCTGTAGCGGCCATGCTTTCGGGCCGCAATGTCAGCTTTGTTATGGTTCTGTGCGCTCATACGTGTTGCTCCGTAGTTTTCGTACCGTGGCAAAGGTGTCGGGTGAGCAGGTTTGCGTTAGTCTCTGTGTTTTGTTGCGCTGTGTTATCTGGACCGTGCTCACCCGGATGTTGCTGGGTGCAGGAGGAACTAATAGCGTCCTCGATCACCTTGCCCCGGGGTTGCCCCGAAACCAGAATGGTGCGCCTTGCACCGCCGTGGTGGCGCACTGCGGAGGGTCAACATCGAGGACAAAACTGCACCCATTGCAGGGTGCTTGCATGCAGCGCTACTTTGCCCCTGGCGCGCAAGACGTGCGCGAAAACGCGCACGCGCACATTTTGGTGTTTGCAGGTGCTGAGCATCTGCGGCAAGCGCTCGAACCTTGACAAACTGCGTGCTCCGACATACCTGGTTGCAAGCAAACACCAATACATTTTATCATTAATCCTGACGACCCGTTCCTGACGACCCGTTCAACGAACCTGTCCACTTTCGGCCGCTCTTCACCACATTGTTTTTGGACGAGGTCGATCAGCATGTCGTCTTCGCTGTCAAACGAACTTGCAAAAAGCTCATCGATTGCGGCAACTAGCAGCGCTTCCTTTCTCATTGCCGACATCTCCATTAGCTAACTCCTTGAACTCCGTTGCAACCGCAGCTATCGGGCCAGAGCGTCCGCGCTCTGCAGTCGGCAGTGCGCGCGCGCGTCCCGCATTGCTTGCTGGGATTGCACCCCGGCGCACCGCCGATTTTCTCGGTGCGAGACGGGGCAACAGAAAACCGCTCCAGCACGGTGCGCTTCCGGTGATCGAGGATGGTCGGTGCGCACCGGTGCGGTTGATCGAGGATGAAAGTGCGCACCAAGGCGCCCCGGTGCGCACCGGTGCGGGTGATCGAGGACGCTATAATGGTCGTGAAATGAACGCGCATGCAACGCTGCACGCAATGTACCGCGCCACGGCAATGGCAACGGACGAAGGAATATCCGCGGGAAATATTGCCTTCTTCAGCGGAATGATGCTAATGTGCCACCGAAGGCCGAAACCGATGCGTTTCAGAATTTGTACCATGAACGCCATGCAGGTCAGTGATTCCTGGTTGTGACAGCGCGCGATGGATTTGCGACACGCAGAACGTACGTTTTCCAGAATGCATAATCCTGGTTCTAGAACTTCGTGATCAGTAACAACTTGCTTTTGTGCATATTAAAACACATGTTGCTCAACTGCTTGTTTCTTGCAGTAATCGCGACAGCAGGAAGTGTTTTAAGCAGAGCGCGTTCGAGGTTCATACACACCTGCACAGGTGTACCACAATACACGTGCCGATATAGCGTTAAGCTGAATATGTGCATTTTGCAGCCCTCGGCACCATTCGCCGGCCAGTCGACGATTCTTCCGAGAAGATGGGAAAGAAGCGGCTGCTTTGACTTATTAAGGAACGAATCCTCCCTACCGAAGGCGTATCTTATCTGCGCGCGCAGGAAGCGCAAGGAAGTGAAGGTTATAGTGGATGCGCTGCAAGAGTGAGCAAGGCTCCACAGAGCGTACGCCTGCGAACACGCAAAATGGCTGTTCCATGGTCGCGTACTGCTCTGCACCGTGCGCCTGCTATCCCAAAAATTTGGTTCTTTGAAGCTTCACTTATTGTGGGGAAAAATTTTTGGGGTTTACGTGCCAAAACCACTTTCTGATTATGAGGCACGCCGTAGTGGAGGACTCCGTAAATTTCGACCACCTGGGGTTCTTCAGCGTGCACCTGAATCTAAGTACACGGATGTTTACGCATTTCGCCCCCATCGAAATGCGGCCGCCGTGGCCGGGGTTCGATGCCGCGACCTTGTGCTCAGCAGCCCAACGCCATAGCCACTGAGCAACCACGGCGGGTTCACTTACTCTGGGAAGAAGGCACCTCAGGCCGCAGTCAATGCGGAGTCAGAAATGACATTCTGCCTCCTCGGCGGCGCGCTGTCCTACTAATGCGCGGCCACCCGAAGTTTGTTCAATAAAGCACGGAGATTCCTCAAGCCACAGCGAGAATACGTGTTTGTGCTCATAAACTCCAGATGGATCGCAAGTGGGTCCGTGTGTCGTACGTGTGTGTCTTCAGTGCATCCTTGCAGTGCAGTGAGAATGCGTGCATTTTTTTTTTCGTATCGCCGGACGTCTAGCTCGCAAGTCCGTCTGAGAGCCCCAGGAAGACCAAGCACAGAAAAGCAACTAGAAGGGAGCGATAAAGATGACCTTTTTTAAAAACACGCAAGAACTGGGCAGCGGGCGGTACCTACGGTTAATGGGAACAGTTCAGTTGGCTGGGCTGATAAAGCACGTTTATGTTCATAAAAGCCGGTAAAAGCAGCCTATTGGATCTCACGGCCCAATTTGCGAAGTTCTTTATGAACTCCTTTCAGCATGACTTCGGCAACGGTAATGCGATGATTCGTCGCGACTGCATCCTTTCGTTTAGAACTGCTGCTGGGTGGGGCGCGTCCGAGCAGCCGGTTGCGCGCATCGCGGCGTGGTTTTCGCGAGAAATGTAAACGAGAGCAGAACTAGCCCCACATGATGGCGGGCTAGTTGGTGGTTTCACTTAGCTTCACAATAAAGTGGCGTCTGGGCGCATCCTCGGTTTCTTCCTTCCTTCGTGGCACCGGCTCACAAGTCCGCCGCACGCCATAATGGCTTTGTGTGGTGTGTGTGCTGCAGTGTTGTGCGATTTTCTCGTCTTATTTAGTTGCCGTTCGCCCAACTTTTGCGGCATATGCCGATATTGACATGCCGAAAAAAGAGCTATGTGCCATGGGCATGTTCAAGTAATTACAGAGCAGGGGAAACGGCCCGAGTGTTTTCTTTCCCGAAGGACTAACTGCTGCGCACGAAGTGGCCGAGGGCGATTCCGCGGCAGGATTTTGCTCCTACAGAGAATAAAAGGGTAAGATATTTTTAGTTACACTGCGCTTCTGTAGTGTCCTTGAAGTGCAAACTCGATTATTCATTTTTAGTCACACGAGACCCATACGTAGCACGTATTTCGATTTCATTGCATGCAGGTATGCGCGCTGCACTTCGAGGGATCATGCCTTGTACGAAAGACTTCGTACACGGATCCTAGGACAGCGCGAGTGCTCGAAGTTTCTATGAAAGTACCACGTATTGGCCAACGATCAGCGCCTACCCTCTTCCCGGGATGCCCATCGTACTTGTCGAAACAAGACGGCTGCCCTTCTAGGCTGCCACCATAGAGCAAACGGGTCCGCCGAAAAGCATCCGACCTCGCTCGTGCGATTTCCGAATCCGCAGCATGCTACCAGAGTGAAGAAATTCAGCGAATTTTATCCGCCCTTCTTGAACTGAGAGAGCGGTTGCAGACAGCATGCGTGCCGGATGTGTGGATGGTTATTCATCGCCCCACTGCATGCACTCTTTTTAATCATTGGAGCGAGAGCGCACCTGTTTTGCACTCATCCGTGACTGTCTCCGTTGATGGGGAGACAAGTGCGTGCTTCCGCAGCAAAAGCATAAAGCGTTGTGGAAATTACGTGATTCCAAATGAGATCAATGATGTCAATGTTCTCCTACAACTGCTGAATCGGATGCAACGCATTGAGAACGCCGACTGTCCGTCTGATGGAATTCCGGATATTTTTTGTGTCCCCTTAGAAAATATAGGGGGACACATTACAGAGAGCAAAAGGGATATGGCTAGGTTTCTGAAAAAACAAAAAAAACCGGTCACACTACTTGTAAATGAACGCGTGCAGTATTCATCAGAGGTTACGGTACTCGCTTGCGTTTTGCACACCATATCCCCTCACGCATACAAGTTCCTCAGGTTATCACGTTTTCTGGTGTTGCCACATCCGAGTACGATACGAAATGGGTGTTCTTCATTTCAATCATTCAGTTACTGCAAGAACATAAATGAGACGGCTGCTGCTGCAAAAGCTGATGCAAATGCACGTAAATGAAAGACAGTTGCGAAGAAGTGAAAATAAGAAACGGTTGTTCTTGCCTGTTGTTTCTTGTGCTTTGATCATGAGTGTAGAAATAAAATTTTGTCCCTGCTCGTGAATTTTCTCTGCACTTTGCATTTGTGCACATTAGTTCTGTCTAGCTGGACCGAACGCCATGAGACGGCATTTTCCAAGCGTTCTCGACCTTTTCTCTTTATCATTTTGTCTTTTTTCATAGCTCAACGATAATCCATAATTTTTACACGCCACTTCTTGACCACACTAAAAAAATTATGCAGATCCCACGCACTGTGGTAATCAATGTAAGCGAAGCTTTCTGTGCTGGTTGCTTTCTTTGGCGATAATTAGCGGTGACGTTGACGGCGAAAGCTTAATTTCTTTAACTTTTAGTCTAACACGATACTCGGGAGTGGATGTGAGACGTTATCTTGCGTGCACCGCTGCTGTTGGTCTGCGTAGTACACAGAACACACAGGGCGTGGTGTTTGCTTGAGGCGTAGTTGTGAGCCATATTTCCTAACCTCTGAGAAGGTTGAGCATTGTCATTGTCTCCCATGACACTCGCTTCGTGGCAGAAGTATCAAACTTGAATTGGATTATGGGGCTGGGTACGTGCCAAAACCACAATCGGATTATGAGGCATGCCGTAGTGGCAAACTCCGGATTAATTTTGACACCGTATTTCTCTTTAACGTGTCCCAAATTCAAAGTGCACGTGCGTTTTCTATTTCGCCCCCGTCGAAATGCAGACGCGGCGGTTGGGATCAAATCCGCGACCTCGCGCAATGCCATAGCCGCAAAGCTACTGCGGCGGGCACAGAAGTGTTGATTTGACGGTCGACCGCTTCCGTAGTGTCGCCTGGACCCTGCGGTGCGATTGAACTAATGCGGCTCTGCTTCTGCAGCGCAGCGTAACTTCTCATCTTGGCATATTTGCACGGTGTTTATTTTTCAGAACTAGCAGGAACGTGCTGTGCCGTACCTTGAACTTAAGCTTATCCAGTTTCCCTGCAAAGGCTGTTGTATAGTAGTAGGGTTTCCTTGCCTTCTCACTCTGCCCCCCCCCCCCCCCCTTGCATGGGAACTGCCTCTTCTCCTCCCTTCTCTCTACAGCTCTATCCATGTCCCCTCTGGACTCGCACGTTAGTAGAAAGGGAAGGGCTGCAGTTCCTGCAATGCTTTGAACATAGTCTCGTATAATTACAACTGTCAAGAGGCTAATGTGGTGACGACCAGGGAGCTCCAGAGGGTATTGTGCACATTCAACGTGGTGGGGTCCAAACGAATTTCTCGTGTCGCCTTTCCTTTCTTCCGCGCTCCTGCTATGTATACACACGCTCTGAACCACACTCCACCCGGTGTACCATACAGCCGCAGCAGTAGCAGTGCTAAAGCCGAAGACACAAAGAAAGCTTCGCTTTAAACAAAGCAGACGCATAGCTTCGTGGAAGCCCTGAGCTAGCGGTGCAATCCTAGCCCAACCAAACGCATGCAGCGACGCGCCAATGAGGATTGAAGGCATAAATTTAACATCGAGACATGTGTAAAGTAATGCATCATGCACGTGCATCTGCCCAATGGTTCCCAGCTGAAGAAAACGCACACCATACAGGCAAACAAAGAGAAACGGGTACTTACAGGTTAAATGTTATTCCCGGCGTTTTCCTAAGACGGTATGTACAGCCGAAAGCAACTCACTATTTCACCATGGCCTACCGAGTTGCTGCAATGCTCTAGAAAAGCATGCCACAATTATCAGATACCATTACAATAGCAGCGCGGCAGCACAATCCGTGCTCTGCTGCACGAGTAAGTACAGCGGCGCGGACTTCCTGCCCCGAGCAAGATGGCGGCAACCAGGTTTACCTTCGGTGAGCCGCCTCCACACCAGCAGTCTTAGTACATAACCTCCTTTCTCTGCACTATGCGCAGCCGTCGTGTTCGCATTGGCGTCAGAATAGTGCGAGAGATGGCGCGCGTGTGGCGCTGCTGACGCCGCCTAACGGCAGGGTTACCCGGGCACAAAAGGGAGTAGCCTCTTTTTCTTTGGCTTGGCGTCGGCGGCATGCGCGGTCGTCTCGCGCGCTGGGCTCCGTAGCGGGGCACCGGGATGGACTGACTCGATCGTTCGAACGCGATACCATTCGCATGACTATGCACGCGAACGATTAGGCATTGGTGTCCAGTATGAGGGCGAAAATATTCGCTCGCTATCCTTCCGCGGTGAGTCAAACTTCCTCGATTCGTCAGAGCTCATCGGCATGTTCTATTAGTATAGCATACTCTACTAATAGAACATGCCGAATTATAATTCGGCTGGCTAGATTAGTGAATGAATGGTGCAATAAATGACATTTTAATTGTTCGCACTACTATGTTGTCGTTCCTTCGTAACACGGGCATGTTTCAGACCTCGCAATTCGCGCTAACCGGCCATCACAGTCTGAAACTGCTGTGCCTCAGAATGCACGATGAATACCTAGCAGGTCAGTGGCATTTGTGCAGTGTTCCTCCTCTTGACAGCGGGCGATGCAACTGTGGCACGCAAACCAGTCTTATCTTTATCAACTTTATCGACTAATACTTTTTTCTAGTCGGCAGCTATATTGTGATGTTAGCGTTTCAAAATGAAAGTGAACGATAGCGTGTAGAAACGCGTGCAATGCATCTGCTATTTCATGAACATGTAGGGGCGGTAAAGCTTGATGCAATTACTAGAACGAACTGTGGCGCCAGTGTCTACCGCAACTGTGAGCAAGGTGGTTGATCCAGCTTCGAAATCGTGGGTATGGTGCCTGGATTTGCGTATAAACTTCGTGCTTCTGGCTTTGAACGGCTTCGCGACTTTTCAAGCTGATCACTTTCAAGAAAGTACTGCGCTACAAGTAACTAAATAAGCATTATTAACCCTCTGAAGGTTTTTGCCCTACATGTACGGCGGCGGTTTTCTGTCCCGCAAGGTCTTTGCCGTGCGGGTACGGTTCCGACCCTCCGTTTGAAATTTCGCGCCATAATGACGATGAGCGCTCATCGGGAGGTGCTGCCACCTCTTAGCACTTACAAGATGCGTTTGAAATTGGTGCTACCTTCTTGGGGAGATAAACAGAGCTGATTGCTAGGTTCAGCGCGTCGCTCAGACTGTGGAAACGCCCCTTTGGCGGTTTCGGTTTCGCCGCGTGATCGCAACGGAGGCGCGCGAAACGTCATTTTTTTCTTTGTCGGAACTCTCTTGCAGGGCGGTGGAAGTTGATTTCTATCTTGATTGGCGCTGCTCTTAGCTTGCTTATAGCGCCGTTCGCGAGGTATTCCCGCTCTCAGTGGCAACGCGCTTTCGCGGTTTCGGTTCCGCCGCGTGATCGCAACGGAGGCGCGCGAAACGTTGTTTTTCTCTTTGTCGGCACGCTCTCGCAGGGGCGGCGGAAGTTGATTTCTATCTTGATTGGCACTTCTCTTAGCTTGGTTATCACCACTTGCTTATCAGCGCCGTTCGCGAGGTATTCTCGCTCTCCGCGGCAACGCGCTTACGCGAGAGGGTGCCTCAGACCTCTGCCCAAGCAGCCGCACGCAGAGATGGCATGTGTGCGCCAACACAACTCCTCGCTTCAAGAGAACAGACACGCATTTTAGGTGTGCAGACTGCCCACGTAGGAATACCGGGCAACGAGGAAGCAGATGCACTGGCAAAGCGTGCCCACCACTGCGTGGTCCCGCCCAGCCTGGCTGTGTCAGCCAATGATTTCACAAGCCACAGGCTTCGGCGCCATCTGCTGGCCTGCCATCCGGACAAGCGGACGTCCTTGGGCCGCCCTCCGCGACCACTTCCACAGCGTGGCCTCGCAGGCAGGGAGACCTCCCTCCTTCTGCGACTGAGGATTGGCTGCTGTTGGACGGGTGCTCGCCGCCACCGTCATGGCCTCATCGCCTCTCCAGCCTGTGCCTCCTGTGGGGAGCCCGAGACCCTGGAGCACCTCCTGCTGGCCTGCCCTGCTTACCTACAGCAGCGTGACCGTCTCCTGCAGGAGTTCCGACGCCTGGGGCTTCCTTCTGCACAGCAGGAAGACATCCTCTTCCCTGGTCGTAGCGAGCTACAAGCCCTCCTAAGTGTCGTCGAGTACCTCGACTCGTCGGGGCTCTCGGCGCGACTCTAGGATTTTCTGCAAAGATGGATAGCCTCACGGCTATCCAAACCACTACAGGCTACTCGGCCTGCCCCAATCATCTGGCTCCTGCTGGATCACCGCCCCCTGGCCTTTCACCCGATCACCACTCCTACCGGACCCAATGGGCCCTTCCTGCCGGACCGCTCAGCCGCTGCCCATGGCGTCACTTTAACCCTATTGTCACGTGGTGGTGACGTTAATAACACAGTAGCAATACTGTGAACGACAAAAAAAACTTTTATTGGGCGAACCTGTGCCCACAAAACAGGCTACACTTATAGCACAACGATAGCGGCGAACACGCTCGGCGATCGTCGAAAATCTGATCAGCGGGTCAAGCGCGTCGGCTTTTATACAGCAGTCGTCGAATGTTCCAGACTAATCGTTCGGACCCGCGTGCCTTCCACAAAGTTCTACACCATTCGCGTCACACGATGAAATCAGATAAAACAAGGTTCGGCGACAACAGACAGCCGGGTAGAAGAATCGATAACTTTCCAGAAACTTCGGATACATGCAAGCGCGTCCCGCGCTGTGCGATAAGATTTGTTAGGCGGCGAAACGTGTCGCCCGATAAATATAAGTACACGTGTCAATACCCCCCTCTTAAAAAGCATCGTCCCGATGCTACAAATATAAGGGAACGAAACACAAAAGGACACTTATTAAACATAACAAAACAACGAAAAGAAATCAAGTCCAAAGGTCAGTTACGCGAAGTCCCAAAGTTCGTCAACGCTGGTGGTACCCCACGAAACACAGAACCTCTTAAAAACTTCTTGAAACGGCTACAAACGGCTATAGACGTCTTGGTCTATGATAAGACAGAAAATAGAATTTTTTCTAAACATGACCTCAGCACTTGCAATATGCTAGTATATATTCTATCTGCGGCAAAACCCACTACTGGTGTCACTAGAGTCTGTTTTGGTAAACACATTCAGAATGTCTAACTCAAGAACTTTTCTAGATCTTTTTGTCTAAAAGTGCATAAAATGCCAAACGACGTGTTAAAAGTGCGGTTACCGTCGGCCGTTGGCGTTAGCGAATAAAAGACGCCACAGACAAATCGAACTCGTTGGAAGCAACATAAGTTAATTGGCTTTAATTTGGCTTAATAATTGGCTTATTGGCTTTAATAATTTCACACCAGAACTTCAAAAATCAAGGGCGTGTTGTTGTTTTCCATACGGGGCGCGCACACGACGCCTGGAAACCATTCTATGCTCGCGCCGCAGCTATACTGACAGCAGCAGGAGCGAAACGCCGGCGTTGCACAGCAGTGTGACAGAGCCACCGCACTGCGATCACTTCGGCGGCACAATCCAAATTTGTCGGACATCTTATTCTGTGCTGGAAACACTGGGAGGCAGGAAGTTTGAAAAAACGGTTACTGCCGCCCGCAATGTCTCGCTGTCTCGGTCGTGGGTTCGTTATTCAGTTGTGTGTCATTCTAAGCCGTTATGTACATTTATACTGGATATTAACTGGAGTCATTTAGCTGTGCTGATGCTGTTTGCCCTGTGTTATGCATCAGTGCTTCGTGACATCAGCTGTATTGCGTGTTTTCGCCGACGGCTTACTACCACAATGGCGGGAGCTACGTTCGCCGCCTTCGTGTCTCGGTGCGTCTTTGTACGTCGCACGTTCGGATAACACTTTTTCCGGTAAGTGAAATACATTGCACTTCGTTTTTCGTCAACAATGTGAATATTTTTAGGTGTTACCCGCGACAATTCTTGATATATGGGCTCTTCTGCCCTACGAGTTTTCGTCATTACTTCTATACGAGGGTTCTGCTTGTGTTCAGCCGTTCAGCACTACCGCGCTCCACGACTTCCGCAACACGTCAGAACTTTGCCCTGCTTGTTAGTCTTTGTGGTTAACGTAGCACGAACCAACCGAAAGGAGTGCATTCGAAGACGACGCGCTGGCTGTAATGCTGAACCAGACTGAACTCGCCCTATTTTGTGTCCTTTTGTTTTTGCGTGTGCGCGCGGGCGTGTCAGTGACTATGCAGTTTGTAGCGTTCCCACTTTATAGCAAAACAAAAATATAACTGCAATGTTAACTTCATCTATACAATTCCAAATTAAATCGTCTGCTGATGTACAAATTTCACTTGTGTTTTGTTCTAAATAAGCAGCAAAACCTTTAACCTAGTAGGTGCTTCATGTGGGAGTGAAATCACGACAGCTTGGCATTTATTAATGAATGACTGTGACTGGGTCACCTTATTTGTAGCTGCAAATCTGCCTTTCAACTGACCTGATGCTATCTTATTTTGTTCCTTTCACTCTATAGACGGCTGGACATCCTTCTTGTACCTTGGCGCTAGCTGGACGGGACCTCATCATGATCAGTGTAAGCCAATGTACTGTACCCTCTCTGGTCCTCCCAGTGCTTTCTATATGGTTTAAGGCCAGGGAGCACTTCGTGGTAAAATAGCTAGTTGGTGTCTCACAAACGGGCATTTTTTTGCACTGGTCCGTTAGAAGCTGCCACTCTTATAACCAATTACTCAGTGCCAGTGTACATACACAGTTCTACTAATAATTAGTTTCCCTAAGCCTTACAAAATGTACCTGTAGGTAGTCATTGCTATGTAAGAACTCAAAAATTAACTCTGCTGTATCATACAAGTATTCCATACGTGAGTAAAAATTTGCTACAACAGTGTACATTACACCTTGCTTCCCTAATGCACAACTGTATTCAAGCCAGTATGTGATTAGCTTGGTATTCTAAATGTTTTCAGTGTGATCTAGTTTCTTTACAGGAATTTACTGTCCAGCATCAGCAAGCAGTCTAATTTAAGATTTATGTGTGCTGTAAAAGGTGTGCTTTGCCGCTAGAATTGATAAAACATGGGCCGAGGCTTTCATACAAGGACAAACTTCAATTTCGCTCTACCACCATCAGCACTTGGCTGGCGCTTGCAAAATGAATCACATCAGGTAGCTTGTGCCAGACTGTTTTTTAACCTTATTGTGAGGAGATCGCAAAGTGATGTGTGGAGGCGCCTGCGTCTGAGATATAGACTGCGCTGCAACATATGTGCGTGTAGAACAGGCATGATGCTGAGGGTTCCAACAGTTTGCAGAGGTGCTCTTAAAATTTTGTCATAACTGCAATTTTACCTGTGCTGTTTTTTGTCATCTATTTCAATAATATCATTGGAGGTGTTAACAGAATTTAGCAATCTATTTGCCCTGGCCCATTAGCCTGCCACATTTGCCTTTTCACTAGGTGGGCAATTGTTCAGCATGGACCATCACTTGAATACACCTTTTTATGTGCAGTGGCTTCTCAATTGCAAGTCAACATACATGCTCAGAATTACCTGAGGCTATAGATGCACTGATGAATTTGCCACTTATACGAATCACTTTGCACTTTCTCGCGCAAACAGCATGTTAACACTTCCAAGACAATGGGCAATGTTATCGTTTGATCACATCATGAGATACTTTCAATATTGTATGACGCATCATCCAAGGTGTTGCATCATTTGTGTGAGGTATTGCCCTAAGCCAATTAGGGTCACATGAAAATATATCAACAAAAGTGATTGATCCAGCTAGGAGTGTTGCTTTGGAACACTACTTTATCACCAGTCCTCCTTTACATGCTACCTGCTTACTCTGTACTGTGTCATGTTTAAGTTTGAAAGAAAGGCAACAGCTAGGCAGCGCAAAATCACAAACTTGCTTTTAGTTCAACAATATAAAACGCTATTTCACTTTTTAATTAAGTTAGTACATCATTTACCTGCAGAGTGAATTACTGTTTTAAACTGATTATATTTTGCAGGAAACTTCTGAGACTTGTTTCGCAGGTTGATAAGTGGCTTTTTAGCCACAAAACACCATAAAATAATTTAAAGGCTGACTTTGACTCTGCTATGCAACTTAGTGACTGTATGACAGGAACAAGGTCTCTGAGTTGTGGCGCTGGCTAACACTCCCAGGGTTCTGCTAGGACACATAAATACCAAATAAAGTGGATGGAAAAACGATGCCGCTGTAGCTCAATTGGTAGAGCATAGCACGCGAAATGCGAAGGTTGTGGGTTCGGTTCCCACCTGCAGCAAGGTGTTTATTCATCCACTTTAATTTCCATTAATTTATTGTTTCTTCATTTCATTTATTAAGCACAAGTAATTTCCCCTATGTTGTCCTTGGTGTCAGTGTTTGTTGGCTTCTTATGATAGGAAATATACTAGTCATTTTAAACGTCATCGCATACATACCTTAAGATACCCATAATTGAAGAGAAAGGAGTGCTTAAATTTATTTTTAATGTGAGCCAAACTTCTTGCTTAGCACATATTGCTAATTGAAGTTCCAATTTCAATATTCCCATTTCCTCCCTCGCCTTTTTTTTCCTCTTCTGTAGAGGTACTGCTTGCCTATGTCTACAAGAACCGTCACGCGTGGCCTGTGACAGCAAGCTTTTGTGGGCAGCAAGTGCTCTCCTACGAAGGCTGGCCTACTCTGGCAGCGGCGGCAATCATCTTCAAGATTTATCCATGATCACCTTTGCTGATATTTGTCACTCTTGTTAATTGCACTTTCTGCATCTTTTCTAATTTATTAGGTAATAAAGTATGAGTATGTGACATGGTGTGAAGTAGATGTCTTGCTGCATTTTCACTTGCAATCATCTTTTATGCATGAAAAGCTCATCGTACAGTTTATTAAAAAAAATAACAGCATATTTTGATTTATCTTTCAGTTCTGGTAACATGCAACGTGCAAGCAATTCACTAATGGATGGTATGCCGACGAACTGGCCATTATTTCGGTGTGATGCTGTGCAAGCATGCGGCGTTACCTTACAAGAGGCACCCACAAAGTAAGTTACAATTTACTTTTAAATGAAGCATGGACATCAGAAAAAATATATTTATATTGCTAGTTAGAGTGGTTTGCAGGGTGTTTTTCCAGATGTACTATCCTTTATTTCTTAACTCATTGCAGCACAGTGTTCTGTTTCGTATACTGGTGTAAGGCTATTGTGCCCCCTGTAGCTGAAACCAGGATGTAATTTTTGCCTGAACTGCAGCATCACTGACAAAATGTTTCTTTGCTAGAAACTTTCA
Organism: Dermacentor andersoni; assembly: GCF_023375885.2. Classification (NCBI taxonomy): domain Eukaryota; kingdom Metazoa; phylum Arthropoda; class Arachnida; order Ixodida; family Ixodidae; genus Dermacentor; species Dermacentor andersoni. The sequence continues at coordinate 93,099,745 of NC_092818.1, read as the reverse complement.
ATTTGGTGGAGACGCAGCAGGGCGAAGTTTTGTCAATAATGACGTGTTTAACGCAGAGATGTTTTTGTTTAGGTCAATGGGTGAACATTAGAATGATATCAGCATACAATACAGATCTTGTTTTATTTGCAAAATAATTCTGACAGGCGGCATTCAATTGATTGGTCTAATTAAAAAGCACTAATTGACCAATGAGGCTGTACTACACTATTCCCATGGTTCACATCTGGAAAAACTACCTGTGCATCACTCTATCCGACAATATAAACTTTTTTTTTCTGATATCCATGCCTCGTTCAAAATAAATTGTAACTGTGGGCAAACGTCGTGTTACTGTAACAGCTGCCGCAAAAATTTGAGGGAATGTCTAATAAAAGTCTTCGGTTGTTCTTGTCAAGCTGTCCATTAGCCAACTTTTAGCGTAACGTTAGCAGGGCTTACTGAAGTACTTCTAGACGTCCATGGCTACAAAATGTCTTGATCAAGACAGCTACTAGGCTTTTGAATTAGCCGTTCAAGACATCTTTTAGACATCAAATAGCTGCTTGCGTGTTTCGTGGGACGGCTTGAGTCGCACAACGTGGACAATTTCAGGTCGTGAGCGGCGCCGCTGTGACAGCGAAATGCCGTCTGGCACGACCTCATAGTCCAGGGCGCCAATACGTCGGATGATCTTGTACGGCCCGAAATAGCGACGCAAGAGCTTCTCGCTCAGTCCTCGTCGGCGTATAGGGGTCCAAACCCAAACACGGTCACCGGGCTGGTACTCGACAAAGCGTCGTCGGAGGTTGTAGTGTCGGCTGTCGGTCCTCTGCTGGTTCTTGATCCGCAGGCGGGCGAGCTGTCGGGCTTCTTCGGCGCGCTGGAGATAGCTAGCGACGTCAAGATTTTCCTCGTCAGTGACGTGCGGCAGCATGGCGTCGAGCGTCGTCGTCGGATTCCTGCCGTAAACCAGCTTAAACGGCGTGATCTGTGTTGTTTCTTGCACCGCCGTGTTGTAAGCGAATGTTACGTACGGCAGGACGGCATCCCAGGTCTTGTGTTCGACGTCGACGTACATTGCTAGCATGTCGGCGAGGGTCTTGTTCAGGCGTTCCGTGAGACCATTCGTCTGCGGGTGGTAGGCAGTTGTCCTCCTGTGGCTTGTCTGGCTGTATTGCAGAATGGCTTGGGTGAGCTCTGCTGTAAAAGCCGTTCCTCTGTCGGTGATGAGGACTTCTGGGGCACCATGTCGCAGCAGGATGTTCTCGACGAAAAATTTCGCCACTTCGGCTGCGCTGCCTTTCGGTAGAGCTTTAGTTTCAGCAAAGCGAGTGAGATAGTCCGTCGCCACGACGATCCACTTATTCCCGGATGTTGACGTCGGGAACGGCCCCAACAAATCCATCCCAATCTGCTGGAATGGTCGACGAGGAGGTTCGATCGGCTCTAGTAATCCTGCTGGCCTTGTCGGTGGTGTCTTGCGCCGCTGACAGTCTCGGCATGTCTTGACGTAATGGGCGACGTCGGCGGTCAGACGCGGCCAGTAATACCTTTCCTGTATTCTCGACAGCGTCCGGGAGAATCCGAGGTGCCCAGCGGTTGGATCGTCGTGTAGGGCGTGCAGTATTTCTGGACGCAGCGCTGACGGTACAACAAGAAGGTAGCTGGCGCGGACTGGTGAGAAGTTCTTCTTCACGAGCAGGTTGTTTTGTAGCGTGAACGACGACAACCCGCGCTTAAATGCCCTAGGGACAACGTCGGTGTTTCCTTCCAAATACTCGACGAGGCCTTTTAGCTCCGGGTCTGCTCGCTGCTGTTTAGTGAAGTCTTCCGCGCCTATTATCCCAAGGAAGGCGTCGTCGTCCTCGTCGTCTTGCGGCGGGGGATCGATGGGAGCGCGCGATAAGCAGTCGGCGTCGGAGTGTTTTCTTCCGGACTTGTATATTACCGTGACGTCATATTCTTGTAGTCTGAGGCTCCACCGCGCCAGCCGTCCTGAAGGGTCCTTTAAGTTAGCTAGCCAACACAATGCATGATGGTCGCTGACGACTTTGAATGGCCTGCCATAGAGGTAAGGGCGGAATTCAGCTATAGCCCAAATGATGGCGAGGCATTCCTTTTCAGTCGTAGAATAGTTGCTTTCCGCTTTTGACAGCGACCGGCTAGCATACGATATCACCCTTTCAAGTCCTTTCCTCTGGACTAGGACGGCACCGAGGCCTAGGCTACTGGCGTCAGTGTGGATTTCGGTATCGGCGTCCTCGTCGAAGTGTGCAAGTACCGGCGGCGACTGCATGCGTCGTTTGAGTTCTTGAAATGCCTTGGCCTGCGGCGTTTCCCACTTGAACGCGACATCACATTTGGTTAGATGTGTTAGCGGCTCCGCGATGCGTGAGAAGTCCTTGACAAAGCGCCTATAGTAGGCACACATGCCAAGGAATCTACGCACTGCCTTCTTGTCGGTTGGCTGCGGGAACTTTGCGATGGCAGCTGTCTTCTGTGGGTCGGGGCGTACTCCTGATTTGCTGATCACGTGGCCTAGGAACAAAAGCTCATCGTAAGCGAAGCGGCACTTTTCCGGCTTCAGAGTGAGCCCTGATGACTTGATGGCTTCTAACACTGTCGCAAGCCGCCTAAGGTGATCGTCGAAATTTCCAGCGAAGACAACGACGTCATCCAGGTAAACAAGGCATGTCTGCCACTTCAGTCCGGCTAACACCGTGTCCATGACGCGCTGAAACGTTGCAGGCGCCGAGCACAGTCCGAATGGCATGACCTTGAACTCGTAGAGGCCGTCTGGCGTGATGAAGGCAGTCTTTTCGCGATCTCTCTCGTCGACTTCTATTTGCCAGTAGCCAGACTTGAGGTCCATTGACGAGAAGTATTTAGCGTTGCAGAGCCGATCCAATGCGTCGTCTATCCGTGGAAGGGGGTACACATCCTTCTTCGTGATCTTGTTCAGTCGACGATAATCGACGCGGAAGCGTAGGGTTCCGTCCTTTTTCTTTACCAGGACTACAGGAGAGGCCCACGGGCTTTTCGACGGCTGGATGATGTCGTCGCGCAGCATTTCGTCGACTTGTTGCCTAATAGCTTCACGTTCTCGCGTCGAAACTCGGTAAGGGCTCTGGCGGAGTGGTCGAGCGCTCTCTTCGGTTATTATGCGATGCTTTGCAACTGGTGTTTGTCGAATCCTCGATGACGTCGAAAAGCAGTCTTTGTATCGTCGGAGAAGACTTCTGATCTGTTGCTGCTTACTCATAGGAAGACTTGGATTCACGTCGAAGTCTGGTTCGGGGACAATGCTCATCGGGGTAGATGCGGCTGAATCCGAGAGGGCAAAGGCATTGCTGGTTTCCACAATTTCCTCGATGTATGCGATTGTCGTGCCCTTGTTGATGTGCTTGAACTCTTGGCTGAAGTTGGTTAGCATAACTTCCACTTGCCCTCCGTGGAGTCGAGCGATCCCTCTTGCGACGCAAATTTCACGGTCGAGCAGTAGATGTTGGTCGCCCTCGATGACGCCTTCTACGTCAGCGAGTGTTTCAGTGCCGACGGAAATAATAATGCTGGAGCGCGGCGGGATGCTCACTTGATCTTCGAGCACACTCAAGGCGTGGTGACTACGACAGCTCTCCAGCGGTATCGCTTGATCTTGTGACAGCGTTATCGATTTCGACTTCAGGTCGATGACTGCGCCATGTTGATTCAGGAAGTCCATGCCGAGAATGACGTCTCGTGAACACTGTTGGAGGACAACGAAGGTGGCAGGGTAAGTCCGGTCATGAACGGTAATTCTTGCCGTGCAGATCCCAGTCGGCGTAATCAGGTGTCCTCCAGCGGTGCGAATTTGAGGGCCTTCCCATGCAGTCTTAGGTTTCCTCAACTGGGCGGCGATGGGTCCACTCATGACGGAGTAATCGGCTCCTGTGTCTACTAAGGCGGTGACTGCGTGGCCGTCGAGAAGCACGTCGAGGTCGGTGGTTCTTTTTCTTGCGTTACAGTTAGGTCTCGGCGTCGGATCACGGCTGCGTCGTGTTGAACTGAAGCTGGAACGTCGCGTCGTCAAGTCGTCTTTCGTCGGTGTAGTCTTGGCTTCCTGACTTCGTCGGGACGGCGGCGTGTCATCATTAGGTCGTCGAGATGGTTTCTTCGTCGTCTTCGTCGGCGGCGGAGGATCTTCGTCAGTTCGACGAACAGCAACCGCACCTCCATCGGTTGCTGCTTTTAGTTTTCCGGATACGGGCTCGCTGACCGGCCCCGGGCTGGGCCAGTGTATGGTCGGCGCTGCGGCGACAGGTAGCGGCCTGGTGATGGCGAACGCGACGGTCGTCGAGAGCTCCACTGAGTAGCGGCGAGGTAGCCGGCGATATCGCGAGGGAGTTCACCTCGCTGCGGGCGCGGAGCATTGACGGCGAAACCTTGCAGTCCCATCTCCCGGTATGGGCATCGGCGATACACATGGCCGGCTTCTCCGCAGTGATAGCAGAGCGGACGGTGGTCGGGGGCTCGCCAAATGTCCGTCTTCCTCGCGTAGGTGCGCTGGGCGACGGGTGGGCGTGCTGGCGGCGGCGGCGGCGGACGACGGAATTGCGTCGTTGCAGGGCCCTGGCGTGGTCGCGGAGGGGGACCTTGACGGCGTGCGACGGCGGCGTAGGTCATCGCTTCTGGCTGGGGCTGCGGTAATTGAGGTTGAACCTCAGGAACCCCAAGCGATCGCTGAACCTCATCTTTCACGATGTCAGCGATCGAAGCTACTTGAGGCTGCGACGAAGGCAGGACCTTGCGCAGTTCTTCGCGCACAATGGCCCTGATGGTCTCTTGAAGGTCGTCCGAACCCAGTCCTTGGATGGCATACTGCGGCGTGTGCCCCTGGCGGTTATATTGCCGGGTGCGCATCTCCAGAGTTTTCTCGATCGTAGATGCCTCTGCAGAAAACTCAGCCACAGTCTTCGGTGGGTTACGAATAAGTCCGGCGAAAAGGTCTTGCTTGACGCCGCGCATCAGGAAGCGAACTTTTTTCTCCTCCGACATTTCCGGGTCGGCGTGCCGGAAAAGACGGGCCATCTCCTCCGTGAAGATCGCGATCGTCTCGTTTGGCAGCTGCACTCTGGTTTCTAGTAGAGCTTGGGCTCGCTCTTTTCGCACGACGCTTGTAAACGTGTGCAAGAAGCCGCTTCGGAAAAGGTCCCACGTCGTTAAGGTGGCTTCCCGATTCTCGAACCACGTCCTGGCGGCGTCTTCCAATGCGAAATACACATGCCGCAGCTTGTCGTCGCTGTCCCAACTGTTAAACTTAGCGACCCTCTCATACGTTTCGAGCCAGGTTTCCGGGTCCTCGAATGTTGATCCGCGGAACGTCGGAGGTTCCCTGGGCTGCTGCAGCACGATGGGGGACGCTGGGGCTGCCATTGGGGTTGCCTTGTCCACAATCTTCTTGGTCTTCTCAGGTAGAAGTCCGTGCTCCGGGGGCAGCTGTTGAAGACGACGGCTTGCTCGATGCTCCGGGACTACGTTGATGTTCTCTTTGCGGTCCGGGCTTGGATCACGGCTTGTCGGGGGCGTCCGGTACATGAACGAAAAGCACCTCCACCAGATGTCACGTGGTGGTGACGTTAATAACACAGTAGCAATACTGTGAACGACAAAACAAACTTTTATTGGGCGAACCTGTGCCCACAAAACAGGCTACACTTATAGCACAACGATAGCGGCGAACACGCTCGGCGATCGTCGAAAATCTGATCAGCGGGTCAAGCGCGTCGGCTTTTATACAGCAGTCGTCGAATGTTCCAGACTAATCGTTCGGACCCGCGTGCCTTCCACAAAGTTCTACACCATTCGCGTCACACGATGAAATCAGATAAAACAAGGTTCGGCGACAACAGACAGCCGGGTAGAAGAATCGATAACTTTCCAGAAACTTCGGATACATGCAAGCGCGTCCCGCGCTGTGCGATAAGATTTGTTAGGCGGCGAAACGTGTCGCCCGATAAATATAAGTACACGTGTCACTATACTCTCCTATCTCCTTTGCTCCCACTCTCACCCCCCCCCCCCCCCCCCCCACCCCTGTTGACGCTGAGCCGTGCTCCCGCAAGGGCTGCAGAAAACAGCGTCAACCTTTCCTTCTCCCCTTCAAGAACCACTTCTCTCTCTGTGCAGACTGCGATAAGGCGCTGTGCGTAGACCCGTGTTATAAGGAGTACCACGCTCGGAAATATTATTGAACATTTTGCAGTTCTGAGTGATGCCGACACGAAAATACTGTTCCTAATTATTTTTGACTATTTATTCCCGACTTAATACATTTTGGACATTCAAGATCCGCAAAAAAGTAATTTGACCACCTGGGAAAGTTTTTTTCAAAATAATTCGACCCTCAAAGGGTTAAAATTGTTCGACGGCAGGCTTCGAACACAGGACCTACGATGGCACAGAGGCCCGATATTAATACCATTACGCCACGGACGCACGGACAAGTTGAACCACTGCAACGGCAAACGATTATGCGTGTTCGCAGTCTTATTGCCTTTCGCGTTAAAAAAGAAAAAGGTATATATGACTTTGGAATGTGGGCCGATAAGAACGTCAAAAGGCACAAGCATGAACATCAGACAAATCCGTGTAAAACCCATCATTGTCATGGTGGCTGAATGATTGCAGCGCCAGAGTTCTCTCAAGTGATTGTTGCGTGAAACTCACGGCGCCCAAAGAGTACAGTAGCGCCTGCTCTGATAGGCTGACACCGCGACCTTCGGTACTTCAGTATGTCTATGCATCAGCACCAAGGTGAAAAAGTTTAAACGAGCTAGCAGTAAGGTGTGAAACGCCTGAATTGCAGAGGAGAGGACAAAGTCTCTCCACACTGCGGCTGGGGCGCGCCAACTCCACAACAAATGCTGTTTTTTTACTGCTAGTGGATTGCTCCGCTCATGCACCAACGAACGTTTATTCCAACCGATGCTGCATGAAACAGTGCAAGGCTTACTGCGCGTAACAGTAAACACCTACCCCGATGCTCCATCAGAACGAACATGCTTGAACGGTGCTGCAAGGTGAAACAATTTAAGCGAAGCTAGCAGTAAGATGTGAAATGTATGAATTGTAGAGGAGAGGACAAGGTGTCTCTCCACATAGCGACTGGGGCGCGCCACCACCACAATAAATGCTGTGTTTGTAGCGCTCACACAGTCCAGAGATAGGGCATCAGCATTACAAATAGGGTTGAATTCCATAAGGAGGCTCCCAGTTCCTTCGTAAAATATATCGACGACTGAAGTAAGAGAATACGTGAGAGACGCCGCCACGTTGAACACCATCGCGCTTCGAGAGTCCACTCTCTTCAGGAGGCCTCCCGCTTCCTGCAACAAGGCACTCGCAAGTGAGGTGGCGAAGGACTCAGGGTGGGAGACGGTCTTCACGCACGTCTCGTAGGATGAGTGGAGGAACCTTCCTGCATTAAGCATTGTTACGTTGGGTGGCATCACGCCTGTTGTCATGGCGCTATCGAGTCTAAAGTCAAGGCCGGTGTTTTTGTAGCGGCCGAGCTCGATCGAACTTGAGCAGACGTACGCGAAGAAGTCGTCGCACGGGTCTACGCTCGTGTTGAGGTACCTGGCTATTTTGCCGACCTCGTCGGGGCAGCAGAACGAGTGGGTCTCGGTATCCGAAGGCCGCTTGCTCTTTCTCTTTCCCACAATCGCGTAGACACTGGAGGACACAAGCGCCACGATTATGGCCACAGACGCTGCACCGACACACCCGGCGAAGAGCGTGCGTTTGCTGGCGTTCTTGAGTGGCACTGCGTTGACGGGACAGGCTGCTGCGGAAGCCCCAGAGCCGCAAAAAGGCGCTGTTACTCGTTGTGGATGAGCACCGTCCGCCATGGTTTCGCTCTTCTTCTTCGGCGCCTCGCGGCCCGTGACTTGCACGTGCCGTCATCGGGTGGATTATGAATGTGAAATTTTACAGCTAAGCTGTTTGGTGATGCGACTATAAAAGCGCTCGAAAGTGTTATAGGTCAGCTATCACGTTTTTTTTTTAAATTAAGAAGGAACGAAAACTACATAACACGATGATGTTTATGATTTGACAAAATGTGGGGAATTATAGGGGCAAAATACCGGCAAACTCCGATGTGTACCCATCAGAGGTTAAATAAAAATGGCTAGGCCCTAGTTTTTGGGCCGCTTGGAAGCGTTATACGAAACGTTTCTAAATGTTATAGGCTCGTCTGAGAGGAGAAAAGATCGCAGGTAATTCGTATTTTGATTATTATTAAAGTATTGGGTGTTACGTGCCAAAATCACTTTATGATTGTGAGGCACGTCGTAATGGAGGACTCCGGAAATTTTGACCACCTGGGGTTTTTTAACGTGCAACTAAATCTATGTACACGGGCGTTTTCGCATTTCGCCCCCATCGAGATGCGGCCGCCGTGGCCGGGATTCAATCCCGCGACCTCGTGCTCAGCAGCCCAACACCATAGCCACTGAGCAACCACGGCGGGTAATTCGTATTTCCAAGAAATTGGGGACGCATTATGGTTTGACGCGTACCGACCGTCTGAAGTGTTCAGGTAATTAGGGGCATATTAAAATATTAAGGCACAAGCCCTCCTTGATGATTATGCATGTCATGCGAAACACTTATGAAGGGCATAGACGACGCAAATGCGAGCAAGGAGTTCGGACGATGGTATGACACGACATCATGAGAACCATGAAATGACGACGTCTGAGCGGGCGACGACGGTATGGTATGAGGACGGTGGGTGTACGATGGAGCATCGTCTGAAATAGAATCACTCTTATTTTGCGCGTCGCACCCAGTGACTTTCACATCCCGCGCATGTTAAAAAGACCACGCGAGCACCAGTCCCTCTTTTCGTTGCGGAAGTGTATACTGGGTGTCCCAATTATGATAAATGTTCTATTCTTAAATTAAAGCCTTCTATATATGCAGGTGAAACCAACTCTATAGCTGTAGAAGTAACCTGAAGAAGCGTCTACAACTGATTCTGCTGCTCCTAATTAATTCAATTGCAATAATTATTTACCAAATATAATAACTAATATAGCTATATTTCAATATTATATGAAGTAGCATTCTTTATAATTTAAATGTTATACTTACGGGACATGTTAATAATAAATTAAATTTTGGTGTTTTACGTGCCAAACTCACCATCTGATTATAAGGCATGACGTAGCGGGCGTCTCCGAAAATTTGGACAACCTTGGTTTCTTTAACGTGAAACTAAATCTAAGTACGCGGGTGTTTTCGCATTTCGCACTCATCGAAAAGCCGCCGCCGAGGCCGGGATTCGATCACGCGACCTGGTGCTTAGCAGCCCGTCACCACAGCCACGAAGCAACCACGGCGGGTGTACGGCTAATGTGTTAACAGGATACTTTAGAACAGATTCAATAAGATGCAACTAACTGTGACACTCCATTATTTTACAAGTGTGGCTCTTTATTTGTTCAACGTCCAAAAAAAAATGCATTGAAACTAAAACCCTCCCGGCTTCTTGCTCATGTGCCGCAAAATTTCTACTCTCAAACAATCGTTGAACGAATTCTGCTCTCGTATTGTGGTATTTTGCTAATAAATACGACACGTTCATTTCTTCTACGTCACGACTACATTGATGGCGTCTACATGCATGTTGGACTCGGAGTCAGGCAGCAAAATGATAGATGTATATCTATAGCTAGTGATAGGATGTTTGATAACTTGGCTCTGGCAGCATGCTTAATGCTTTCGCAGATGGCGGTACGCACGGACGATAGGCTCACAGCTGGGAAGCGTTTCGTGACCATCATCAAGCGCTGTCAAAATGGTGCAGCCACCGGGACAGACTTGGAGAGCGTGAATTTTGTTCCTTTTATAATATTTGAGTACAGTCCTGTCGCGGCGTGCAAGCTGGACACAGGGACGCACTTCTTGACCACAGTGGATGCGTTCCAATTATGGCCAGCATGGGAGACAGTCTACGTGGACAGCTAAGAGGACAGCTTCTAGCCCAAGTATTATGGAACGCGTCTTTAACTGTATGGCCGACATCTCTGCTAATTGATGACATCTCGATGTGACTATAAAAAAAAGCTTAGGAAAGGACATATAAATGTGACATTTTAACTCTTTGTGCGTTCGAACCTATGAAAAACGCAACGCACATAGGCGAGTAGACAGGGGCTTAACCGAGGGGCCCAATATTTATTAGTCATATCATAAGAAGCCTAGAAACACTGACACCAAGGACAGCATAGGGGAAATTACGTGTGCTTATTAAGTAAAATAAAGAAACGACAAATTATTTGAAATGAAAGTAAATTAAAACAACTTACCGCAACTGACGGAACGATCCCACAACCTTCGAAACGTATATACCTCACTTAAGGCGCAAAAGAAAGCGTGACTATGCTTTCTTGTGCGCAGACAACCTTTGCGTCGAGTTTCCAAACTCCCCGATGAGCTGCCATCTTGTTTGGAGAGCAAAGCAGCCTGCATAGTTTTTTACTTCAATGCTGCATTGGCGAAGCTGTCTTCTTTGACGGCTCCCTCAGAATTGGAACTACACTTGAGATGGCCCCTGTCCGCTTAGCTGTCTACTTTACCGTCTACGGCGAGCATTGGAACCTAGCCAATGCCTTCCCTGACCAGTTGCTACCACTTCTCCGTATCGGGTATGTTGTTTCTAACGTGTGTTTCTAGCCTCTTTCGTGGGCCGATCCCGGGGATATTGAAGTTCAAACATGTGTGCCACTGGGGGCACTGGTCACTTTCCTTGGGTATGTTTTATTGGGTCTGTTTTGCTGGGTACGCGTCGCTCTTGAATGAGCATATTGACGTTAACTCTGGGGCGTGGTACTGCAGGGTAATTAATTGCTACTGGGAATTCGCAACTTGGCCCACTTGCATCACTATGATGATGGTGGTGATGATGATGAATATTATGATTATTATTAAGAGGACGATGATAACTTGTGACAACGGGATGACTATGAAAGTTGGAAGGCAATTGACGCTATATGACATAGATGAAACATTGTCTCTCCGGCGTGGCTCTCACAACAAATTACACGGTTCACACATCACATTCGTAGCCTCCACTTTCCCAGGAAAACATTGCCTTTCATCGACTTCAACTACGCTTTAAATCGCTTTCCAACTTTTGAAGAGTATTTCGTTGGATTTCTTTTACACACTGAAAATAAAAAAAAAGGAATCACGCAAGAGGTAGCGCGCCGCAAACAGTTCTAATTTAGGTTTCAGAATGTGTACCGAACTACTGCGTTGACATGTCTGCAGAAGTTATAATAAATAAAAATTAGGTAAATAATCGTCGGAATGAAAAAATAGGATAAAACAAAAAAATACTGGACGATCCTTGAGGCTGCTACGAACTACTAATTTCATCCATCCAAATAGAAACATTCACTTAAACAATACTATTTACCTAGTCCAGCCGCTAGCCCCCGCTTAGCCGGCCTTTCCCGATTTCCCACTGTCAACAAGAATGTTTTCATCATTATCCAGGGCTGTGAACGCAATTTGCTTACATACACACCGAGCATATGCGCAAACCCCAGGGCAGGAGGCATAGAAAGCTTCGTTTTAGTGGCGCAATTATGCGCTTATAGATTTGTATTTGTATCAGAGGGAATGTGTAGGCGCCGTTTGATGATCCACTTGATTCCGCAGATGAAAGACCCGCGCAAACGGTACATCCGCGGAGGTAGTACAGATGGCATATATATATATATATACACACACACCAAGCGCCGATTCAAAGCTTCATGTATGATATTTGGGAAATTAAGGATGTGTGACAGCGTGCCCAGTCTCTACGCAGGGTAGGGACTGGACAGGCTGGCAAATATCGTTGCGATAACACACTGGCACAATGCACGCGTTGCCCCTTGACCTTGACCGTGCAGACGTGGCAGAAGATATGGACTTCTCTAAGTAGATCTGCTTTCGCACGTTGGTGTGTTAGTGCCGACAATGGCTGGGCGATCGATCGATTAACCTTGCTGAAAACTTATTAACACTTCACACCCCGAAAACGATCGCGCATCGCTCGCTCATGGTAAAGAAGGCCAATTCCTCACACAAAAGATAATCTGAGCATGCTCACGCGTCATTAGTTCTGCTTCTTGGTCACAGTGGACATAAGGAAATTGAAATCTCAGCAGAAGCATCTTTAAATTTGGAAACAAGACAAATGGCATCGTCGTCGACGTCGACGACTTCGTGTGCCGGATGTGGTGTCAGCAAATTTTGATAAATGTCCCTTCGTGGCAGCCGTTGCGATTGGACGCCTCCTCTCGCTCTTCCTGGTGTGTCGGCGTCTGAGTCATCGTGTGCGTTTGTCAGGCAAGACTCCGTCGAGCCAGTGGCGCAATACGATGAACACATCGCGGCCTCGTCCCGCGGTGTGCTCCACGCCGGTGCAAAGCCCACGCACAAGTAGGGTACTCTGCAAGCAAATTCGCCTCTATCGCAACAAGCCATACCAGCCGCCCATAGCATCCAAGAAGCGAGACCCCAGAGTCTACTGCTCAGCATCAACACAAAGCGCTGCGAATGAGATAGCACGGAGGCCTTGAAGAAGCAGAGACACTTCGCAAGACGCCGACGACGGGGTGCATTTGCGCCAACAAAATACAAATGCGGAAAACTGCGTGAATATGGAAAGAGCAGCGGGCAAGTTAACAAGGAATTCAGCATTGTGAGTCACAGTAAGCAGCGCACGACAGGTTTCCGTGTCCTTATCCAACCATCAGAGGGTAAGCCAACTGCAGAAGGTAAACCCATCCTCCTCAACGAAGAAATTATTCGAGCAGCCGGGACGAGCCCAAGGATGTCATGGTTACATAGCACGCAGAGACCTTCTTGTGAGCTGTCCGTCGCAATACACAGTAAACGGGTTCCTCAAATGTGACGGTGTACATGTGATGTCGTCGCTAATGCAGTCATTCCTGATGTCTATCTAGGGGACACGCGCGTTGTCAGCATAGTTCCAAAGTGGCTCAAGGACTCCGGAGTAGCTGGCTTCTGAAGCAGTCGCGTACAAGCCGCCTCATACCGCGCTTCAAGGACAGCAACGACGAACTTCACGCGAGAGAGACATACACACACAAAAAAGATTGTCCCGGCTTTCTAGCCGAACAGCTAATGACAGGCAGCGGTGAACTTCGGATTTACACTGCACGATATGAGAGAGTTCATTGATTCAAAACCGAAGGGCTTCGAATTCCAAAGAATGGGACATGTCGCGAAGCAATGCGCGGCGTTATGCGATGTCAGAAGTGGGGCAGGGAGCACGACGTCATACATTACTCGCCAAAAACGGTAGTGGTAGATGCTTTTGTTCGCGCAAAGCGAATCAACAAATTTATCGCGACGACATTTGCTGAGTTTCCACGTTTCCCCTACTTTGAAAGTATACCAAGGGTCCTTCGCTCGTGCTGAACTGGCCTTGCATGAAGTCAAATCGAGGGCACAAGTTCTCCACTCCTGAGCTTACGCAGGAATGTGTAGCGAAATCGAAGGGACCTGAAGCGATGCACGTTTATGGTCTGAATACATCTGATGATTGCGTGATCAATATCAATCGCCCGGGCCACGCGATCCACGTAGCCCTCTCGCCGAGACCGTGCAGGAGCTAAAACACCACTGTCATCAGCAGGTCTCAAGCGGCTCCCTCTGCTCCCGCCGTAGAGGTGCACAAAGAGCACCCATACATTTATTCTCACATCTATACACACCACGTCAATTCCCACTGCCTCATGTGCGGCCAGTTAACCGCCCATAGTCGTATCCTTAGGCACTGTGAGGAGGATCTACCTGCTCCTATTTTCTTGGCCAGTCCGTCACCCGACTCCTGGGAGGAGGCGCTGCTCAGCTCCAGCCTGGACGTCCAAATCCGGGCCGCCAAGCGATCCGAAGAGGTCGCCGTCAAGCACCACCTCACGGCTCTCTGGCCTGCCTAACGACACCATGAACTGATCCGCTTTCCCCCAATCTGACAAAAATAATGTTGTTTATCTCTCTCTTATCTTCGCGCCAATGGTTCAACCAGCGCATACGGATAAGCCTTATGAATGATTTTTCCAGCGCTAATCACCACTGTGACTTGTGTTGGCGAACAACATTGACAACTGCTGTGAATGCTGCTTTTCGTAGCCACTTCATCTATGGAGTGTGCTTGTGTTTTCAAAGCGAAGCTTTTCTTTGCGAACCTCGCCTTGTTTCGTCACAGTGCATGCGGCCTGGCTGATCCTTTGCCGACTAGGCCAACCAGTCAGAACGGAGCACGCTCGCGGCCGGCGCTGCTGGATTCTTGCAGCACCACCTCTTTGGGTTCCTTGCTGGGTTCCTTGCTCATACCGCGCATCTGGGGCCCCTTGGTAATGAGGAAGCAAACCCCTTTTTGGATAGAATTCGAACTGCGCTACGTACTACGTATGCGCATCATCATCATTGTTTTCGTCGTCGTCGTCGTCATCATCATCATCATCATCGTCATAATCATCATCAGCATCATCATCGTCATTATCTTCCTATTTTATGTCCACTGCAAGACGAAGGCCTCTCCAGTTGAGCGGTGGTTCGAGGCACGGCCGGGCGCTACGCTGAGTGGGGCCGCTGTTCTTCGGGACGCGTTTTCTGTGACGGCCGTGCACCTTGCCTGGTCAGGAGCTCATCCGGCTTTTCTGACAAGTAGCCGGCGGTTACCTTTCTTTTCTGAACTTTATTGTTCCTTTCTTATTCCTTTTCTTGAAAGTGCTGGTTATTGACGAGGTGATGTCTGTTTCATCGCCGGGCCAAACGGCTACCCTCTGGTCTGCTTCTATTTCCCCACAGAATCTACCAGTGGAATTGTTCTTTCGCAGTGGAACCAGTAGCGTTCCGGTGGCTTCGGTACCTACGAAGGGAAGAGCTATTTGTATGAAGAGTCCCAATGACATTCGATCAGAGCTTCGCGCAATCTCGTCGCACTTCCAGCACATAACCGAGGTCCGACAGTTTGGACGAGGGGGGGCATCTTCTGTTGTTCACCAGACCAGGCCTGCGTACAGTATCTGCTGAAATGCACTAACTTTGCAAGGCAGCCGGTGAGCTCCTTCATCAATCTTCACCTGGCTTGCTGTAAAGGCCTAGTCCGCGGTCTGGACATAAGCTTAAGTCCATCAGAAATCCTAGATATATTTTCTGCAGCAGGTGTAGTGTCCATGTACTCCGCTTGTACATAATGAGATTTTCCCTACGGAAACAATAATAGCAACATTTGCAGGGATGGTTCGCCCATCAGAAATAAAGTCATGACCATTAATCTAGAGAGTAGAACCCTTGGCTCCACGACCACTACAATGCGGTAAGTGCTATGGGTACGGACAGCGCTAATGGCTGTCGATCAAGTACTCGTGGCCGTTTATGCGCGGAAGGCGATAACGATTGCACGTCTAAGGCTCAGTTTTGCTGTTTGTGCATTGTAAATCATGCTGCCGACTACTCTAACTGCCCTGCAAGGTAGAAAGAGATCGAAGTAATCGGAATAATTGAGAGGAGGCGGTGCTGTGGTCGAGATACCCTTGCAAAAGTTCGCAGCAGGACCCAGGGTTATATTGGTGTAAGAGCCCTTCAGTCACTTGGCATGGACTCGTCAATTTCCCAGAGAACTGCAACAGTTGCCGAAAAAGCGATGGAAAAAGCATTAGAAAAGGTTCTACTAAACCGATCTACTCTTTGGTTACAGCAATATTCACGCAATTGTCTGGTTTGTCTCAGACAAGAACAAACACCGTACAAAATTCGGCTGCCTTATTTCGAAAGTCACCTGAGTGTCAGACTGATATTCCCTCTAACAGTGAGGATTCAGCAAGACCTTCGACTTCAAAACAGGTTCATCATGAATGCCATTCTGATTCAGACTCTCTAGGTAATCGAGATTTGTCTACGGACACTAGAGTTCTTAAATGCACTAGACCGCCTAACAACAAACTACCTAATTCTCCTAACTCTAAAACAGAAAAGTGTGCAAAAGAATCACTGGTTAGCTCCGGGTCCAGATGGCACTACATTAGGCTTGTTGAAAATATTGTTTGGCCTCTCCCCGAAAGACCTCTGCAGTATGGTTAATTACTCCCTCATGAACGCATGGATACGTCCTGACTGGAAACTCGCAAAAATAATCACCCTGCTTAAAAATTAAGAAGCGGGAATGCATATAGATAATGTAAGGTCAATCGCTCTAACTTTGAATGTTATAGATTTAATAGATAGGGTATTGCACGTTCATATCATGAAATTTTTAAATGATAAATGCACTATAAGCCGATGTCAGATTGGATTTAGACCTGGAAACTTTATATGGTGCGCACATGTTGATATAGAGGGGCGCGTTAAGTTTGCTCGACACAGGCGGCAATATGCAGCTTTAGTGACCCTTGCTTTAGTTAAAACATACGACAGCGTAGAGCATGTCATACTCATTAACTCTTTAAATAGCATGAGTTTTCCTAGGTATATCATAAATTGGATATATGAATTTTTGAAGTATAGGAAAGTTTATTGTCTCCAACGTGGCTTGTTGACGAAAAAATATAATCAATCAAAAGAAGCTCCCCAGGGATCTGTCCTTTCTCCTATTTTGTTTAACATTCTATTAAGCTCATTCACATTGTGCGATACCGTTCAAGTATATATTTATGCAGACGACATAGCATTATTTGCATCTGCGAGTCGTATTCACTCGTTAAAAAGAACACTGCAATCATACTTAGGAACGCTTGAAGCTTGGTTTGCAGATATTCGAATGTGGTTTAAGGTGAACAAGAGTTCGTTGACTGTGTTTGCATTGAATGCACCCGTTTATATCTCTCTCCAATACCGTCAGGAAGTAATTCTGCAAGTTGGCTTTATCAAATATCTGGGTGGAATATACGACGGAAAACTGAGCTGGTAATAGAAACTGCACGGTAATAGAAGAAGTGAAGGTTCTTGCGGATAGAATTCGAACAGTTGTACGCACGCTTGGCCAGGAAATTTTACAGACCACACAATCTGAGAAAAAGCTTAATATCTCAGCAGCCTCACAATGGAGTCTGGTGTTCGCATTTGCAGCCGCTGCGAGTATATGCGAACAACATAGTAATGGACTGGTTTGCTGGCTACCTGTACATGCTGCTCAGAAATTCAACGTTTTACGAGATGCCGTGGTATGTAAACTATTGTGGTCGGTGTGCGTATGGGCATGCTGCCTCTGAAAACATGATGCGTTCAAGGCGTCCGTCGTACTCGCTAGCAGTCAGCAACACTGTTCAACAAAAGGCTCGGTGTAATATTATTATAGAGTTTTAGAATAAGGGCCCCAATAGTTTGGGGCCCCAAAGAGCTTTGCGGGTGTTAGAGTTGGGGCACGTAGGAGTGAAGAGTTTTAGAATAGGGTTTTACGTTTGCGGATAGCGTCTTGCGCTGACAGCGCCACTACGGCGTCAAAGAAAAGCTATTAGAAATAATTAAATAAAATATACCATTTTATGATACGAATAATAATTTTGACTTCGTGTACTCGCATTTAATTACAATTTAGAGGTTATTCTGTAAGCAGTAAACAATTAGTTGCGCTTAGTTTTGAGCAAACCAACTTTACTATAGCCTTCACCAGCCAAGCTTAGCCGTGTTAGGCCTACGAGCCATAATATCCGCAATCGAATTAAAAATCAGCGGCGTCTAATGAGTCAGTCTTCATAACACACGCTAGTTGAGAGAAAGCGATAGCCGCAGTCACTTCTCCTAGCTTGCGAACTTCACGCGTTACCGCGAATCGAACCCAGTTTGGTGCTAGGTTAGAGCCGTCGCTTCGATGGGTGCCGCCATGTTTGCCGACGCAAAACTTTTGGGGCCGCTATTTGGGCTCCCGCTAAATCGGTGAAATAGCGTTCCCAACGCAAAACCCAAAGGCAGTTTGCGTCTTGCGCATGCGCAATGGCTTCAACGCTATTTCTTTGGGGCCCCAAAACGTTTGGGGCCCCTATTCTAAAGCTCTCTATTGTGTCCCCGCGCGTGTGTTTGTGCGTGTGTGCATGTGCTAGTGTTTCCACTCTTTGTGCACTTACACAGAGCTTCGTTGTATATAGATTACAACTCGTTGGTTCTGCTGCAATTCATAACGCGATAACCACAACCACAGTTTTAACCACAAACACGCAGGCCCTTCGCGTGGAGCAGAGGCGTTACTGAACTTATTGATTTCCTCAAAGCAAGATGCGTCAGAAAAACCTTAAAGTGCAACTTAGACATGATAGCGTGGTATTGTAGTTTGTACATGCCAGAAAATATAATTCTGTTGCGTGGAAACTCAAACCCCTTTTCCGGCGTTTCTGCCATGCATCGAGCGGCGCGCTACGTTTGGTTCCTTGCAACACCACCGCCCAGATGGCGCTCGCCGCCGTGCATGTAGCCTTCGCCGTCAGCCTTTCCCGGTAAATATTACGGTTACATAAGGTACAGTTGCCAGGAAGTGTGAGAAGCAGTCGGAGATCTTTAAATGCGAAATTTCGTTCCACTTTTAGAGGCGGACCTTACACGTCCTCCAATTTTCTAGCACTTTTTAAAAGCAAAAATCCTTGTGTCTCCCGTTACAATAGCTTATACCTCATTAAGAAGGCAACTTGAGCCAGTTGGTCAGGATTCACAGTAAGGTTCGTAACAGCGCAACACAACACACGGACAAAAATATGGTAAAAACGATGACACGGTGCCGTGTGGTCGTTTTTATCTTCGTTTTATCCGCGTCTTGTGTTGCGCTGTTACGAAACTTTCAATGAAGCTTGTAGCCTCTTAAGGCGACGCGTAGTCGATTGGTGCAAGAATTATCATCTTAACAGTGACTTGTACCCCCGTAAGGAAGCAAAAAGGCAAATGCTCGTACATTCGTTGAAATCACTGATACAGCACACAGAACAGCATACGTTTCAATAGAGAACAAGCTCACAACAAGCATCGAAACCATCAATAAAGAATTGCATACCCTCTTGGAAGTACGCTACTGCTGAGTATGCTTGCCAAACGAAAAACGAGGTGCGACTTGCCAAGCGGCGGGAGCGAAGCCATGCGATACGCAATACTGTTTAAAAAAACCTGATATGAGAAAACATTTAGGAATGATAAAACAGGATATATGTCGGAAACAAGCTAGTTAGACAGTTCTACATTAACAAGAATTTAATCAAGATTTCACAGTGTAACGGTAAACCGAGAAAACTAAGGGTAATCGCTCAAGAGAACATCGGTTGTGTCCTGAACAAAGCAGGCGGCAAAGCATAGCAATATCCAGGCACACCATAATATTGAAGCGATCATAAAAGGAGAGAGATCACAAACGGCATCGTCCAATAGCTATGAAAATCCTTTATATGAAAACAGAAAATTCAGTTCTAGTGACTTCAGGCACACACATACGCAGGAAAAAAAGAAAGAAAAGGTTTCAGTTATCTTAATCACAAGCACTTTTACATCATGAAGTCGGGTATCGCATTATATAAAAGAACAGCCAACACGGACGGCAGACACAACTTCAAGTGCGGTGCTGGCCAAGGTCAAGACACTCACGAGGTTTCGTCATCGAAGCATTTCTGGAGCAACTGAATGTCTGCGCAAAATCCTGAGCGTACATTAGAGGCACGTTGATCTCGATGTACGCCTGCAGCGACTTCTGGTCAGGGCAACGGTGGTAGCTGTTGAGTATGTAAAAAAATTGTGCGTGAGAGAGCCTCCAGAGACTCCAAGCATGTTGCACCGTGTGCCAGTCGGTCATGTTCAGTGCAGTCAGAACCGTGGACATAGCGAGCGAAATGTAGAGCACGGTGTCCCTGCGGCTTACCATGTCGTTGTTAATGTATGCGTCATTAAAGCAAGCAATGAAATTTTTGATGTGCATTCTTGTCTTACGTTGCCAGTTCACTAAACCCACAGTTAGCCTCCACAGGCTGTCCGCGAAGCTCTGACCGAGGATTGCCATATTGGGAAGAAAAGAATTGGGACCTGTGCGAATGACGTCGTACACCGTTGGTGATGGCAGGATAATTCTGTCTCCCAGCAGGCTTAAATCGCCGTAGTCTCCTGATGTTCTCGCGAGTACAACCTTCGAACGTCGCGCAATGTAGACTTCAAGGTTAAAACGCCGGCCTTTGAGCAAGTTCTGGGCGAAGTTCTTCGTGGCCTTTGGCACTGGCACTGAAGCTCGGGTCTCAGCCATTGGTGTAACAAACCTCATATTTTTGAAGAATCGGTCTCTCTTCTTGGCGTCTTTAGCGTTAATGAAAGAGATCCTCTTGAAATGTTCGTGAACGGCGTTTTTTATTAGCGCGAATATGTTCGTTACCTCAACATCTTTCTCGGGAGTAGTGAGAATTTCGGCCTTGAACAGTTCCCGAAGCTCATAAAGTTGCAAGGCGTTTCCTGTGCAGATTTCCGCGACTTGGGGCGAAAATCGAGTGCCCCTGGTCTCGAACTGTTTTATGCCTCTTACGACCGCGTGCCACAGCAGGTAGGCCGCCTTGGTATCTCCACTCGTGTAGTTGGCAAAAATGTCGTAAA
Source organism: Dermacentor andersoni (assembly GCF_023375885.2). Taxonomy (NCBI): domain Eukaryota; kingdom Metazoa; phylum Arthropoda; class Arachnida; order Ixodida; family Ixodidae; genus Dermacentor; species Dermacentor andersoni. The sequence continues at coordinate 93,079,147 of NC_092818.1, read as the reverse complement.
GCAGGCGAATTTGACTCACGCCAAAAACCGTTATAATTTCAGCATCAAAGATGAGACCCTCCGAATTTATCGCGGCGTCAACATCATCGATGTTCCAAACCTCACGGCTAAAATTGCTGCTGCTGTTTGATAGATAGTATTCTCGCCAGTGTTTTTGTTGAAATTGCTCACAGAGCCTTGTAGACAACTTGGCGGTACCCATTGTTGTCGCTGTCGAATTCGTAGTACGCTTGAGCGCCTCCACTGTAGTGTTCAGACAGTCCAGAGAGAGGGAGTCGGGGTTACAAATAGCGTTGATTCCGATGAAGATGCCCTCAGTTCCTTGGTAAAATATATCGATGACGCAATTGAGAGAATACCTGAGAGACGCCGCCACGTTGAATGCCATCGCGCTTCGAGAGTCCACTTTCTGCAGGAGGCATCCAGTTTCCTGCAGCAAGGCACTCGCAAGTGAGGCGGCGAACGTCTCGCGGTGGGAGACGGTCTTCACGCACGTCTCGTAGGATGAGTGGAGGAAGCTTCCTGCCTTGAGCATTGTTACGTTGGGCGGCATCACGCCTGTTGTGATGACGCTATCGAGTCTAAAGTCAAGGCTGGTGTTTTTGTTGCGGCCGAGCTCGATCGAACTTGAGCAGACGTACGCGAAGAAGTCGTCGCACGGGTCTACGCTCGTGTTGAGGTACCTGGCTATTTTCCCGACCTCGTCGGGGCAGCAGAACGAGTGGGTCTCGGTGTCCGAAGGCCGCTTGCTCTTTCTCTTTCCCACAATCGCGTAGACACTGAAGGACACGATCACCAGGATTGTGGCCACAGACATTGCACCAGCACACCCAGCGAAGAGCGTGCGTTTGCTGGCGTTCTTGAGTGGCACTGCGTTGACGGGACGGGCTGCTGCGGAAGCCCCAGAGCCGCGAAAAGGCGCAGTTGCCGGTCGTGGATGAGCACCGTCGGCCATGGTGTCGCGCTTCTTCTTCGACGCCTAACTTGCGGCGCGTGACTTGCACGTGCCGTCATCGGGTGGATTACGAACGTGAAATTTTACAGCTAAGCTGCTTGGTGATGCGACTATAAAAGCGCTCGAAAGCGTCATACGTCATATATCACGGCTTTCTTAAAAAAAAGTAAAGAAAACTACATAACCCACGATGATGTTTATGATTTGACAAAATGTGGGGAATTATCGGGGCAAACTCTGATGTGTGCCCGTCAGAGGTTAAACAAAAATGGCTAGGCAGTAGTTTTCGGGCCACTTGGAAGCGCTATACGAAACGTTTCTAAATGTTATCCGCTTTCCTGAGTGGAGAAAAGATCGCAGGTAATTCATATATACAAGATATTGGGGACACATTGTGGGATGACGTGTACCGACAGTCTGAAGTGTTCAGGTAATTAGGGGCATTAAAAATATTAAGGCACAAGCTCCCCTTGATGATTATAGATGTCATGCGAAACATTTAAGAAAGATACAGATGACGCAAATTCGAGCAAGGAGTTGGGACGATGGTATGACACGACATCATGAGAACCATGAAATGACGTGTGAGCGGGCGACGACGGTATGGTATGAGGACGGTGGGTGTACGATGGAGCATAGTCTGAAATAGGATCACTCTTATTTTGCGCGTCGCCCCCAGTGACTTTCACATGCCGCGTATGTTAAAAAGACCACGCGAGCCTCAGTCCCTCTTTTCGATGCGGAAGTGTAAACTGGGTGTTCCAGTTATGATGAATGTTTTATTTTTAAATCAAAGACTTGTATATATGTGCAGATGAAACCAACTCTATAGCTTTAGCAGCAACCTGAAGGAGCGTCCAGAATTGATTCTGCTGCTCGTAATTAATTCAATTTCAATAATTATTTACCAAATGTAATAACTAATATAGCTATATTTCAATATTATATGAAGTAATATTTATTATAATTTTAATGTTACACTTAGGGCAACTGTTAATAATAAATTAAATTTTGGTGTTTTACGTGCCAAAATCACGATCTGATTATGAGGCACGCCGTAGTGGGGGACTCCGAAAATTTGGACCACCTTGGACTCTTCAACTTGAAACTAAATCTAAGTACACGGGTGTTTTTGCACTTCGCTCCCATCGAAAAGCCGCCGCCATGGCCGGGATTCGATCGCGCGACCTGGTGCTTAGCAGCCCATCACCACAGTCACTAAGCAACCACTGACGGTGTACGGCTAATGTAACAACAGAATACTTTAGAACAGATTTAATAAGATGCAACTAATTGGGACGCTTCGTTTTTTTACAAGTGTGGCTCTTTCATTGCTCAACGTCCTAAAAGAAAACAAATAAAAGCATTGAAACTAAAACGCTACCGGCTTCCTGCTCATGCGCTGCAGAATTGCTACTCTGAAACACTCGTCCAACGAATTCTGCTCTCGTAATAGAGCATTTTGCTCATAAATATGACATGTTTGATTTCTTCTACGTCACGACTACATTGATGCCGTCTGCATGCATGTTAGACTCGGACTCACGCAGCAACATGATAGATGTATATAAATAGCTAGCGACAGGATGTTTGATAACTTGGCTCTGGCGGTATGCTTTATGCTTTCGCAGACGGTCGTGCGCTCAGACGATAGGCTCACAGCTAGGAAGCGTTTCGTGACCATCATCAAGCGCTGTCAAAGTGGTGCAGCCACCGGGACAGGCTTGGAGAGCGTGAATTTTGTTACTTTGTATCATATTTGAGTACAGTCCTGGCGCAGCGTGCCAGCTGGACACAGGGACGCATTTCTTGAACACAGTGGATGCGTTCCAATTTTGGCCAGCATGGGTGACAGTCTACGTAGACAGCTAAGAGGACAGCTTCGAGCCCAAGGATCATGGAACGCGTCTGTAACCGTCTGGAAGACATCTGTGCGAATTGATGACACCTCGAGGTGACTATAGAAAAAGCTTAGTAAAGGACGTATAAACGTGGCATTTTAACTCTTTGCGTGTGCGAACTTATGAATAATGCAACGTGTATACTTCACTTAAGGCGCAAAAGAAAGCGTGGCTATGTTTTCTTGTGCGGAGACAACCTTTGCATTGAGTTTCCAAGCTTGCCGATGAGATGCCATCGTGTTTCGACAGCAAAGCACCCTGCATCGTTTTTATTTCGATGCCGGTTTCGCGAAGCTGTCTTCTTTGGCGGCTTCCTCATAATTGGGGTGGGCTCGGCGGCTGTGCACCGACGCAGATCGCTAATCCGTTCACTCTTCTCATGCAGGTGTTTCAGCGCGCATTCGTGCGCCTGTTGCTTCCAGCGCTAGTGACGGCTTCCCTGGCAGCCCCGTTGCAATATCGTACTTGGTCTGGTGAACATGACAGGATTGCCTGTCACCCATCCCCGATGTGCACCCCTGGATTTTCAACTGCACCACCCTTCAAGCCCTTGAATTTGGTCGGGAGCGGCAGATCTGCGTTTTCGATGACACCGCTACCGGAGACTGTGGTGCTCGATGCAACCTGGACAAACCTGCCGTCATCGACATCAACTTTCCGGTCAACTATAAAAGAGCAGGTACTACCGGTGGCGCCTTCTGGGCTCGGCGGCTGTGCACAGACGCAGATCGCTAATCCATTCACTCTTGTCATGCAGGTTGGTAAATCTTAGTCTTTTTGCTAGGAAGTCTAGCAATTATTTCCTGCTTCAGCTGCCGAGCCCGCACTGCTGCCTTCTTGTCGCTCTTGACTGTTCGCATGTAATTCGTGCCTTGTTGATGATGTCGGGCGATGTTGAAAGCAACCCGGGCCCGAACTCCGATGCTTTACTAACTGAATTGAAGAACTTGTCTGCTGGTCAGTCGCAATTAACCAGTCAGATTCAAGACCTGAAAGTTCATTCATTGTCGGCGGACAAAGCTATTGCTGATATGGGCAAACGCATTACTGATATAGAGGGGCATTATCAAAATCTTGTCTCCCTGCGCTCTGACTTTGAAAACGTGTACAGCTCAAGTGGCCACCGTGGTACACAGGCTTGAAACGCGTATTGATGATACCGAGAACTAGTCACGGCGCAATAATCTTATTTTTTATTCCCTCCCTGAATCAAACGGATCAGAGGCGTTTGCCCAGACGGAGCAGCTTATCATCGAGCACTGCCACGATCATTTGAATATTTGTATCGAGCTGAAAGAATTTGAGCGCGCACATCGTCTCGGTCATCGCTCAGGTACTAAGCGCCACCGTCCTATCATAGCGAAATTCACTTTCCATAAAACAAAAGAATCACCCACCGTACATCACGCCCCCTTCATACATATCTTATCGCACCGGTAATCCGCTTCAAGTTGCACGCGCACGTGCCCGGACCACCACTTTTCAAGCATCATTTTTTATTCGAGCATCAAGAGACTGGAACAGCCTTCCACATGCCATCGCAGCCACCAGAAGCCCATCTGCCTTTACCGAAGTTGTTGTCACCCACACCTCAAAATGAACGCCTGTTTCTAATGTTTATTTTATTAACCACCCCTTATGTAATACCCCTCCAATGGGGTTTTTAAGGTAATAAAGTGAAGTGAAGAAGTGAATTGGAACGAGACTTAAAATGGCCGCTGTCCACTTATGTCTACTTTGCCGCCTTCGGCAAGTACTGGTATAACAGGGGCGTAGCCAGGGGGGGGGGGCTTATGGGGCTTCAGCCCCCCCCCCCCCCGGAAAATTGTTCGTGCTGTCCATGCACCGCCGACCAAAGCAACCCCCGGCGCCGGAAATCATTTTGGATTTTGTGTATAGAGTCATTTTAACGCCCGAAAAGACATTTCACCGCGAGCATTGCGAACTCGGTCGTGATTTTGCGACAACGTCCATGCACCAGGAGTTACATAACGGAAGCAGCCCCATCCGAGCACAAAGTTTCAAGGACGTTTTGATGGCGAACGGGCTCGCCGCGGCATCTCGCGTATTCCGCGGAATCTACGGGGCGCGTGGATGTCAATTCCGAATACTTATGGGCATAAAGTTCTCATAAACTTTTGATGTGAAACGTACATTGGTATTTCCAAAGTTGTGCTTTCGATTTTGAATTGCGGAACTTTGTTGGTTTAATGCTGTTATAAACATTTGACGTCTAAGGTGTATTGCCTTTTTTAAAGTCGTACATCGGAACATACAACAAGGCAAGCCAAATCAACACACTATCAGACAAGTTGACAAAGCACGCAGCGAGGTCCGATGAGACGAAGCGTTGAGGTGGTTCATTTGTGCCGCCGTCTCACCCAAAATATGTCAAATTTTTTTTCACCTACTCCAAAGCATTCATGTAAAGACGCTAAAGCCAGCAAAGGTAGCTGCGTTCTTATTTATTTTTTCTACTTTGACTTTTATTCACGAGGACACATTGAGCCTCTTCAATTTTTTCGTTCTCGCTACCCTACCCGCGGGCTGCCAGAGCCAGCCAGAGCACATGCGTTTTTCTCATGTTGCCCCGACCAGCGCTCGGCGCAGTTCGGTGGGCGTTCGGTTTCCTCTGGCCGAGTGTATTTTCGCCTAGCAAAGTTTTGTACGCTTTCCGGCTAGCGGACGAGAAAAAGGAACAATGGTCACTCGCCGCCATCACAGGGGGGACTCGACGGATTGCACCGCGTTCGCTTGAGAACAACATCTCCGGAAAGTCTTGTGTAGCCGGTGTAGGACACCGAGCAGTATGCGCATGGTTCTTGGTGGACCAAACGTCTCACGTATTCTTCGATATTCCTTCGGTAGCCACATTAGGGGCCCAAAGTAGGTATTCGATTGTGGAGATACGTTGCGTTTCTCCAGTTCGGTGCCCCGCCCCACAGAAGGAAAAATAAAAGACGTTTTTGTGGCGCAGCGAATTGTCGCATGGTGAAAGTTCGATTTCGTTACTTCTTTTGCGGAAAGGAAAGCAATGGGCTACGGGACGCTTCACTTGCCGGATACTCTTATATTATTCAATTATACGGACGCTACGGGCGCATTCCTGCCGTCCCCGTCGCCCTCACGTTCCGTATAAAGTCCAAAGGCGATAACATCGGGACCACGCGCCACATACTGTATGTGTGGGTGAAAGCGTAGTGGGGTGGTGGCATGGGTGGGCCGACGATGGTGGCTCAGTCTTGTGTGCGCAAAGGAGAAAAGCGGGGAGGAAGTGCGCCACCTTACGTCGCGCGCGATACATCGGGGGGAATGGATGGAATGGGGGCGGGATCCAGGATTCCGTGAATCTGTGATTGCGGAACATGCTTATTTTCCTTATTTGATGCATGATATACAGCGACTTTTTCTTAGATACGCAGATTTATTGGAGACTTATACGTATATTTAAATATCTTGTTGCGACGTTTTGTGTATACGTGCAGCGAACTTTGTTTCCAGTGACATTTTTTTTGCCCTTTATCAATCTGTATCTTCGCATTTGCATATTCCATCGTATCTTCGCATTTCTAATGTACGAGGGCGAGTCAAATGAAAGTGCGTCTACCCACCCCACGCAATAATGGTTCGGTTCATTATCTGCGAGGCATGCGTGTAGCTCACAGGCAACTCTCATTTACAGAAGTGACAAGTAGGTATGAGGATAAATGTTCTTTAATGCTCTCATACACTGGGTTGAACATAGTTGCTTGACGTAATGGACGCTCCAGAAGTTGAACAGCGGGGTGTCATGAGTTTTCTGACAGCTGAAGGTGTTTCCCTCCAAAAAATTAGTCGCCGTATGGCTGCCGTGTACATTGAATATTGCATTTCATTGGCCACTGTGAAGCGTTGGAGCAAACTGTTGAAAGAAGGAAAAGAAGGACGTGAAAGTTACAAAGACGATCCAAGACCGGGCCAATTCACCATGCAATCACCCCCAACAAAATTGCAAAGGTTGATGAGCTGATGAGACAAGAACGGACGATAAGCATCGATGAACCGGCCAAGCGTGTGAACATTAGTCAGGGTTCCGCTCACGCCATAATTCATGAACATCTCGGTTATCGGGTCTTGTGCGCGCAATGGATGCCCAAGATATTGAACCACGGCCAGAAGATGGAGAAGTTCGGCGCTGCTTTGACACATCTGATCCGGTATCACAATGAGGGTGACGACTTCTTGTCTGCAATTGTGATCGGGGAGGAACCATGGTGCCACTACTACAAGCCTGAAACACGACGGCAAAGCTTACAGTGGAAACATTCGCATTCACCCACCCCTAAGAAAGCAGAGGCCGTCATTTCCGCCGGAAAGGTGTTGGTGACTTCTTTTTCGATCGTCAGGGGCCATTACTGATAAAATTTGCTAAATCTTGAGAGACTATCAATTCTTTCCGATATTGTGAAACGCCGGACCGGCACCGTGTCACAATCAAGAACAAACTACGTGGAAAATTGACGAATGGAGTCATCTTGTTCCACGAAAATGCCCGTCCCCACGTCGCTGATGTGGTTAATAATAAACTGGCGAAGTTAAAGTGGGAAACGCTGCAATATCCGCCGTACAGCTCAGATCTGTCCCCTTGCGACTTCCACATTTTGGGGCAACTGAAAAAAGCAGCACAAGGCAACCAGATTCTTGTCGGACGATGAGTGAAAGAGTCAGTTGCATACATTTTGGAGCAGCAACGCAAGGAGTTTTATGAGACGGGAATCACGCGACTCGGTAGTCAATGGGACAAATAACTGATTGCTCATGGATACTACTTTTAAATAAAGTTTTCCGTTTGTCATATATTCGCATTGGATCACTTTCATTTGACTCGCCCTCGTATATTTTGCAGAACTCCTGCTTTTTATGCGTGCTCTCTGTTGCGACTATAATTTCGGTGCAATTACTCACGATACAGGACCGGTGACAGCTGCTCCTGCGTAATACGTTGGAGCAAATGACAGCGTCGTTGAAATTTTTCACTGGCCGTTGCATGTGTGCAAGAATATAAACAAGGTTCTTGAATGACAAAGTTTCATTAACATATTTGTCCTCAACTTGTTCATTTCATGACCTTTACATTTTTCATATCAGCGGTATGCAATGTTTTGCTGGTTTCGAACTGATATAGCTCTAAAGTTGGTGTGATATTTTCTTTACTTATTGAATAGACAAAAACATGGAAGCATTGATATCAGTTACTTTGGGCACAATTTTCGGCACATAAGAGTATATTCTTTTATAAAAAAAAAACTAGATATTTTACTTGTTCTGACAGTACGTAGCGTTCACGAATTCGCTTGCAGCATCTTTGGCGATGTCAATGCAGTTATTATTCATGCATTTGATCCCTCGACAAATTGTTAAAGAGGAAGCTTTAGCTCGGGCCCAACTTCGACGTGATCTATTCAGATACATGTAAAAAGCAGAAACGCTTTTCTGAGATAACCCCTGGATCGCTTCTAATGAAATTTGTAGCATTTGAGAGAGAAAGTTGAATTCTAGTGCCTGTTGGAACCGGAATTTCGATTTAGGGCCTGAATTTTGTTTAAAATATTTTGAAAAATTCGAAAGTTCGAAAAACATAGAAGCACGATGTTTACAAACTAATAGGTTTGCATCAAGAACAGATATAGCCGTTATGTAAACGGCATCTACTATAACAGTCAAAGCGGACAAATTTGGTGTGTCCGTTTATATCTCACGTGAATTGGTTACGTTGTGTACAAGGGTTCTGCAAAAGCCGTATTTCCATAATACTAAATTTTTTTGAGATTCATTTGTAACATATCAATTTTGTCCGCTTAGATGCACTATTAGGTGCACTTCACAGGTTTGTCATATAATTATTTATTGTTGAGTTAGAGTGTTAAACTTGATAGTTTCGCTTTCTGCAAATGTGAAAGTTTTGCCAATTTTTAATAAAGAATTGACAATCTAACTAAAAATTCGGAACAAACAGTCAATAGAATTTAAGTTTTTCTTTTAAATGCAACAAACGTCGTCAAATTTGGTGCAGTGGTTGCCGAGAAAAACTAATTCTCCTTCTACATGTATTTAGATAGGAGCACCTGAGCTAAAGCTTACTCTTAAGGAGGAGGCCGAACTGCAACGTCAGCCCCACCCCGAACGAAATTTCTGGCTACGCCACTGTGGTATAGGTAATGCTTTCCTTGGTGAGTTACCGCCACTTCTCGGTATCGGGTGTTGTTGCGGCTTAGGGAGGCGTTAGGGCAAGGAATTTACCAAGCCCATCGACTGCTACGTTAGGTTGTAGGAATGAAAAAAAAAATTGTTTATTGGCTTAGTAACACTACTCCAGTTACGGAAGCCCTCTCCACGGAGGAGCAAGGTAAACGTCCGAGTTCACGTCATGACCCTCCGTCCCACTGCACGAAAAGTATCCGCTTTTAATACCATCGTGTTCCCTAGGCAAGTCGCCTAGGGAATTTGAAGACTGTCCAGCAGAAAATCACAATTGTCGACTCCGTTGCGACACCGCACCTATGCTCGCAACACTCCGCAGTAACTCCTCCTCCGAAGCCCGATGGTTTGGAATATGTGGTAAGAAAGAAACCTGCCAATGCAATGTCGCCATCGTTGTTTGATAGCCTTGGGTGGGGCCCCCCTTTCATCCTTAGTTCAGGCTGTGCGATAATGGTGGGTTTGATCGCCTTTTGTGGAACCGTCACAAGTCGGCGTCCACGCTGCGTTGACCTCTGGACAGGCGCTGATGGATGGGTGGTGGTTTGCCTCGTGGCAAACGTCCGATTAACGCCTTTGTGGTGTTGGGACGTAACAGTATGTTGCTTCTAACGTGTGCTCCTAGTCTCTTTCGTGGGAATATGCCGGGGATATTGAAAGTCTAAACATAAGTGCCACTGCGTGGGGCCTCTGGGTATGTTTCACTGGGTATGCGCCACTCTTCAATGAAGATATTTGACGTTAGCTGGGACATGTGCCACTGGAAATGTGCAACTGCGGCTACTTGAATGACTCTGATGATGATGATGATGGTGACTATTACGATGATAATTATGAGAAGGCGGTTATAAATTATGTAAAATGTGACGACATTGAAAGTTGCAAGGCAATTTAACCACTAGTTGATGTCGATCAAACATTCTAGCTGCAGCGTGGCTCTTGCAATGAACTATACCGTTCATACATCACATTCCTGACCCCTACTTGCCCAGGAAGACATTGTCTCTCATCGATTTCAACTACAACTTGAATCGATTTCTAACTTTTCAAGAGCATTTCATTGAATTTCTATAACACGCGAAAAAAAAAGAATCATGCAAGAAGTAGGGCACCAGTAATAAGTCAAATCTATGTTTCAGCATGTGTCCTAAATTACTGCGTTGAACTGTCTGCAGAAATTATAATAATTAAAGTTCAGTTAAATAATCGTCGAAATGAATAGACAGAAAATACAGGACCATCGATCCTTCAGGCTGCTGCGAATAACCAGTTGGTTTCATCCGAAGAGAAAGATTCGCCAAAGATCCACTGAGTGATCCATCGAGTCTATTGGGATCTATGTGATGGAAGCTTTCGTGAAGTGGTGAAAGAAGAAGTGAGAGAAGTGAGAATTAAGGCGGAGGAGGAGGGTATGACGAAAGTGTGAGAAGAAAAGTGTAGTGCAGCGACGATGCCTGCAAGAGGGCGTCGGGGTAGCTCGCATCGTCTGCGAAGTCTTCAGCGGCTGCTGTGATTCGCACCCACGCGTCACCCACGCGCTGCATTTCGCGATCTCCAGATTAGCGAGGCCATCACGCCACACTTCTCTCCGTTTGAAACATTTTGCACGTGACAGATTGTCCGCGCCAGCCAATATATCGCAAAATGAAAACACTTTAGAGCTGCGCTCAAATTTCAGATTAGGGAGTATCGTAATCGTCGATGTATTTTTCCCCACATCTTCTCCGGGATTGACGCAGTTCACTGTTGAGCGATTTCGTCCCTTACCCGTATCCTTCTTGCATCCCGCACCACCGAGCAGTGGGAGCGCGTCACTCGCGACGGTGCCTCCGAGATCTACCGGGCACTGATCCAATGGGCGTCACAGCAATCACAGCCTGTCACGAGCGCCGCGCGCGCCGCTGGTTTTCTTGCAGCACCACCAGATCGCGCTCGCATCCGTGCATCCATTAGCGCATCCACGGCAGAGTATAGGCGCCGCCCGTGCAGTTGAAAGAAAAAAAAAGAACCAGAAAGCTCGCCTTCGCGCATAAACGGTGGTATGGTAATGAGGAAGTAAACGATTCTTGCTCTTCATGCGTATCCTCCCACGCATTCGCTAGTAGTCAACAACTGCATTTAACAAAAGGCTTGGTATAATTTGTATTTGTGTTAGTGCGCATGTACGTGCGTGCATGCAGTCGTGTTTGGACTTTTTATGGACTCACTCAAAACTTCGCTGTTATAGATTATAACTCGTTATATCTGCTAGAATTTTACAGCGCAGATGCGTCTGGCTAAGTTCCTGTGCCTTTTTGTTGTGCATGTGAAAAAAACTGTGGGCCGATCCCGGAGACAGTGAAATACCGGGCTGAACCGCGGCGGTGGTGATGCAGCCTTCAAGTACTCCGCCAACTTGCAAAAATAAGTTTATTATGTTGAGTCCAAGTGGGACCCCTATCAAATATTACTCTAATAAGAAAAGATAGTACGGTTTGGCTCGCGTTGGCCATGTCCATGTTCGCACCGATTTCTCTTTGTTGGTGTTAAAACCGCTTGAGTATCTACTTTCCTTCCGCTGCCCCGTGGTGGCGGTCGCGCTGAAACGCCACGTGGGTCTTGTTTTCTCCGGCTCCTCAGGGTGGCGTTACACACTCTTAGACAAAGGTACACCCTTTGGGGTGTATATCTGCCCCACAACGATAATCATCTGCCTTGCTTGCGTTTCCGCTCATGACAACGCTGCGCCCGCTACTTTCATGTCGGGAATGCCATGTCATGCTGATAACGCGCATGCCATTCGTTGGGAAGGAGTGGGCTCGCAGCGTTACGCAAATACTGACAAGACAGATGACGTTTATTGTTATGTGGCAAGATACAACCCAAAGAGAGTAATTTTGTTTTAGAGTGCATTGTAAGAAAAGTTTACACCCTTTGAGTCGTATCTTGCCACACAAGAATAAACGTCATCTGTCTTGTCCGCATTTCCTTTCTTTAACGCTGCGAGCCCGGTACTTCCCAGTAACGAACGGCATGCGTTTTATCAGCATGACATAGCATTGCCGACAGGTAAGTAGGGGGCGCGGCGTTTTTGAAAAAGGAAACGCAAGCAAGGTAGATGACGATTATTATTGTGTGGCAGATACACACCCCAATGGGTGCAAACTTTTTTTTAGACTGTACCGTCATCAACGCGAATGTATCTAAATATCACGCCAAATGAGTTCGTACCTTTGCTTAAAATTTTTTTAACATCTGTTGTGTGCTAAACAGCTTCGCTATCTCACTATTTCACAACCATTCTCTATTGGACACGACTGCTGTTGCAGTCGTGTCCAATAGAGAATGGTTGAAACTTGTTGCAATCATATATGTGTGTGCAATTTAGTTGGCGTAAAGTAGGAAAATAATTTTATCACCGTTGCGATATAGATAAAGAAAGAAAACTGATACGAGAAAACATTTATGCACGATGAAAGAGCACATATATTCCAAACAAACAAGCGAGACAGTTCGACATTAACCAGAATTTAGTCAAGGTTTTATAGTCGAACGGCAAACCAAGAGCATCAAGGGCCATCGCTCAAAAGAACATCGGTTTCGCCCTCAGAAATGCGGGCGGCAAAGGGTAGCATTATTCAGACACATCATAACATTGCAGCGACCACGAAAGCCATCGTTGAAGAACTATGAAAATCCGTTACATCAAAAGTGCAAATTTTGTATAGTGACTTCAAGCGCGCGCACACACACACAGACGCATAAAAAAGGAGCTTTCAGATCCGTTAATCACAAGCACTTTCACATCATGAAGTCGGGTACCACATTATATAAAAACAGTAAAAATCCAACACGGGCCACAGGGACAACCTCAAGTGCGGTGCTGGCCGAGGTCAAGGCACTCACGAGGTTTCGTTTTCGAAGCATTCCTGGGGCAACTGAATGTCTTCGCAAAATCCTGAACGTACATTATGGGCACGCTGATCTCGAAGTACGTCTGCAGCGACTTCTTGTTCGGGCAGCGTTGGTAGCTGTTTAGTATAGAAAAAAATTGTGCGTGAGAGAGCTTCCAGAGACACCAAGCGTGTCGCACTGTGTGCCAGTCGGTCATGTTCAGTGCAATCACAGCCGTGGACATGCCGAGCGAAGCGTAGAGCAGCTGGTGCTTGCGCTGCAACTTGGCCTTGTTAGCGTATGCTTGAAAAAAGCAGACGGCGAATTCCTGCATGTTGTTTTTTGTCTTATTTTCCCACATCCCGGAATGCCATGTCATCCTCCACAGGCAGTCCGCCAAGCGCTGACCGAGGATAGCCATATTCGGAAGAAACGAATCGGGACCTGTGCGAATGAAGTCGTACACCATTGGTGGCAGCAGGATAATGCGGTCTCCCCGAAGTGTTACGTCGCGGTACATTACCGACGATGTAACGTACCGCGAATACTTCGACCATCGCGCCAACTTGACTTCATGGTTAAAGCGCTTGCCTTTGAGCAAGTTCTGGGCAAAGTTTTGCGTGGCCTTTGGGACTGGCAGGGAAACTCGGCTCTCCGCCATTGGTGTAACAAGCACTATGTTTTTGAAGAACTGGTCTCGCTTCTCGGCGTCTTCAGCTTCAATGAGGGCGAATGTCTTGAGCTGTTCGTGAACGGTGTTCTTTATTAGCGCGAATATGTTCCTTACCTCAACATCCATATCAGGGGTACTGACAATTTCGCCCCTGAACAGTTCCCGAAGCTCATGAAGTTTGAGGGCGTTTCGGGTGCAAGTTTCCGCGATTTGGTGCGAAAATTGAGCGCCGGTGAGGTCGAACTGTCCTATGATTCTTAGCACAGCGTGCAACAGAAGGTAGGCCGTCTTAATATCTTTATTCGTATAGTTGTCAAAAATGTCGTAAAGCAGGCGAATTTCTCTGACGCCTTGAACCTTTATAAATTTATAATCAAGGCTGAGACCCTGCGCATTCATCGCGGCCTCAACGTCATCGATGTTCCAAACTTCCCGGCTGAAATTTCTGGTGCTGTTTGATAGATAGTACACCGCGTCTTGCGTTTGTATTTCTTGAAATCGTTTACAGAGCGTTGTAGCGAACCTAGCGGTATCCGTTATTGTCGCTGTCGAATTCGTTGCTCGCTTGAGTGCGTTCGATCACTGTAGCGTTTAAATATTCTAGAGAGAGGGCGCTGGAATTACAAATTGCCGCAAATTTTAACAGGGCGCTCGTACGTCTTTGGTACGAGACCTTGATGATGACTGAATGGATAGAATACCTGAAAGTGGCCGTCATTATGAACACCATGGCCATTCGAGAGTCCACTTGATTCAGGAGGTGTCGCTCTGCCTGCAGCAATTCACTCGCAAGAGAGGTGGCGAACCACTCGCGGTGGGAGATGGTCTCGACGCACGTCTGGTAGAATGAGTTGAGGAAGCGTCCCGCCTTGGTCATTGTTACGTTGGGCGGCATCACGCCCGTTATCATGGCGTTATTGAGTCTAAAGTCAAGGCTGGTGTTCTTGTAGCGGCCGAGCTTGATCGAACTTGAGCAGACGTACGCGAAGAAGTCATCGCACGGGTCTACGCTCGTGTTAAGGTGCCTGGCCATCTTCTTGACCTCGTCGGGGCAGCAGAACGAGTGTGTCTCTGTGTCGGAAGGCTGATTGCGCCTCCTCTTTCCCACAATTGCGTAGGCACTGAAGAATACGATCGCGACGATTATGGTCACAGACACCGCACCGACAGACCCAGCGAAGAACGCGCGTTTCCTGGTGTTCTTGAGTGGCGCAGCGTTGGCGAGACGGGTTGATGCGGAAGCCCCAGAGCCGCAAAAAAGCGCTGTTACTCGTTGTGGATGAACACCGTCCGCCATGGTTTCGCTCTTCTTCTTCTACTGTCCGTCGCGGCCAGGGATGCACGGGCGTTTTTTTGTTTATGATGAATGTGAAATTTTTGTGTGGCGTTCCGGCCTTCTCGTTTCGAGGGATCTTCGAAACGCTTGCCACAACACGCTGCACAGGTTGATTTTGGCAGCGGCAAAACGGTACATGTCACCCGTTGAAAATCATGCACTGCTTCATCCGAGGAAGCTTCCTTTAGGTCTCTGCGCGCGTGGCGTGCACGTATGCTTGGGACAGGCGGCGGCGAGCTCCACACGCTCACTCGAGCTGAAGCGGTTACACTCAGAATGCTACAAACAGACACATACCCCACGCAAAACAGATTACACCAATTACATGCCTGAGCTCTACGACAAGTCTTATTGCACCAATTGAAATACATCCCTTACCGTATATCATTTACTCTGGCCGTGCTCGCAAGCTCACATAAACTCCGAACCGGACAAGCGCAAGTTTGAAAAAGCAACCCGGAGCGAAGAACTCGCTCCCCAACTCTGGGCCATCCAGCAGGTCCACGACGCCGCCAGGAAACTCAACCTCCCGGTTCCGTCGTGCGAGACGCCCACTCCATGAGAGCCGAAAGCTCTCGTGGCCTGCAGGACCTGAATAAAGTTGATTTCCTTCCTTCCACACGGCACCGCACTGTCATGCCACCTTTTGAAGACATGAAGACAATATGTTCCTTGCCGAGTTACCGCATAATTTCCGTATCGACTTGTCGGTATTGGTTACGCGTCTGCTTCTCACATGTTTCTAGCCTCTTTGTAAGCCCGATCCCGAAGATAGTGCAGTCTAAATAGAGGACCGGACTGCCTAGAGTATGTGCCCGTGTGATTTCTGCATATGTAATTATGATGATGATGATTGTTATGATCATAATAGCTGATAAAAATTTGGAGAGCGATTCAACCTGTAGTTTTCGTTCTTGTGTCCAAGCACTGACTTGCTGATACCCACTATGGGGGGATTGACAGGCGGGGATGTTGGGAGAGGTGCAAGCGGCAAGCTCTTTCTCATTCTAGAAATGAATGATTGAATAAATGAATAAATGAATTAATACTATTGTAATTGTTACAAATACATATATGGTACTACGACAAGTAGGGGTTGTTAAGAATGGCGAGCTGCAAGGAAAAATTGCCACCCAATTACGACTGGGGGACAAGGCGCGCATCCCCCACTCTCCGTCGCTGCAGCTAGACTTCGTTCGAAGAAGCGGGCTTTGTGCTGAAAACCGCCTCCATCCACGAGCCCCATCTCCGTTGTGACGAAACGGGTTCGACGGACGAACTATTGTGCCCGAGGTCCCCAGCGCGAACCTGATTTCGCTACGCATGAGCAAGCCGCGGCGGGACAACGAGCTACCCAGGATGTCTCCGAGCTTCCCGGAACGACTCCCCTCGGTCGTCGGCTCCAGTCCTTCGCACCTGTGTGTTTGCGTGTCTGTGTGCGTCACCTTGTCGCGGGAGGCGGCTAGTTTTGCGATGACGAAACGAACGCTCGCTGCCTTGTATCGCCGAAGGACCGAGCGTTTAAAAACGGCTGTTGGGCGGAGGCTCGACACACTTCTCGCGTGCAGTCAGGTTGGACTGACACACTTTCTCTTGAGCAGTCATGTTGGACTGACACTCTTTTTCTTAAGCAGTCATGTTAGACTGATTTAATTTCTGTAAATAAACCCATTTTCCTCGTTCTCGATGAGAAGCAGTTCTTCCCTTCATCAACGTCCTCAGCGTGTTTAAGTTGGACGACGGCATGGGCCAGCTACCTTCGAATTCATGCCGGACTCCAATCTTGGCAACGGATCTCGAGCGATGGGATTGAGCCCCCAATCCTGACAGGGTGAAAGCTTTGGTGCTACGATCATTCATCTAGGAGAATGATAGATGTATGACATGAATATGTTTAAGTTTCATGCTTGCCTCTATTAATGAGCCTTTCACATGGGCGCGCGCAATTATCTTTTAATTCGGCGTCTTTATCTGGATGGAGAGGCACTCGGTGGCACGCTATCGCGCTTCTACTAAGGAAGTTCAATGGAGCCTTTGGCCAATGTGAATCGGCGGTCTCCCTCGCGGCTGAAGGGAGCACTTTCGTGCGTATACTGGCTGTTCTAAAAGTGAGAAATTATTGATTATTTGCATTAAAATCAACGTTGCGTCTGTTTAAAACATTTATATTGAATAAATAATTGTTGAAGCACATTTCTGCAGTGGTTATGCTTGCTGCTGCACAATACTCTCGACCTAGGTTGCTTGGCGCCATGTTTTTTCATGCCTTTCAGGGCGTTTATATCACGGAGGAAGGAAAACGTTAGGAGGGAGCATCGCGCAACGCAATTAAAGCCGAACCTGGTGGTCCATCACGTTATCGCACGTCAAAGTGCGCGATTGGTTGTAGTGTTCCCACTCTGTAGGCAGAGCCACAGCAGGGGAACCGAACTAACGGGCATCCATAAAAAGCACTGGCATAGATACCGGGAACCAAACATCTCAGCAAATGTCAATTCTTGCTCCGTGATATCGACGCATGAGGTCACTTGTTGAGCCACCACTGAGCAAATATGCATGCGCTTCACGGAGCGTTCGCTTGCCAAAGCTAGCTGCGTGACGTAATGCTCTCTCCTAACGTTTTACTTTCTCCATACTTTATATGATCCCAACAGAAGCGGGTCGAGCGGGCTTGTCGGGATGGAATGCGCCTGTCGAGTTGTACGCGCTTGCCCGTTGTGCTGAACAAGTGTCGAGTCGAGCTCAGTCAGCTTGCTTGGGGTAGGCGGACCCAGCTCGACCCATTTGTAGTGTGCGTGCAAACGCGGACGAGTCGGGCCTGCCAGCGCCGAGACTTGCGCGTGACAACTGTGCCGTCTCAATTTAGGCGGCGGCAGCGGGAATAGCAGTAGGACGAGGCCAAGACAAGCCCTGTGCAGTGAAGCGTCGTAGTAGCGATAAGACCGACGACGATGGCAGTGGGAACCAGAAGCACAGTAACCGGAAGCTTGCAGCCATTGAATGGTCAGCGAGAGATTATACTCCTTATGGATACCGGATGGGTCTGCTATAGCTGAAGACGGGATAGCAAATCGAGGGCGTTAGTGAGACGTAGATAATTTAGTGTTATTTAAAAATGGTGGTCAACCACCGGAATTGGCAGGTGAAGTATATTGGCCGTAATTTTGTGGCGGTTCCCTTTTCGGTGATATGCCTTTTCGCGCTTTTTGCATGGAAGCGACGTTCCGTCCGCATTATGAACAGAACCTGCCGGCCGTGAACGGTGCTTTAGGGCCTGGTTTGGGGCTTCTTCAATAAAAAGAAAAGTTTTTACAGAGGTGAGATTAGAACAATCATCGTTTAGCTTAGACCGGATGCTCTACTGATGGAGACCCTTATACGCAGACATACAGAGAGCGAATAATTGTAAATGTTTTACTTTGCGCAGCACTGATTCCCCCGGTGAATGGAATCGGCACAATTTTCTCTCTCGTTTGCAATGTAACCCCTATTATTCAATTCGTAGCAACTGTGATACAGGAACGGGATGACCAAAAGCTGCCCGAGAGCCCCTATACGATTCACAAGTCATTACCGCTTCGGTTATCACGAGCACTATCGCCGGTGCTTGCAATCGAAGCAAAAGTTTGGTGGCGTCCCAGATTTTACAACTGAACGTTGTTGCGCGACTGTCGTGACAACTTACCTATGACTGGCGCTTTCGTAAAGACAAGTGAATCGAAGATGATTGGGCCAGAAGTACAATCTTGTATTTGCACTCATAATCTGATTCTTTGAGCATTTCCCTCCACACTTTCATTGTAGGTTTGAGCTTCGGTGCGTTTATTGAGAGTTTCTAGCTTATTCAACGCTGTTATGGACGGAGCACTCTTACTTTAAGCGCGCGCTCCTTTGTTATTGATGACATACGACCACATAACAAAGCTCAGAGCAGTCAAAATAACTCCGTCAGGTGTCGAAGTGGCCCTGCCTCCAGCGTTCCCAGGGCGTCATCGTATTCTCCGAAAACATGCTGACCTATGACGTTTTCTCCTTGACTTCTGGCATTCACCACATCTTATGAAAGAAGAAATGGGTTCCTTTTTTAGAACATACATAGGTATTATTACTTCTAGTATTTTATTTAATCTCCATTATCTTAGTTTATCAGACCAGTGTCTGACGCTGTATAGCGTTATTAGAACGCTACTTGTATTCAGAACCAGTGAGGCCTCTTTGAAGGCGCGGCTGCATGCGCCCATCAGCGTCTCAGTTTCGGCTTCGCACGGATATGGAGATTCGTCGCGCTAAAGGGGTGCGGGGAATGGCAGTTTTCGTAATAGACGCGTTGAATAATAAGGGGAGAATGAGACATGCACCCAAACGCAGCTAAGTGATACAAAGAAAACCCATACGGGCTCCTCGAAAGAAAAGCTTCGCAGTTGAAGAAAAATTCGTCCTGGCCCGGGACTCGAACCCGGAACCACCGCCTTTCCGGGGCATCCGCTCTAACATATGAGCTGACCAGGCGGCTAGCAAATGGAAGGCGCAGCCGAAATTAACAACTCGAATCAACAATGTAGTTTGTACTTTTATTTTATAGCGAGGAGGGCTGCCTTGTGGCATGGAACAAATAATCGTAAATAACTTACATATACGAATGCTACCCTGCAGCATGTAGGAAGTCCAACAAGATTCATTGCACAATGTATTTTGCATTAGAGATTCCATGTCTACCGCGTTTCCCGCAGTTTCTGCTCTGGTAAAGAATGAATCTGCGAACTGTAACATTGCCAACGTCATAGAGGAAAGACTGGCGTTGAAGGGGGGACACGGCGTACTGCTATTTTGTGTATTTGATGTATTTTCGAATCCAGGCAACATATTTGCGCAAAATGATAGTTGTTATGAGCCATTTGGTATAGCACTATAGTCGGAGTGTTAAAATCAGTCTTTTGCCGGCCACCAAGGTTATGGTTTCAAATCACATTATAATATATTTATTTTGGGAGATTTTTACAATCTCTTGCAAGTTTATTGCGCATCATCTGTGTATTATGTTGCTTCACTATAATCAAAAATTATTACTGCTCGGACGAGAAGCTTCTGGAAGAACGACGCATGAGTGAAACAACCTGCTATCTCTAAGTTACACTGGAGTAAGTTACACCGGCGATAAAGCGAACAAAAAAGGAATAACCGACGCGTTACTGGGTCCTATAGTGTGTATCCGTTTGTACGCATGAAAGTTGGATGTCTAGTTATTTTTTTGCGATGTCGTAACATATGGTCGCCGGCGATAGAGAGGTGGTAAGCCACAAAAAACACAAGGTATTGAGTAATGTGCTGTATTGGTTCGAATTAGGTGCCAAGTAGACGTAGTAAGGCCCAAGGCTTACAACCTGGACGTAGGTAGAGGGAGAAACTAGGTCAACCGACAGGCACAGCCTTTTGTGGGGATTAAGGACATATCACCACGAGCGCCTAAAGTCTCCTCAGCACAAGCATCTTAAGTTTAAAGTATATTCAGAGGAAATACAGTATGCTCCTGTCGACACAACGAAAAAATAACGTTATGAATAACATGCCGTGTAAGGTGATGAGTTGCAGGCGAATGTCACAAAAGATCGGGCCATGTTCCTATCCCGGTGATCAGCGGTAACGTACATCCACAGCATGTCGATTAGCGTGTGATTGATACTTCATTAAAGTCGTTGCGTGATTGTCTTGTGTCTAGCACGATTGAGTAGTATGAGCGATGGCCTTGGAGAGAAAGCGGTGAGCTAAGTCCGCGAAAAGTACCGGAGGATCGCCATACTGAACGTCAGCGCCATGTTCAGTGAAGTCTGCGACTTCAGTTTCTCAGGTGGTCAGAATGGCTTGAGTGGTAGCGTACCGTTCGGTGTATTTGGAAACCACAGCGATAAACAGGCTATTTGCAGAAATAAACAGATGAAAAGAGCCGAATTAAAAATACCTTAATGATATCACTGGTACGGTATATCAAGTGTCTGAAGAAGACAATTTGGTTAGATGAACGACAGTTGTGGCAAAGTTAATATGTGGCTACGTAACGACGCACAAAATACTGTATAACAACCCAAATGATCGAATCAGTGGGGTCATACTTGCGTGACACGCCATGGTTGCCTGCCGCCAGGACATCGTGGAGTTGCACTATGACAGTTGACATTGGGTGCTTGAGAATAAAAACGACCACACCAGAGACGTCCGAGGGAAGTTTCTACGGTACAAGATCACATCCTGGAAAAAATAAGCTTGAGAACAGGGCCATCAGGAGACCGAGTACTACAGCCCTTGTTGGTCTCGTTCAGGATGACGTCAGCGTTTTATTCAGTGTTTGAAGAGAAAATGAGTTCAAGTGATGTTTTTCTTGCATCATAATGGAGGGCGCGCTCAGACATAACGTGAAAGCGTTTCATTAGGGGGTGCGTGAGTGCTGTGTGTAGATTTCGTACGACAATGATAGCGAGAATTCAATATTATTAGAGGATATAATTCGAAAACAAGTTCACTTATTAGTACGGTGTAGCTAAAAGGAAGCGCCTCCACAGTATAGCTGTGGAGGACACAAATAATGAACCGGCTGAAAAAATACAAAACACAGTCTTTAGGACTGTAGTAAACTGGATAGACCATTCCCGTCTTGGAAATAGGATAAGGTTGCTTGCTCCTGAAGGCCGAAAGTCTAATGGGCAAATCGGCCAGTTGGCTCTCGCAGTGATGCAATTCCGCAAAGGTCGCGATGACGCCACGACGACAGGTTATTGTACGCCAACAAATAAAGACATTGTTTTAAGGCCATGTTTTCTTTGCGTCTTCCTTCGACTTTTCCCCTGCTGCTGCTGCAGTCCAGCACGCCGCGTCGGGGGTGAAGGGAGGGAGGGGGTTCAGAGAGTGCATATACATGGAATGAATTGGGCAGATAGGAAAGGCGACGCGAGAAACTCGTTTGGGCCTTTCCATCGCGTCGCATGTGCACAATGCTCTCTGGAGCTCCTTCGGCATCGTCACAGTAGCCTCGTGACAGCTGCAGTTATCCGTGTGACCCCTCCCCCTTTCGCAAAAGTATTCCACAAGCTTCAGCGCTTACCGTTGTACTAACGTACAAGTTCCGAGGATAATTAAATAGAATAGCAGCAATATAACGTTTTGGAACGCATCTAGCAATATAAGCTTCGTTGTCAAAAGCTCGCAAACCGAGCATTGTAGGCACGTTAAGTATTCCTAAGAAAACATTAGTTCGGAATCATCTACAACGGAGTCTCTGTTTCTCTGTAGACGCGTGTGTTTATTTAGCACATTCATTTAAGGCCAATCTGGCAGGCCACCTTACGCAGGACATGCAGGGCCGAATGGGTGCGCTTAAAGAGTGTCGCTAGCCTTTCCAAACTACAGCCTAGGGAGTTCCGGAGCATTCGTAATAGTTCCCTTCCTCCACCCTGGGTACAGGGAGGCCCTTAGGAATAAACTAATTCGCTTATAGGCCATTGGCGGTGCTTTATAGATTGGGAAATGCATAGAAAGATAGAAAAAAAAGAAAAAAAGAAGGAAAGGAAGAAAGAAGGAAAGGAGTGGACAAGCTTTGACGTTCGGTCTTATTCGCATGCTAACATGCCAGTAACACGGCAAAGTAGCATAGCGCTTAACAACTGTAAAGTGCTTGAAAAGGTGGGGACGAAGAATGAGGACACAAGACGAGTGCTTTCGAATCTCGTGTTGTGTCCTCCCTCTCTACGGTTAGCGTCTCTTCAAACGCTCTTTCAACTTGTTGAAACAAAGCAGAAGAAAAAAAATGAAGAAGCGCTGGAGCGTTTAGCAACGGTTGGAGATTTAACCCGCTCAAAAAAAGAAAAGAAGAAAGAAGTGCAGCTAACCGCGATGGAAAGCCAGCCGGGCGTGTAGCGAAGCGCCCAGAGTTTGTGCTCCCTCTAGAATCGAGGAATTTCGTTCTCGCAGTGCGGCAGCGTATGCGAGTGTGATTTCGCGCCTCGTCTTCGCTTCTCCCCAGAAAGTGCTCCCCGCAGAGCGCGCTTGAAAAGACGGCAGTCTTGTGCGTCTTTGCAGAATCGCAGGCGGATTTCCCACGAAGCCTGCAGGCTCAACAGCGCAAGCGTTAGCAGCGAAAGAAAAAGAAGTGAAAAGAAACAAAAAAGCAAGAAAGAACGTAGACGCGAGGGAAGCGCTTGTACGTGCGACTCGAATTTCATTTTCAGCCATACTGCTGCGATCACCGACCCTACTGCCGCGGCTTTGGATCCGCTGTCGAAAACTACCCTTACTACCTTCTACATTTCAAATAAACGTAACAATGAACTTCCCTATGGTTTATATGTACCCACGTCTTGTGTAATGCGCCTCATGAGGCCCTTGTGGTATAACAAACAAACAAACAACAAACAAACAAATAAATAAAAGGCGCAGTTTCACCCGGAAGGCGAGGCATCGATTGAGAAATCAAATTAGTGGACAGCTTGCTATACGAAGTAAGGATAGTAGTTTTATCGCCCGTATAAACTTGTAAACATTGGCATACTAGCTACATTAACAAGCATGGTGTGACGTGCGCACAAACATGAGCACGCCTCACTAGATGACCGCGGAAACTCACTGTCAAAACGCTGAAGTGAGGATGCGCGGCAGCAGCAGCGAGTGCACTGACCTTTGTTCTCCGTCTCGCATAAACGCGAACTAAGCCGCAAAAACACAGCGCGCGGCGGACTCTGTCCCCGTCGGACATGGCTTTGAAGATACAGCGGCCCGGAGTAGAACGCGCCCCCCTCCCGCCCCCTCCCCTTCGGAGCTTTGCGCGTGACGGAAGACGGCGCGCTTCGTTCCCGCTTTACTCGCTTGCGTGCGCCAGATTGAGCCGCGATCGCCGGCTCACCCTCGCACGCATACGGCGTACGGCGAGCGGCGCATACAACATACGTACGCATACAGCATACGGCGAGCGGCGCCGATTTTGTCGCTCTTGGACTTTATAGGAACCTCACGGCGACCGCGACGGCAGAGATACGCCTGGAGTGTCCATATAATTGCTATCGCAATAATAAACAAATAAATATATTCTTTTCTGCCGTCTAATGTGTGCGCTTGTACAACTTGGGAGTGCACCCGCAACACGTTCTATCCAGCGAAGCTGTTTCTTTCGAGCAGATGCATTAAGAATTTCATTTGCTTACAGTTAAGCCACACACCTTATATGTACGACTCGCCCGTTTGAAAGCTCGCCTACGTACAATGCCTCCGAGCGCACGCTGAAGAAAATTGCGACAATAGCTGTAATCCGCCTCTTTCATTTTCCTGTGCTGCCCTCTGCCGCACGCCGCTGAAAACGTTCTGGAAGGGTCCCGGGGCTTTCGCCGGTTGATTTGTGTACCAGCGCCCACGTTGAGTGCGCGTCGGTTGTGCGTTTCGTGGATCGCGAATCTTTATCAATGGCTTCTTCGGGACAGCATGTCGTTCCTTGAAGCCATGTAGCACTCAATGACTACTGGGTGATCAGGCCTGAATGCGCTGTTCTGCAAACAGTGCGGCCGATAAAGGCACGCCGAGTTCCGTTTGGCGGCACGGCTACCTTGGAATTTGTCACTGATTTCTGCACTTGGACATCACTCTTTGTATTCTTTTTACACATTATTAGACGTTTCGCATATTCGAAAAGTCTTCGAGCGGAGCCTTCTGCGTCGGATTTATTAAAGCGGTGCACTTGTTTACATCGACATCTACAGCGGCAGGTCGTTGTTATCGTCAAATATTGTGGAGAAGGTCCATCTCTGACATGAAATAGTGTCAAAATGTAGCAAAACATGCATATCTGCGCACATGTGCCATGTTTTTACACCCTGAGACGAGTCAGTATGAGTGGCCGAACCTCTTAAACAACGGCAACTGTGATCCGGATACATATTATTGCGGGCTGTTAAATCATTCTCGCTTTTCTTTAACTCCATCATACCTACAGCTTTAGCGTGCCATAGAGCATTGTTAGAGAAAACTGTGCTCGCATAAGTGCTCATTTGTAGGCCATGTTGTTCTCTCACGAATACGCGCGGATGCCATCGCTCACGCGGCGTTGGTATAAATGAGCGAGGCGGTTGTTTATGCTGCTGTATACCGAATACACCGTCTCTTGTTTGCCGCTTGACGCAGACGCAAACAGTGCATCTCTTAAATTGAGAAATGTGTCGGCAAAGCAACACGTACAGGCCCACCCATATAAGTAGTGAATGCGGCCGACTACCTACAGGTACTGCGACGTACAGATGTTGGCACAGCGCTGTGTCGCCGCTTACCGCTTATTGTGTACGCGCCGTGCGAAGTTAAGTGTAGCTGATTTCAAATCGCTAAGGCCAGAATTGAACAGTAAAAGCAGTTTCGTTCGACCTAATTGCTTACATTTCAGTTCAGGTTCGCCGGTAGCGAGTGCACGAACTCGACCGCGCCTGGTTAACCTTCGCTGAACAGGATCGACATAGGCTCAAAATTCGTGGGCGTGGCTTGAGAGGGCTAAAGCTTGTGCCTTTCAACTTGGTAGGCGTGCTTGACTCATTTTGAGCACGATTAATTATATATACAAGCGAAGACGCTGTCGCTATTGTATTGTCGGTTCGACGGCCGATCGCGCGGGGTTCGGTGGAACGTTCATTTTGCCGGTGCCTTCGCCAAGAAAGCCTGTCGTAGTACAACTCACGCACGTCGGATGCGTCGTTGTCGACCTGGTATGATAAAAAGGTTGCAGTGACGCACAATAGGCGGTCAGTCATTGGAGCGAGCGTCTTGTCGGTCTCGTATATCGACCCAGCGTTGCCGCGCCTTACGAGTACGTGCAGTCAGGAACGCGCTATAGTGGAGTATAGATAAGCATGTGATGACCGACGCTGCAAAAAGACTTCGTCAGCAACGTGATGTACTTAAGTGTCGCCCAAGTGTAATGCACCGGTTTTTCGTTAAATTAGCCAGCCATTCATGAAAGGCGGCAACTACCTGGCTCACGGTGCAGTCCGGACAACTCGGACGATGCCCTGCCCGCTTTCTGTTTTAATGCGGAGTTGCGGTCTCACGCTACGCGCGTTTTCGGCACCGCACCGACGTCGAGTTACGAGCAGAGTTTCAACGCGGTACACGGCACGAGTGTTTGCAGCAGCGGCCGTCCGAGCGCTTTTTTCTTTTGGGGGGGGGGGGGGGGGGGGAACTTCTCGGCGCGCGGCCACGCGCGCGACCCTTCCAAAACGTTTCGCGACTAATCCGCTAGGGCAGGGCGCATGCGCCGTCGCGCCATTAAAGCGGCGGATTGATCCAGACACGTTTAACTTCGCACACAAATTGCTCGCAACGTCCCCCAATTTTCATTAACTTGATATCTCTATCTCTTCTCCCCATCTTTCATCCCTCCCATGCCGCTCCCATGTGTAGGGTAGCAAACCGGTTGAGCTAAACTGGTTAACCTCCCTGCCTTTCCTTCTCTACTTTTTCCTTCCTTCCTTGATCTCTGCTGCGTTGGCGTGGGCAGCGGCCAATATTCAGCCCCATTCGTAAAACAAGCTTGTAATAATGCTCCGGAGCGCTGGCGTGCGCATCATTTATTGCAAAGGCCGCAATTAACCCACGCGCCTCGAATTCTGATGACACGTTGTGTATAACCTGCTTGTTATTTTACCTCAATATAAATGAGGTACCTTGTTCAATTCACCGAGGACACCGGGGAAACCTGTAAACATCGTATAAGGAATGAAAATAACGAGAGAGAGAGAGAGAGAGAGACATGGGATTTAGTGATTGTTTGCAAAGCTCGTATGGTTAAGTGAAAAACAGTGAAGTTTCGTCATTTATTTACTTAACATGTGCTACTTAACGTAACCTGCCAACACGTTACGCTAACTTTATTTACCATAGCGTGTTAAATAGTCAACGTTAAGTAGCCCGTACTCTTGACCTTTCGTTTGTTTCGTATAATAGTTCCAATGCGCTTAGTACCGCTTAGTTGGCGAACGGCATACTTAACAGACTGATAAATTATCTTTGTTGTAGTGACCCTTATTTAGCTATTAGTGCCCAGACTTGCAAATGCCAATGATAACAGATTAAACTGAGTGCTTAAAGGGATAATAAAGGAAAATACCAAGAGCTAGATCGAAAGATTAGGCCCGAAAATTCAGTAATTACGTTTTTAACTAATTACCTAATGCACATATTGCAATTGCTTTCCAAATTCTCTTCATGCATATTTTATTTCCCATGCTTCTTTCTGCATACTGCTCCTTTGAGGATGTATTGATGTAACTGTATGTCTGTTGTAGAAGGCGACAACACTACGGAAATCATGCCTCATTTAATGCGATGGCATTATAGACGGACTTCACCAACTTTGCACGTAACACGTTCCTCTGTCGAAAAATATAGGCCCATCCGGAAGTCAGTGCAGTCTTAACACAGCGTCTGAACGCGCTATAGCTGTCACGAGAGGAGGGAGGGGGATGCGATTAACTGGCACATGACATACCCGCCAGGCGAGCTACTTTTGGACGAGATAAGCATGCGTGCGATCGCGTCCTGATGTTCAAAGCACGGGGCTGCTGTGCTGGAAGACGGATGTTCGGTCCCACTATGGGTCAGGAATTTACGGCATTATAGGCTGACTTCACCCGCTTTGGACGTATCTAACGAAAACTCGAGGTCTGTTGAGTTTATTCGCGAGCATCACGGTGAGCGCGAAATCACGTTTGTAAGAGATTCGAGGCGTATAGAAACGTCACTTTGATAAGTGACAGCGTGCAAGGTCATCCGTCGTGCGAGCGTGCGCAGCTATCGATACGAAAAAAATATTCCCATTCTAAATAATCAGACGGTTAGCGGCGCTAAGTTCTGGCCTAGTTTTTTTTCTTTTTCTATGCTAACTGTCGTCCTATTTTTTTTTGTATGTGTATAATTGTTTTGAAATCTGCTTTGCACCTTAGACTGTGTCTTATATTTGCACGATCGTTTGTGTACGTTCCTGTGATATGAGTCTGCTGCTCTTGTACGCTCAAGTTGATCGTAACAGCTTTTCAACTGTAGGTGACCCCAAGCAATTTCGTTGGAAGAAAGCAAATCTGCAGCAATTAAAGAAACTGCAGTGAATCGGGTAAAAAAAAGCTACGCGGATCCCGCGAACTGCGGGAATCGATGTAAGCGAGGCTTTCTGGGCTGTTTGCTTTGAATGACGATAATCGGCGGTGACGTTGACGGTGAATGCGTAGTTTCTGCGGCGTTTAGTCAAATACGAGTTGATGTTAAACGTGTACACGTTGCGTACACCTCTGCTGTTTGTCTGCACAGTCCACAGAACACACTGGGACACGTATTTGCTTGAGGGATTGTTGTGCACCACTGTTTATAATCTCTGAGAGGGCGGGGCATTGTCATTGCCTCACATGGCACATCGCATCGTGGCAGAAATAGGGTGCTTGAATGGTCTCCCCCTAGCCGACGCTCGGCGAGGGAGAGATCATTCAGTCACCCTATATGCAGAATAGTTCAACTTTAATTGAAAAATTGGGCTGTACGTGCAAACACCACAATCGGATTATGAGGAACGCTGTAGCAGCGGACTCCGGATAAATTTTGACACTCTGGTTTTCTTTAACGTGAACCTAAATCTAAGTGTACTAGCGTTGTTGTATGTAGCGTTGTATGGTGGAGGAAACAGACTTTAAGTGGGTAGAAATAACCAAACGGAGGTTGTCTGATAGGTGGGTAAAATCAACGCAAGAGAGGAATTTCACCCTCCACTAAGTACAAAATATATTATTAGTCACGGCTAAGCGGCGTGTGCCGCCGCCGGAATTAAAGGGTTCAGCCTTATCCATTCATCCATCCATCCTTGCGAATAGCGTTTCTTTGCCTTCCCATGCCATCTCTTTCCTCCTCCCTTCAACCCCTGCCTTCCTCCTCTATACCTTTCTATCTTTTCTCTGGAGTTTCACGTTAGTACAAAGGTAAGTCCTGCATTTTCTTCAATGCAGCTGTCGAAAGGCTAATATGGCGACGCCCAGGCAGCTAAAGAGGGCATTGTGCACATGCGACGAGATATAAAGTTCCACACGAGGTTCTCACGTCGTCTTTCTTCTCTGATACGCTCCTTCCATGTATATACCCGCTCTGGACCACTCCCTGACAGGGCGTGCAAGACAACCACAGCAGCAGCAGCAGTAGCAAAGTCGAAGGAAGAGGCAAAGAAAGCTTCGCTTTAATAAAGCTTCAACGTAAAACCTTCTACACCCAGCAGCCCATGCTGAAGCAGTCTGGTCTGCTAAGAATCACATTAGCGTCAGAGACGACGTTACACTCTTGCGCAACCTCGGCTGATGACGTACGACCGCGCACGTCGCCTTCGCAAATTGGTGGAAGGACCAGAATCGATTGTCAACGACGTTGCATACATAGGCGATTCACGTACGTAGCTTATTCATACAGCCCTACGGGGAAAAAAAAGAATGTGCGCGGGCGCACGAGAATCGACCGTTTAAGCTTCGTTTCTCTGAATAGAAGGACGACAGCCGCTAATTCCCCATGCGCTATCCATCACACTCGCCGTATGTCATTGCGATTATTGCATTATTTCCTCCACCACAAGGCTCACCTGGGCTGCAGCCGGCCAGCTGAGTGCGTCCGAACGCATTACGTCATTAGTTGTAGCTTGGATTTAGTTTCCCAGCTCCTAACGACGGCCATTCCTGACGTCGTGCAAAGGTCTCGTGCCTCTTTCAACCACAGCGGTGCTGCGGTGGAAGAAGACGGACAAGCCGGGGCCGCCTGTATAAGTTCACGCATCTGCCACTCTGATCGATCTACATTATGCCAGGGGGCCGCAAATGAAACATTTTACTTATATCAGCGTCTATCTCCGATACACTTTGGTTAAGAGACAGCTCACCACCCTGTTGTTTATTCTGACTGTGTTCGTCTTTAGCGCGGTTTCTTCATGTCACATACGCATAAAGCGCTCGCTTATCGGCGAGAGGATGGCAATCGGCGTAGCTTGAGACGGCACTTGAGACCACCACACCAGTGCTAGTAGACCAGCGCATCAGTGAAATCACGTCACGCTCACCTTCTGATTTTCGCGATCCGTGTACACGGCTCGAAGCAGGGCTCTACGTGACACGCGTTTCGAAGTCGGCCGTATTAAACAAATTGCATAATTCACGATTTGCCATGCGCACGCGGGGAATCGAAGTTTTATAACGTGATTGCAGAGTCGGAGGTTATGCAGTGGTATGGGCTCTTAAAAACACGTGTATTCATTCAGCTATTCACGAAGTGTACACTGCTTGGTGGCTGTAAAGTGCGCTTGTTGCTTGACACCACTGGAGGTCTTGACGCTCTAGACTGAGCTTCCACCAATATTAGCTTATGGTGGCGGTACGCGCCAAGAAGAAGAAAAGAAGAGGGAGAGGAGAGACAGAACAATCTGTTAGGGCTGCTAGAAGATGGGTGAGAATCGGACTGCGATAATGAGAGTACTGCTATGCACATCTAAGCAACGCGACAGGGACTGGGGAACAACGCGGCCGCTCGAAAGACTTCCGCAGCGGAGGCGCCCTCGCGAGCAGCGTTTCTTTGCGTGAATGCGCGCAGGAAAGGGACACCCGGTAACGGCGCCACTCCTCCACCAACAAACACCGCTCCTCACCGGCAGCAGGACAACAGGGCCCGGCGGGCCACTTTCACCGGCCAACTTGGTGAAAGCAGCGCGCGCCCAAAGCAAGCAGCGCCCGAAAAGTCGCTCGGCAGGGTTATCACCCTCTTGTGCGCGCGCGGTGGAGAACGCGGCGGCCCGCCGTTCTTTCCGCGCCTGCATGTATGTACTACGCGGTACTACGTAGCCGCGTGGCCCACATTTTTTTCGGCCAGCTGGGCCGGGCCTTCTCTTCTCGTGCATCTCGTTTCTTTCTTTCTTCGGCGTGTACGGCAGTGGCGAGGAGATGACGCTCGCAAACTCCTCACCCCGCTAGCCCTCCCCTCCCACCACCCCCTCTTCTTCCACAAGCCGGCAAAGCCTTCCTCGAAGACGACGCCTGCTACACGCGAATCGTACCAGAACACACGCACGCCTGCTGTGTGTCTACGGGCTCTTTCTTTCTTTTCTTGTGCCGTCGACGTTCGTTCCCTGCGGGCCGTCGCGGACGACGCCGAAAGTGACCACGCCGCCGACCGCGGCCCAGTCGACTTCAGCAACGCTCCAGGCACGTCGCCTTCGACTTCCACCGGCTCCACCGCCCCTCTCACCAGCAGCTCCGGGGCATCATCGTTCGGTACGAGCACGCAGAACGGGTCCGGTCGCCGCCAGACACAACGCGCCGCGGTGTGCGCGGCGCCTGCCTTCTCATCGGAGCCCCGCCGTTACTGGCGTCGTCGCAGTTCTGGACGGACAGCGCGGCTCTTTGTGGCTGCACATTTCGCTTTCCGGCGTGCGTTTTCGGACTGGTGACGCAGGTGCACGTACGCCCACCCGTGACGGCACATTGGGCCGACTTCTTGGCTACTGTGTGAAACGCACCCGCCCGCTCGGCCCACGTGGTCCTTCCGAACTCGCACGACAAGGCGGACGAAGCACCCGACGCCACGGGCAACGTCGTTCCTGGAAGGGCCAGTGTAAAAAGGTGATGGTATACCGCCGATGCGGCGCTTGGATAAAGCCTTAGCCCAAGTAAACTGCGCCCCCCCCCCCGCGGACGTCACAGTTATCTCGCCCACCGAGGAACAGTGATTCAGCACGCTTTCTTTCTTTTTTTCAGGCAGCGATTTCTGTTCACGACATCCCGTCCTCGACGTCACAGTTCTTCGCTGGACAGGCTCGGCTACTCTCACTAGAGCAGCGCGTGAGTCTTGCCAAGAGCCGGCTGTGTCGCGCGAGAGCTTTTTTACGTGATACGCCGTGCGGTGCTGTGAAAGTGCGGAGTCAGAATGGCTTCCGGAAGGAGCCGGCTTCTGTGTCCCAAACTGCGCCACGCCGCCTCGGTGACTTGCGGCGGCGCGACGGCCTCGGCGCGCGACCATCCGCAGCACCAGCAGCGGAGGTGCGTGTGGTCTACACAGTCGCGATCGGCGGCGCCCAGCTCGCTGCGACTCAACCATGCCATCCAGTGTGCCGAGAAGCTGACGGGCCACAACACTAGCCGCGTCTCGGAGAAGCTGATGAACATGGGCGAACTGCACACGTTCCTGGGCACCGTGGCCAAGATGATGGGAAGCCAGCACCCCATCGTGGATTCTGTGAAGTGAGTCCGCCGACGCGTGCCTTTGGTTCGCGCATGGCATATTTGGTGTTTGCGTGTAACGTCCCTGGGTTATTGCTCTCGCGCGGCGAAGCGGATCGAAGGTAAGTACAGTGATGACCAACAATTCTCTTAGTAGTAGTAGTAGTGTTTGTGTCGAAACAAGATGGATAACTTGGCTACGTAAGCGCACTTTGGAAACTTCGCTTTTGGGCAGGACGCGCTGCTAAAGCTTGATCTGGCAAAGCCACCGACCGTCAGGCTTCTAACAACCTATTTCGGCGATATTGCGTCTTTATTTCTTTTCTTTTTCTGGGAAAGTACTGGGTAGTACATACGCTTGTCTTCTAATACTATCTGTACACTGGTGAATGTAGAAATTGTGTGTTAACTGAATACGCTCACGAGCTAGTTAACCATTGGAAAAGCGTGTCCGATAGACACTGATATGTACGAAATTACAGGAATTGTCGTCCCAAGATAACGCACGGCATATGAGAGACACCGTATGGTGGGTAGCTGCGGTTTGATTGCGACTACCCCGTGGTTCTTTGTTTAACGAGCTCGTAACTACACCAGCGTTTCGTGCAGTTGGGTTGCCATGGCTGCCCAGGCTACTTTCCAGCGCTGCACACGCGAGCTATCCGATTGGTGCCCGGATAGGAAGATCTCAACGATTACCAAACGAACAACAACAAAAACGCCTTTGATGACCAAAGTATACATCGCCCACGCGTGTTTCAACATCTAAAGGAGCGAGGATCGGGTACGACTCGGAAACCGTGTTTTCGCGTGTCCCTGATATTGGCGGTTCGATCTGTCGAGCACGCGACGCGCCTCCGCCCCGGCAGGCAAAGCACAAGGGAAGCGGCGAGCTGCCGATTCGCGTTTCCCGCCGCCGCGCCGTGTGAATCGAGTGCATGTGGGTCAGCCGGCGGCACCGCGGGGCAAGACGTCAAGGAAGGAGAGCACGACGCCGCCCCGGCAGACGGCCTTCCGCGTGCCTCGCAACCCTTCTTCTTTTTTTCTTTTTGCACGGTGGAAAATTCCTGCGAAAAAAATATGAAGGAACGTTGTCAGTGCATGATGGGAGGCTCCGTGCCAGGTGTGGCCCTCAGCCTGGACAATAGGGCTAGCTTCACGGTGCGGACGACCGCCTCGAAGCCACGCACCCCTTTGTTTTCAGGCAGGTGCCTTCAGATTCCTTCGGTCTCTCATTCGGCGAAGGTCACCGCGCCTCTCCCCACACTGAGCGCGAAAGATGTATGGTTGCGCCCAAGACGGCAGAGGCGCGAGCTTCCATGAAGGCTGAGTCAGTGCTGTGGAATCCGAGAAGTACTACACTCTTTAACACCACTTGTAGTCGTGTGTTGGATGCGTCGTCTTCTTTCATCCCGCTGCAGTCCTTTCTCGTGCGTATTTTTAGCCGCAGCTTTTGCTGTCCTCCGGCACGACATTGCACGTCTTCTATTTTTTTTTATTTGCTGTCTGCCGTGTTATTCAGCATATGTAAACCTCGCACTCTTTCGACAGCCTGGCGATGTATGTCACAGCGAATCCTCACTCATAGCTTTCAAGACACTGGGCTGCAGATTACGCGGATCAAAAACTTGTGATCCTCCAACTTGGCAGGTTGCGATTAGGCTAGCGAAACGGTGGAGTTCTTACAAAAGCAGGGAGCTCCGACGCTGTGGGAACTGCAAGAAACGGCGGTTCCCCCAGCATGTGGGAATAGTTGGCGGTAGGTGCATTTTGTCATAAACTTGGTCCTTCTCGACCATGTGCGAGGCTCACTTAGAGGGAGAAATGCAATCTGTGAACCAGAGTTCGAGGCTGGAAAACTTTAGGTGGCGCTCACTATTTCGGAAATCGTTTGTGGCTGGATGCTAAAGCAGCGAATAGACACAGATAAGCTGTTTCGTTCTTTTCGGGCGTCAGTTTTTCGAAAACCGACTGCTAGGAGTGCCCGAACATTCGAAAGCACACATGAGTGAAGCGTTCTGTAAATCAAGACTGACAAGTGCGCGACCACTTCTTCTGGTTGCTTTGGCGAAACAACTCGTCTGTGTCGACAACCGGCGTCGTGGTCTTCGTAGTTGCATGGTAGTGGCGTTAGCCAAATGTGCCCATTTCTTTGTCCTCCTCTGTCACCACGTGACTTGCTGTAATTTGTTTCAAAAGAATAATACAGTTGAAAACCAGCGTTCTACCTTTGTCCCCGTCTTTATTGTAGCTCCGCTCTTTTACAAATTTCGTTACGCGCTGGAAATGTCCTTGTAGAAATTCCAACTAGCTCAACCTACTGCCTGGGAATATTCGGAACTTTCGAATACCGAATCGTATTTCGTCTACTCGATTCGCTCTTCGAATATTGACACGTGTACTTATTTATATTTCTTCTCGGGGGATACATTTCGCCCACTAACAACTTGAAGTTATCACTCAGCGCAAGACGCGCCCGCATGATTGGAACTTACTGGAATGTTATCGATGGTTTAGTCTGTTGACACTGAACCACGTGTAATCTGATTTCTGGAAGACAGACGGGTACCAGCGATTACTCCAGAACTTCCGATACTCGTGTATACAAGGCGACGCGCTTGACCCGCAGATGAGATTTCGACGATCGTCCACTGTGTTCGCCGCTATCGTTGCGCTTCAAGTGTAGCCTGTTCTTGTAGGCGCAGGTTCGCCCAATGAAACGCTAGTTTCGCTATTCACAGTTTTACAACTGTGTTCTTTGCAGCTACTGCTACGTGACAATCGTTGCTATTCGTAAATGCGAATATTTTGTGCCCAAGTTTCTTGAAAGTGTTAAATTGTCAGCTGTGCAGCATCGAACGGAATGGGAGCAATAGCGTATTGAATTTATCTTTGGCGGCCCTTGTAGATAAATAAAGCTAAAGTAGTTACATATTGGCAGTGGCATAGCCAGAAATTTATTACGGGGGTTTCTTTTCACTGACAACTATCACTCCTCTCTCTCTCTCTCTCTCTCTCTCTATATATATATATATGTATATATATATATATATATATATATATATATGTATATGTGTGTGTGTATATGAAGGTTGCACACTACGCAAGGATAAGCTCCCCGGACAAGAATGCTTTAACAACGAGGATGCACGTTCTGAAGCCACTTCGCATGCAATCACGCCCTCATCCCGATGCTATTTTTAAAAATGATGAAACAAAAAAAAGGTAAAATTTTCTTTATGAATTGATGCGTTTATATCATCTATGTCGATGACCTTGCTGGCACATGACTTGGAAAAACGAACAGCGCTAAGAACAGGGCCACGCAAAAACAAGACAGCGCCCTGTCGCGCGTCTTCTCGTTTGCAGGCGAGACTTGCTGCAGCCAAGGTAACAGCAGAGATCATCGTTGTTTTCCAGGCTTTCTAGTGAGTGGTACCGCCGCGTCTACGTACGGGAGTGGGCGGGCACTATTTTGCAAGTTTCCTATCACTCAATCGCTCTTTCGGCGACGTGTGGCACGATATATTATTGGAGGTTTAGAAGTAAAGGAACGGAGCTTTGCGCTATAACTTCGATGGTATCACATGATGCAAGCTTCACTCAGTTTTCGTGGCCTGCTGTCCTATTTGTTTGAAGAGATGTTTGGCGATCATGGTATTATAGTCATCACGAGACGCATATTGCTACTTTATCACACTCGGGAACTGATGCGGCAGAGGGTGCGAAGCAAAGCTGCTTCCTGCTTAGAAGCCTTTGTGAAAATTACGGCATCCCTCGTTCGCGGTAAGATAAGGGCCAGTAGCTCCGAGAGATTTGAAAGCGTCGTGTCTCCTGACACCCGTCTATTCTGAAAATCGCTCAGTTAGGATGGGCTCTCCGCAGCAACCAGCACGTGCTACGACGGGGAAGATGAGCCACAGCTAGGCGCCTGGCCCCGGCCATCTGGTGTTGAGCGATGGGGCAGTGACGAGATTCTCCCTATGTTTGCAATTATCCGCCAAGTTCACTCCTGACGTATCTTATGCCCCTCCCCCACCTCCTCGTATCTATCATACCACTCCCCTTCTTAACATTCTTTTCCGTTGGTCACTGTCACACTCTTCGGTTTGTTGAGTGGCGTGGCGGCCGCTAACGTTCCTATATTTCTGTTTTTGCGTGGTCTTCGAGGCCGTTCTCCTACCTGCCTTCCCACCTGTTTGTTGTGGCGGTTTCTTAGCTGCCCCGTCCATGCTATATCTTGCCGTGCGCAAATCAACGTTCTTTTAAAGCGAAGCTATGTTTCTTTTTCTCAAAAGTTTGCCCGCATCGAGGGTAGTTCAGAGCTTGTATATACATGGAATGAGCGTGGTAGAGAGTGAAGAAGGTGCGAGAAACTCGTTTGGACCTTTGCACCGCGTTGAATATGCACGATGCCCTCTGGAGCACCGTGGGGTTGATCACCACATTACCCTCTAGACAGCTGTAATCATCCGTGACCCCCAGAAAAACCACCGCAGAAATTGCAGCGCTTTCTTTCTACTATACCCAAGTCCAGAGGAGACCTAGATAGAATGGTAGAGAGGAGGACAGGAGGCAGAGAATGGGCAGTCACGAAACCAGCGATAGCCTTGCCATTCTTCGCTCGATGGATAAACTTAGGTTCTAGGTACGGTGACATGAGAGAGAATTGGTTCGATGTGAAAAAGGAAAGCGCTTGAGGAAGCATGGCTCAGCCAACACCACCTAGACAAGAGAAGGCCTGAGCGCTCGGGGATAGGGGTTGAATGAAGGGATCGCGCACTTACGCGCTACGTTAACCGGAGCGCAGATATTGTTTATTTTTTTAGGCATAGTTTAGCAGATGGCCCGCAGAGCACAGAGGGTGTTCCAAAATTATTATGTTTATGCAAAACTATTGATGCGCTGCATTATTAAAAAGCCCGTCCATAAGAAATGAAATGGCTCAACCTTAGGATTGAGAAGATTTCGGGTACATGATGACAGGTAGCATGGCTTGTATTGAAAAGTCACAGTACTGCCCTCTTCTTCAGAGTAGCCTTGATTTATCGTCGGCTTCGAAGAGTTCGCCGTTCATGCGACCACAAAAGGTATTCAACAAAATGTTAGCACTGCACCATAACACATATCCCACAAGAACTTCACTGGTGTGTTCTTCACATTCGGGAGACATGTATTTATTCCACTCTAGATTAGGCTTTAAACGAATAATTTCGCTTTCGATGCATTATTACATACAGTACCGCAGTCCACATATTTACAACACCTCAAATGAGTTTAGCAATGGAGATACAAAACATTCGTGCAACTATTTACAAAGAAACAGATGCCTTATTCCGCCGAGATTCAGCCTTTTCTTCTTTGCGTTAGCATTGGCATCCAATATTCTGTCATTAACTTTGCGGAAACATGAACACATGATTTTTCGGCCCCGATTTGTAATTGGGCACACAGCACTTATTAGGCATATCCTGGCATGGCATTCCGCGGCAATGAAGGCTTGCCGTAAAGACAACCGCAATCACAGCGCAAGCGCAGAGACTACATGCAGGGTTGTGCGTGTAGCTCGGAAGCATGTCGCAGCATATGAAGACTTTTCATACCCCGAAGCTATCGAAGGTAGCGGCAGGGTTCCCGGAACTAATCCAATTGTTATCGCCGTGGTCGCCCATTCGGTCTTCTCCGAACAGCCGGGGTTGTATAGACATTGTATGTCTGCCGCGCATCATTTTCAACACAGGTGCGCCGCTCGTAGCACGCTGCACGGAACTTCTATGTGGCCCTCTTTTGCGTGACGTAGCTCAGGGGTGGCGGGAGCGGAGGGGGGAAGGAACAGCCAGAAGGCCTTAAGTTCTCTAGAGGGTGTTGGCTCAGCGCCACATAACAACTGTGTCCTCCCCTTCAGGCTTTCCCTTTCATCTATATCGCTCTTTCGGACACTGTCCAAGCTTGGGCGAGTTGGTGTGACATTCTTTTTGAACAGCACAAAGGACGAGATGAGTGCACATACACAGCGCTATGTATGTGCACGCTTCTCGTCCTTTTCCTTTGTGCTGTTGAAAAAGAAGCTCTTTCCGAGACCAGCTCCTGAAGCTTTCTGTTCCGCGAAAAAAGGGGGGGGGGATTTGGACCCCCGCCCCCTGACTACGCCAATGCATATTGGAACACGCTGTACACCGCTCGTGGGGCCGGAGCTTGCCGCTTAAACCGCGACCATTCGCACTCACCGAATACTTCGAAGTATGAGCAAAAACTGCTTATGTATTATTAACACTCCATTCGGGCTTTTAGGGAGTGCAGTTTCATACGTTCGGTGTAATGACAAAAAGTTTGATAACGTTGTGAATGTAGGATGTGACCTAAAGTTTTGTATCAATTCGGAAAACGGCTCTTCATTATTCTAAAACTATTCGAAATGCGAGACAAACGACGCAGACTCTCTACAAAAACACTGTGCGTTGCAAATGTGCTTGCCATGGTACAGAACGCGCGCGTTTCACACGCGACGTTGAACTATGTATGCAACAGGTTTCTGCAATAATGCTCTTCGGACGAAATTTATGTGGTGAAAATAAATTACTCGTGAAACCACCAATCGTGAAGGGCAGCTGATGAGTCCGCAGAAGAAACAATGGATGCTGCGACTACATTGCATCAAACAACGTAGGTATTTACTACATATACCTTGCAGGCGCGTCACTTCCGGTCCGTTCCGCGAGCGTGTCCGCCATTGCTAAGTGCGTGGCTGCTCTAGCTGCTATACGTGTATAGTGAGCTTCACTGCGCTGCTGCGTTGTTGCAGAACCGAGGCACCTGCTCGGATTGCCATCATGCAAGTCTGTGCGATTCTCGGTTGCCCGGCAAGAAGTAACACTGCCAAGAAGCCAAACTACGCAGAGCCAGGTCAGCAACATTTACCGCAAATCATATAACAAGGCAGCGAAAACGCAACAATGCTTTCGAAAAAGAAAAAGTTGGTGCCTGTGGCTATCCCGGATAAATGGAAATCGTTTCCAGGAGACTTAAGACTTCTTTCCAAACTTAATCACTAGATTCATCGAAGGGGCAGCTCAAGAGATTAGACAAAGAAAATAAAAATGAAAGCGCGACGACAAACGCGTCGCGAGCGCCGGGCTTGCCTTCTCGTTTTCTTCGCCCCTCGGCCCTTGCGCTCCCACTGACCACGACTCAGAATCAATACGTTTGCGCACCTACAGAAATTTGTAGACCTTAATTTATTGCGGAGTGACAAAGATTGCTGGCACCACCAAATAACTATGTCCACGAACGCCGTAGCTCACCGAGAGGCGAAGCCTGCCAGTACCAGCAATCGCTGCAGTCTGTACGTGCAACAATGTCTCAAATATTCTTTTTTGTCCTGCCATGTCGCAGTTTAGAACAAGAAATGAGGCAGTAGTTGCCTGGCTAACACGGCTGCCACTACATATAGAGGTACTGTGAATGGTTAGGGTATACCACAGAACTAAAACTACTGTAAAAACGAGACCGCCTTTATGTTTATGACAATACAA
This sequence comes from Dermacentor andersoni, assembly GCF_023375885.2. Taxonomy (NCBI): domain Eukaryota; kingdom Metazoa; phylum Arthropoda; class Arachnida; order Ixodida; family Ixodidae; genus Dermacentor; species Dermacentor andersoni. Next base: position 93,039,397 of record NC_092818.1, on the reverse strand, counting down.
TGAAACGCAAAAGGATGTGCAATCAAGCTGTCGGGCATTATAAAAAAGAAACCTTGTTTATCGATTGTGATACAGCAGAAAAAAAAGTTGGGACGCGCCTCGACTTTCGCTATTGCATTAGGAACTGGGTGTATCTCATACCGGGAAGTCGACGTATGCGCGGAGTGCTTTCTGAGAGTAAAGGCCGAGTGCTCGGCTAAAGAAAAAAAAAAAAAAAAAGGAAAACGAATTGTTGTTTTCATCTGGGAACTTCTTTTCGTTCCTTCCTTCCAGCAAGTGCACGTTTATTTATGCCGACAATGTTTGCCCCCTCCGCAGAACGTTCTCCGTGAACTAAAACACCGTTTTCTTTCTTTTTTTTTTTGAATAATCAGCGCACATCATTCCACGCCAGTTTCCCGTACTTGACGGCTCCCATACGTGCGCTCCTGTCGGAGTGTGCGCGTACTACCTCGGATACGCGGAAAACAGCTGCGTCACCGCCGTAAGCATTCTCTATTGTGCTGCGCTCATTCTGACGTTGCAGGAGCGGCGAGGGTGACTTCGCTGGCGATGCGCGCATCTGGCGGTGGTTTCTCTTGTCGTGGCGGCAACACCAAATTTCTTTTTTCCTAACAGCCTTGCACAATATAGCAGGCACTGCCCGCTATAGTGTAAGGCGGCTCTTTTCAGTGACGATTACGCCGCGCACACAATGGCCGCGGTCCTCAAAAATGTCGGATGCATCGACACAAGTATCGCTGTCTTAACTGTCCGCGCTAGCAAACAATCGAATCTACACACCGTTATAAATCAGTATAAAGTGCGATGTTCGTCCACTTATCTTTATATATGATATTCCGCCGCTTCACATACAGCCCCGACAGCAGGTCCGTTTCCACCTCTCCCGCTTTTTCTCACTCGAGTTGTCGGAGGCGCTCGCATCGTCGCCTTATGCATGGATACTGCGACATTTACAAGTGTTGGACAGCGCCAGTGATAGTTGGATAAGTGTAAGTAAATGTTTGTTTATTATTATTAGGATATACGGAAGGGAAAACTGTTGCTGACCGCACTGTAACTGTCGAGCGCGCCAGGATGAGGGGGTTAGAGGAGTTAAAAGGATAGAGAGATGACAGCAGAGAGAATAGAGCAATAAGAAGGCAACTATTTACGTATATGCAACAGAGTGGCAAGGTAAAATTTTATTCATAGTTCCTTTGTGGAGAGCTCCGCGCTCATCGGCGCTGCTTAGTATAAATGCACGTGCGCACGGCTTTATTTATATATTAATAATGTATATTTATATGTATGATAAGAAAGATGCGCATGGAACAAAAGAACAAATCTAGAAACACTTATCACAGTCCCATATCCATTGGTTCAGTTTCTCTAAAAGAGAAGAAAACCTCAATGGCCTCCATGGTCCGGCACAAAGTGCCCCAATCGTGGACCTAAAGCGAGACTTTCACAAAGTCGTCCAACGTGGGTGTGTGCTAAAGGTCCATCCACTGATGGTCTCTTTTAAACAAGCACGTGGTCTGTGATATCCGCTACGGTGTAGTTCTCACAGTCCAGGCTATCTGCACGGCTAATAAGATTACGATAGCGTTGAGCAAAGGGCAAGCCAAATCTTAATATATGTAGGGCATTGTTCAAAAAGTTTTCACCCTTTGTAGCTTATCTTGTCCCACAGCAATAACAGCCATCTATCTTGCTTGCGTTTCCTTTCTTGAAAACTAAGCGCTCGCTACTTTCCTGCCGAGAATGCTGTGTCACGCTGATAACGCGCAAGCCTTTCGTGACTTGCATAGAGTTCCATATTCATATCACTAGTGGGAAATCTGGCGCTGCGATCGTTCAGCTGTCATGGGAATGATGGGGAGCACAGGCAACGGATTGGTATTCTATTCATTGGCGAACTAGTCTACAGTTTTGGTTTCGCTCCAAGCGCAGTTGCTATAACGGACAGTGCGACGCAAAGCTGTCTGACTTTGTTCTGCTGCACGAAGTAGCGATAGCGGGCTGGGCCAGCGGCTGGGCCGATGTTTGCGTCGCGGTGTGGCGACAAAGCCTTGACGAGAAAGCGACGGCATAGTAAACGTCGAAAGAACGTGTTTTGACGGTTTTGACCTTGGTTTGTTAAGTGTGTTAGGTTGGCGCCGTAGCGTTACGTGCCTAATCAAACTTCAGAAGAGCAAAAGGAGGTACTACTGATACAACCACGATACCACGTACATGTTCTATGCTAAGAACCTTTAAAGCACGTGGAAAACGTGGCGTGCCTACTAATAAGCTTAAGTGGGACTTTCATTAAAACGCATCGCGATTGTGCATCCGCTGGTGTTTTCTTCTGGGATGACTGATCGGGCCGGCGTTCACCGGTTCACCGTTTATATATTCCCTATGCATTGCATGGCCTGACAAGCTCGATTATTTTCTCTTAATGTCAAGTAGAATAGCGGCTTTCCATATTTGCTTTTTGATCAGCACTGCTCCCTTCCTGTCTCTTGCCGTTGCACGTAACATCTTTCGTTCAGTCGCTCCTCGCGTGGTCGGTATGTAGATACAAATTACTGCTTTGCTGCAGCTGTTTGGCTTCTTGTACATGCTTATATATATGTAGTGCGAGCCTTAAAGCTGTAAAGTTGAGCTGCGCACATGTGCTGGGTTTTTAATAACCTGCCAGTAACCTTTTTCCACTAGTGATGCAGAGTCCAATAGAATGACGGCTGACTGCTTGCATAACGCATCTTGTTTACTACATAGACAGTTGTACTTCTAGTGGTTTTACAGTCAAATTTGGTTGAGGGCTTCATTACGCATTGCTCGTTTATGTGCTCATTGAAATGTGTGTTTCAGGACATTTGATAACAAAAACTTACTTGCGGTAGGAAAGGTTGCTACTTCCTGGGCGTAGTCTGCTGTCGCAAAATGGGTGAGCGCAAAGCCACGCCATCACAGCTGCTGGTGTGCGCTTCAGAAGAAGCGGTTCGTCAACATGAAATATAATGAAGCATGCTCGTAGGAGGCCACAGGCGTCCCAGCTAGCACTGCAGCAGATGTGCTATGAAGTACATGAAGGCGTTCAGCAACCGTGACAGCGGACGCAGCCATTCGAAAGAGCGAGAGTTCGCTAGCGCCTATCGTCTGCGAGAAGTCTCGTTCGCAGCGAGCAGGCGTCGTAGCAGACGACACTTGTAGCATTCCTCTCTAAGGTGCAACACTTTCTTACAATGAAAAATGTTTAATTCCATAAATACTTCATGAGTATATTTATGTAAGCACATGCACGGTTCTTATTGCTGTTGTAAAAAGAAATAATTATTCACTGGCGCTGAATCGGGAACAAAATTGCAGAACAATGCATGCCCTGGTGTTCCCTGGTACTGCGGATACTGCAGAAATAAAATTAGATTTTACGCGAAGCTATTTTAGTATAGCTTCGTTTACTGCGCCGTACGCAAACGCCACTAGTCTAAAGATCGAAGTCAATCCGAAGCCTCTGCTTCCCATCATTCCCATGTAGGTTGAGGCAACGCTCAGGAGAGCCCTCGTAGGCACCATCGCCATATTTCCCTCTAGGGTATTTATTTAGAAACTCGATGGTGACATGGAAGTACCGGGCTCGCAGCTTGAAAGGAAGGAAATGCAGGCAAGACAGATGACGATTATCGTTACGGGACAAGATAAGCCTCAAAGGGCGTTACCTTTTTTTAAGAATGAATGCTTGCGTGGCTCATTTGGATGCTGCGTGGTAATCCTGAGTCAAAGCTCGGGATCCTGTGAATGAAGGCGGCGACGAATGTAGCCTGGCCCTGAGCTGATTGTCAGTAGTCGCAGCAGTGTTACTTAGCAGTAGTCGCAAGAGGTCGGCCAGAGACGTAACCACATGCAATAATCACATGCATGGATCGTATTTTCGGTGCCGAATTGGAATGTCTATTATAAACGGTAGGTTGACCGTAACATTACCCGGCAAGGATTAGCTTTCGGCGGGTCAGTTTAAGCAGACACACCATGCACGAACTTTCGACACGGTGTGGCGCGAAACTAACGCGCCGACGCTGAGGATGCGCCAGAAATACGCTCCATGTGGTTGGTCACCTCTACTGTAGTGGCTTACGGGAAAAAGCTGTCCTAGCCGACACAAGTCAGAAGGTCGGTGCAACTCAGCCAACGAATTGCACGGTATAAATCCCTTACCGCGTTCTTCCCAGACCAGCAAGCACGTACCGCGCGCATAAAGGGTCTTATATTCAAGAATCTCGATCGTCGAGGAAAAGCCGTATATATACACACACTGTGGTGCTGTTCGTGACAGGCGTGAGAAAAGCGCGTGATACGCCACAAGTATACGACGTGTGTACGTATACTTACACACTCGCTCGCGTGCGTCCTCCCCCGCACCCCCTCCACCAGCCGCAGGCTGAGTGGGTCCCATGTCGCGAGACTGACTGTTGTCGCTCGCGAGATCCTGTTTCGTGCCGAGCGCGGCTTCTCGCCCGACGAGCGAGAGAGAGGCGCCGCGCGATCTTTGACACCGCTGAGCGACCAGCACAACGGGGTTGTGCGCGGCACGATGTGTGTACGCACCGCTATTTCTGGAAAGAAAAGAGACCCGGACAGAGAGAGAGAGAGAGAGAGAGAGAGAGAGAGAGAGAAAGGATTGCGCCCCGCAGCCGGCCCGCGCGCGTAGCCTATTCTGGCACCTACCCTCGTTGAACGAGTCCGCATGCATGCACGCAGGTTGAGGGGCGCGATGTTCCTGAGGATGGGGAAGGATAACGGGCGCCGATCGTTTCCTTTTCTTCCGAGCTGCTCGCGAAGATCGGCGCGCGACGCATGGTCGCCGGGTTCGATGACCGGCGGCGGCGGCTGCTTGAGTGAGTCACACGTCCGCTCGAGAGTAAAAGTGGGCCACAGTGGTTGCGAGCTGCCGGCTTGCTTCGCTCGCTGGGAAGCTTTGTCGTCGGCCCTCCGCGTAGCCTTGATTCGCATCTCTCGCCCGAACCACAGCGTGCGGCCGGCGGGGGGAAGTGCGCTAGTCGGCGCTGGGACCCCCGTTCCCCCCCCCCCCCTTTCCTCCCCCACCCGCCGCTGATCGACGCGGAAATGACCATCAAGCGATCAAGCTCTGACGCGAGAAAGAACGTCGGCGAGAGCAGGGGGCGGCTCCTGTACAAAGGGAACTATATTTTCTTTCTTTGTGCGCCCATTCGCGAGCTGAGGGTATGGAGAGAGCGTTAAATTGTTGAATTTCTTGCCCGGTTTAGAAGAATGGGGCCGGCGGTCGGCTGCTCGTTTTTTGATGAGCTGAGCGGAAAAGAAGGCTACGGAAATAACGAAGGAAACAGAACAAGAAGTTTACATTATGAAAAACAAAGAGCTGCGTGTGTGGAGGGGGAGGAGGAGGAAACGACCTGTCTGGCCCACCCGTTCGTCTCCTACCGCTACGCCTAAGCGGCGTTTTACGTACGTGAACGCAACAAGCGGCGCATCGCATTTCCAGCCCGTCGCGTCCATGCCAACGGCGGCAAAACACGCAAATCGCGTGGCTCACGCGATGCGTGTTAAACGCTGGCGTATCCTATCGAGGGAGAGAGTAAAAGTGAGACGGCTTCCGACGTGCGCTCTCCTCCACTCACTGGAGGAAGCGCACTCCCCCGAAACGGGCTCCGGCTTGCTTTCGCCGAAAGGGGATATGTGAACGCTGTCGCGTAGTGTTGTCGCGGTGGGCTAATAAAAGCGATGCGGTAATGTCGCATTCTTGTGAACAAGGCCAATGAGTATGTCCCACCGATTTGCACGCGATTATCGAGGTCAAAATTACAGACCTCCTCTGCACAGGCCAACGGTTACCAACGCAGATTTGTGGAAGTTTTAGAAACAGTATACCCAAGTGGCTTAGCGTACGCGAAACCCCAAATCTGTACGATATGCATGACGTCGCGCTGCTGGGCTCTAAGTCTCGGGTTCGATCCCGGTGGTCACATTTCAGTGGGGGCGTGGTGTGCAAAAGTGGCCGTGTCACCTAGATTAGGGTGTACATCAAGGAACCCCAGCTGGTCAAAATCAATCCGGAGTCCCCCACTACGGCGCGCCTCGTAACCATACAAGGCGCGCAGGTAGAGGCAGGCTGGCTGGCCAAAACGAGAACCAAGTTTTAAACACCTCTTCGGGCGAACTTGTGCCTAGAGAGACAAGCTACACTCAAGCCACAACGATAGCGCCGAGCACACTGTTGTCGGTCATCGAATATTAACTTCAAGTGTATGCCCAACGTTTATGCATCCATCGCCGAACATTCCACAGCGCTAATCGCTTCCGATCAGTACATGTGACTCCTTCTTCGCTGCAGAATAGGCGACAACGTTCAAGAAATTTTAGGCGCTGTAACGATAACTGCTTAACAGTGCTATAATCTGGTGAAATATGGTCCCCGGCAAAGAAAAAGTAAACCAATTGTGCTCGTGACACAACGGTGTATAGTGTTTTAGGCGATGCACTTCGCATCGCCTAAAACAAAGCTACGGTTATGCGCAATAAAATTTTGTTTTCTGTAGATTTCTGAAACTATCCTGCACCGTGCCATATCCTTGTGAATTAATCTTTATTTTTCTTTTTAGCCTGCACGCGATTTCATTTTAGCAAGAACGCCATTGACATACGTGCGGTCGCACACGCACGCACACACGCACATCCTCCGTAGAACCAAATGTATCTACGGGGCACAATAGCTTTTCACGACGCTGGTTTTTATAATCAACTGATATGTCAGGAGCGCGAAAAGCACTTTTTAAAAGTGTAAATACCACGGTTAGATTCCTAAAGCTGAATCACCATGTACGCGGAGGAAGTAACCATCTCCTCATGTTCACTATGGTAAAAAAAACCTGCATTTAATTCTCTAAACACTAGATGTGAAGGGGTGACTACCTGTTGTACAAAAATGTTGCTGCTGCATCCGATTTTTTCGCGCTATGTCGAGGAATTCGAAACACTACAAGGCTGCTTTCCTCCGTTGTCTGTGACAACAGAGACCAATTTAGTTTCAAATTTCTCGAAAGCGGATGACATGAATATGAGTAAAGCACTTCCGTAGCGTTCCACACGCTATGGTCTTCAAATCTAGTATGAATATTTTGAGTGATCGCTTCCGAATTCAAAAAAAGGAAGAAGAAAAAGAAACAGATTGCAGGCAATGTGCAATGCAGCACACAAGGGTTATATAAATATAGTTACACGCACGCACATACGTACAGAGAGAAAGAGAGAGAAAGGCCAGCTCTTCAGGGTCCGCAGTCAGTCGGGCGAATGCGCGTATGCAGATGAAGTTGCAGCACGTGACCTCCCCTCCCCCCCGTTTCCCTGCGCTGCACACTGCATATTCTGGGAGCCCGTAAAGACTGGCTCAGAATGCGAAGAAAGCACGAGACCGGTGGCGGAGGCTCGTTCTGATTCCGTTCCCTCGCCTTTCGGCGGCACCAAGAGGGCGGTGCACCGTCTCGGGTCAAGTGCACGTATCGATGACCCGGCTCAAGCACGGCGGCGCGGGGGATCGGCACCGCCGCGCGGGCGTTGCGCTGTTGATCCCGACCGGCGCCGGGCTGCTATTTAGATCGTGCACGCGGCGTGGTGCGTACGGCGAAGAAATGCAAACGCCGGCTGCGGTGGCCAGGGTTTTCGCGAGAGGTCAGTGGATTATATATATATATATATATATATCTACGGCGCTCAGCTGTTGAGCGCGAGGTCGCCGCTTCGATTATGTGTCGCAGTGGCCTCGTTGTGAGGGGGGTGCGAGATGCAAAAGCACAGTGCGTTTGCATTTAGGCGTACATTAGAGATTGCTCCACTTGGGCAAAGTTATGTCTCCCCCTGCGCACTCCCACCACTACGCAGCGTCTCTCACAGTCAAAATGTTGCTTTGAGACACTAAAATCACTCAACCAAGTCAGTGAATGAACGAATCAATCAATAAATCAACCAATCAATTTTTTTAGAGGCGGCTCTCCAAGCATTGCTTTAAAGCAATGTCACGTGGTTTTATCGCAATGCTGCTTTCGTGAACAGATGTTATTTCTGAGCAATGCGCGTAATATTCTGACAGTTGATACCAAAATGTCTTGGTAGGTTGAAAAACTTTATTGACTGTTGGTGCAGAATAATATGCCACTACACAAGGAAGGGAGTGTATAAATGGTCAGGGGGATGTATTCCACAAGGATCCAGGTAGTGGACCTATTCGTTTCCTCAGCTGCTGAAGTGGTGATTGGCTGGGGGCGTCTATCTACTGCTGACGCGTACTCCGACCCAGCGAATCAGAACTTCAGCAGCAGACGAAATGGACATGTCTACTAGGTGGACACTCGCATAATACCTCCCACGGGTACGGTACGGCACCATAATTACCAACCATGTATATGTGTTTACCGCTAGTCGTAGCCCGTCGGTCGCATTTTGCGGGGTTCCTTCTGTACGTGAGACCAGCGTGCACCTAGAGCTAAGGATTTGCATTAACGTTATTTTTCATTCACGGGGAATACAAAAGACCTCTGCATACTTGCTGAGCATGATGTCGAACGTTATATTCTAGAATTCTCAGTGGCTGCTTTCTGGTGGCGGCGGAAGCCAAAAGCGTTTGCACGTGCTTGCACTTGTTGGTCCAAAATTAATTTTGGGACCTCTACCATACGCTGCTCGTCATAGCCCAATCGTATCTTTGGACCATAAAACCTCATTAATATGAAATCTCCGTCATCGTAATAATCAGGCTGATCAAGCCCACTGCAATAACTATATCTCGTATAGCTCTTTGGGCTCGTCGAATGAACACGACCTAACCCCACCGCCGCATTTACACTTTCTGGCGGTCTAGGCTTTTTTTTTTTTCGCGCTTCCCTTCGTACCCGTTCTGCTGCTCTAACAGGCCTTCTTATGTGATATGCTCGCTGTCACTAGCTCCGTGTTCTGCAGCGAAACCTACGGGCCGCGCGCCAGCCGATCAGAATAGAGCACCAAAAGGGCGCTGTTCTATAGTCCACCTCTAATCGTCCTTTCGCGCTACGACCACTGATTTGCTTCACGGAAGGAACAGCGACACGCAATGTGGGAGCACTTCTCCGAACACACAGCCGGTTGTCCTTAGTGGGGATAACACGAGTCCTATAGCTGTCGCTGTATACTGTACGGAATTATCGAGACGTAGTATAGATGGCTAAACTCTATATAAGGTGCTGTTGTGTTGAGCGTTAGGAGATTCAGCTTCTGTTCCGAGCCTGTCCGGAAGCCCACAGTTGCTTTGGGACACATAACCTTACTGTTAATTAATCATCACATAAGGCGTTCCGCCAAGTTTCAACGATTTGCGATCACCGACCCCTATATTCAGTCTCACCAATTACGTACAAGTAAGGCCATAGTGCCAGCCGGTCAGTAACGAGAGACGGTAGCGTGTTTCGGAGGCAATGCTGATCTTTCCCTGAAGCCTGCAATCAACCGGCCTCACGTAGAAAACTATCATCGGAGGACGGCGCGAATACACTTCTTCGGGTTTTATTGGCTGATGTGACCAATAATTTTCGCTGCCCTGCAGAACGTTGGTGAAATGAACTACAGCTTCGAAGTAGTCGTGCATTTGAAAAGTAAAGACAGATGGGCGAATTGGTGTGATAACACGATGAAGCAGGGTGAGATCGAGGCGAACACAAAGGTAATACATATATAGTAAGCGAGAAGACTGAATGCATACTTAACATTTTATTCACGCCACATAGTGGTTCGAAACAGAAAGCAACTAAATATAGCAATTGGAAGGAAAAACATGCGATATCATTAGAACGTGCCATCAAAATCGCGGAGCCGCACGAATGCGAGATATATACTACTTATTCACATGATTGTGCAGCTGACGGTCGACTAGCATAGTCGATCATCTTGAAGGTGATACATTTGTAACGCTTTCGTAACCTCTCGACTAAGTTGATTAGGATTGCGTGCCAAGCGCGCTTCGTCTTGTATTGTCTTCCCTTCGCGTTCGCATTTCGTGCCGTTTCATCACGTCAAACATCTGTTTCCTTCTCTCTCTCTCTCCCTTTCGCCGTTTCCAGGCAGCTGCTGTTCCAGCAGAGCGCCAACATCCAGACGCGAGGCCTTCTCGTCTCGCTGTTCATCAAGGCGTGCGGCACGGCCGAGCGCCACGCCGATCCCCCGGAAGTGGTTCTTCGCCGCCAGCAGCTGGTCGTCAACGCCACGGAGGAGTTCCACGCGGCGCAGACCATCCACGCGTCGGCCCGCAACGTGGCCACCACCGAGTGGGACCGCCTCGACCCGCTCGTGTTGGACGACGTGCAGACGGGCAATAAGATGACAGTGCTAGCCGGGGACTACTTCTTCGCCAAGGCCTTCCAGACCACCACGGACATTGGCATTCCCGTGGTGCGCAGACCGTGTGCGGAATCCACACAGTATAGCTCAATTACTGCATGCGAGCGTTGTCCCTGCATGCATATGACGCTGATTGTTCTCTTGGTGCAGTTGCGATCAGGCGGTCGGAACTGCACCGAATTCATTCTGGCGATAACCATCATTGTCTTTGCGCATACCCTACGACATAATGCGGTAACCATCGGCCTTTTGCCTGCTCCGTTTTGCCGTGCGCTAGTGCGACATGAGCTACGTTTACATCGACGCGGCGGAGGCGGGTCGAGTTGGCTTTCGTACTGAAAACCATTAGTCTGGTACATACAGACTTAATAATTAAGCTCGGGTGTTGAGGCGAGTTCCTGGCCAACCCGCCTGCAAGAGGTAGGTTGGCTCGCCCAAACACTTTGGCAGGATGCATGCGGTCAGGTAGGCATGGGTCTGCTCGACTTTTGACTCGACCCGCTCGCGTCGAGTTCCTGTAAGCGAAGCTATGGCTAATGCTATGAAATTCGAGTATCTCGCTACCACTGTACCATTAGCATTACTGTTGGGTCCACCTACTAACCTACGTTCCAGCCTTGCACACCTATTCCTATTGTCCCCACTCGCTCTAGAGATCCTCGTATGGACGTTCCTTTCTCCATCGAAGAATTGGAGGCCGCACTCGTTAGGTGCAGGCGATCTTTGTCACGAGGACCCGATAGCATCACGTACTCTGCGCTTGCAAACCTTGGTCAAGAGGCCAGACATGCACTTCTTGGCCTATACAACACATCATGGCATGACGGCTTGGTCCATACGACGTGAAAATCCAGTCGCCTTGTTCCACTCCTTAAGCCTGGCAAATCTCACTTGGAATTGTCACCTTACCGTCCAATAGCACTGGCCAGCTCGGACGGTAGGGTAATGGAAGGAATGATCCTTACACGGCTAGAATGGTACTTTGAATTTTACAAAGTCTATCCAGCTGGCTTTCGACGCGGATGCTCGTCAATAGATAACGTTATTGATCTAGTAACGTACGCACAGCACCAGAAACACCTGAAACGAATTTCGGTGGCCTTATTCCTTTATGTTAAAGGTGCCTACAACAATGTAGACCATCGTGTAATTCTGGACGCCTTAGAAGCTGTAGGGATTGATGGACACGTCTTTCGCTGGATACGCAGCTATTTGAATGGAAGATCTTTCTTTATTCTGACTGAAGAGGGACCAGCGCCGTCTAGCTATACCGGTCGTGGTGTACCGCAAGGCGGAGTACTCAGCCCTAACTTTTCAACCTGCTGCTCGTTGGTCTCGCCGATTCGTTACCGCAAACCGTACAGCTCTCCGCACATGCAAACGACACTTGCATATCGCCTTCAGGAGTGACACGTGTCCAAGTCCGCGCACGACTTTAGAAGGCTTGAACGGTGGTGTCAACGTACCTAAGAAGGCAAGGCTTAGAGCTTTCATCAGTGAAGTGTGCACTCGTTGCATTTACTCGCAAAGCGATGGCCCCGTATGCTTTGCGGATCAATCAACAAAATGTACCATACAGACGAACGCACAGATTTCTTGGTGTCTTCATTGATATAGAGACTTGTCCTAGAGCCCTCACGTCTCGTACATAACAGAGTGTTTGGCGGCCACTGTGGACCTTCTCGCGTTTCTGTATGGGTGGCAAGTCTTGGGGCGCAACGTTCTGTACCATCAATGTTGCAAATATGTAAAGCACTATTTTTGGGATTCCTGCGGTACAGCTTATGTGTACCAGGAAATACTTGCGCTGCAAATATCCGCAGACTCCAGAGTGTGCAAGCCCAAACAATCAGAACTTGTCTCGGTCACCCAAAAATAACTTCATCGACTGCGACAATAATCTTAATCTGTCTTGCTTACACTTCCTTTCTTGAAAACGCTGCGCTCGCTACTTTCCTGTCGAGAATGCTCTGTCATGCTGATAAAGCGCATGCCGTTCGTGACTTGGAAGTACCGGGCTCGCAGCGTTAAAGAAAGGAAATGCGTACGAGACAGATGACGACTATCGTTGTGTGGCAAGAAACGATTCAAAGGGTGTAATTTTGTTTAATAGTGTACATTCTAAAACAGTTGCACACTTTGGGGTGTATATTTGCCACACAACAATAACCGTCATCGGTCCTTCCCGCATTTCCATTCTGTAACGCTGCGAGCCCGGCACTTCCACGTCACGAACGGCTTGCGCGTTATCAGCATGACAGAGCTCTCTCGACAGGAATGTAGCGATCGCAGCGTTTTCAAGAAAGGAAACGCAAGTGAGACAGATCAAGATTATTGTTTTGTCGCAAACATACACCCCAAAGTGTGCAACTGTTTTGCGAGTGTAGTACAGCGACCGTGGTGTATGCTTAAACACTAATTATTCGTCGACATTTTCAACTGGAAAGGTAAGTCAGGATGCCGTGTGGCTACGTTGACTGTTCCTTCGAAAATATTTCTTACATTAACCTCTGATATTAATATTGCATAAGATTGCAGCGTACGAAACAGGAAACGACGGCTTCGTATTAGCCTGGCCGATACTGTAGCAGTGCTTTTGTTTGCCCTCACATGCTGTCTTCGTTAGCGGAAATTGTCTTGCTGCCATTATTCTAGGCATTACGTTTAAGCCGGCAGGGCACCAATGGGGTACCTTGCGACGTGATCGAAAAGTGTCAGGCTAACGAACGATCATGTAGGGAGCCTCTACATGAAGGTGATTCGGTACGGCAGTCGAAAATGCCTTCCCTCCCTTGCTACGGTACAGATGTTAATAATCACTAAAGTATTATCAAGCCTTCTGCTCTAGCTAGCTACCGTCCAAACTTGTGTAGTTAATAAGAGTGGCACCGAGCTCACGTTCACAAAAGGTATTGAAAGTGCTTTGGAAAAATAATTGGGCGGAGGGTCGGTGAAGAGCGGGCGCGAAGATGGAGATGGTTAATTGGCACCAAAATGCAATTCGACCGAAGGCAATTTGTCAACATGACGGAGGGATGGCGGGTATTGGTTTTCTACCGTACAGGCAGAGAAACTTGACCGGCGGAGGGGCAGGTGGGTGTTGTCCCACGTCGTTTTATGCCAAGTATACCTCGTACATGGAAATTTCCGAATGGGACGTCACGTGCCAGATATGCACTCCCCCCTCTCCCCATCCTGGCTGTGCCCATGGGGTCAAGCGGAGCGCAGATGTTGTTTTAAAATACATTAATGTCAGGATATATCGGCGCCTGTAAATGGCGTCGGCTTCTAATGTTCTGTAAGATGAATCCAGGAACAAAATACGCGCGAATTTAGTACCTACCACCAGAATCCTGGACAGCATAAAAAAGTACTGGCAGTAATAGACTTTCTGCACTCGTCGGCTTCGACGCTCCGCTAGCGCATTGCCTTGCGGTGTAAGCGTAACTTCGTGTCCATCAAGGTGGGTAATGCCGTGGTACTTCGTTGCACCCCAGATGCTGGACGTGTTCGGTAAGGCAGTCGAGGACTACGTGCGGTCGTACTTCGAGAGCGACCTGAACGCAGTGCCTTTCGTGGATGCCATGTGGTGGGAGGCCAAGACCCACCTGAAGACTGCCAGTCTGCTGGCTTCCGCCTACAGGGCGGCAGCCATGGTCGCCGGCCACCAGGGGGAGCTTCAGGACCAGGTCTACCAGCTCGGCAAGCACATCGCCCTCGCCTTTCAGGTGAGATACTGGAAAGCGAAGCTGTACAGGCTTAGTGTACATAAACTCGACGCGACTGGGCCGAGTGGGAGTACGAGCTGACCCAACCCGACCCGATCGCTTTTACATGCACCTTGCCATGGTGGTGGAGCGGGCCGACACACTCTGTGGGCGAGTTGATCGATCTATCCTCGACGCTCGCTAGGTGCGACTCGCTACGGTTTACGAGGACGCGACGACTTCTTTACGGCCCGACGAGAGGACCCGACTCGATTTGACCCGACCCGACTTTATCGGGTGCATATAAACCTAGCTCATGAGCCAGAGTCAATTTTATGCTTCTGCGTAATAGCGCCACTGCGTTTGACTAGTACTCCTTGTTTCACGAGCAGCAACCAAATGTAGCGTGAAGGCGTGGTCGACTACGTGATAGATAATACCACCTAAGCAATCTTAAGCTAACCGCATTTGCCGTGGCCCTCACTCTGGCGCTGTTGAAATCGCTCAAGTAAGGACGCGACAGCCATCACAGTCTCGTTCGCAGCGACGTTACGCCTGAAAACTTGATGGCTCGGATATGAAAAAAGAGGCACTACTTTGTTTTGAGGGGGACATGGCGTGTTTCCCTCATGGTGTTCCCGATCTTATGGTATCGGTCTGCTAGCTGGTAAATAACGTGCATCGCTGTTTTGAACCAGAATTTAAATTTTCTTGCTCATCTTTTCTTTTTATTCAGCAGTGCAGTAAGATTTACAGCGCAAGGATTGGAATCACTGCTTCTAATTCTGAAATAGACCATAAATGGCTTGATTAATAACGCTGCAGGATATACTGTCCTCGCATGCACTGTATTTGCTACATAACATAAGGTGCTCATTAATTTGGTAGCTCTGCCATGAGTAGATCATAATTGGTGACGAAGAAATTGTAGCACTCAGGACTTCGTATTTCTTGAATTATTTTGTTAAACGTGCCTGCGGGAAAGGTTGGCAACAAGGGTTATGCGCGCGACTGCTCTCTTAGGCAAACACTACTTATAAAAAACTGGTAGGTTAAAACAAACAAACGAGAGAAAAAAAGCAAATACCTCATTGTTGTGATAGCCTACTGTTTTGTTCCCACTAGATGTCATTGAATATTCTCGCCTCATAGTTTGTGAGAGCGCAATTATATATAATTTTGTCGCCAATAGATTCACGATTGTAACCAGTTGTCGAAATTTTATAGGGTGGGTATTATTATCAACTAGAAATACCTACCACTTCCAGGAAACACTTGGTGCTTTAGCCGAGTGGTCAAGGCAGCAATGTATTTCGTTCCAACAGAACCACTCTATTTCTGTTTTACCCGTATTAATACGCCAGGTGCATGCGTGGCGGAGACCTTGTGTAAAGGGCAGCATTAAAGCAATAAGCACGGAACGGGAAAAGCTTACGGCGAAGGCTGTAGAAGGCACAAACGTCGAGCCCTTACGAAGCTTGTTATACAAAATTTTTTCAGTGTTTTGTTTGCTTTTTGGTGACTTCTGCATAATTTCTCTTAAGATACAACTTAATATCTTGCGTAATTTTGCGAGATAAATTTACAAAAGCGCCAACTCAAGTGCGCGTTGAAAACCGTAGTCATCTCGCAGGGAAAAAGTACCCCGCCTTGAGTTTGTTTGCGTGTCGGCAATCTTTGGCCCCCTGACCACAGCTTTCTGTAAACTTCTTTCAACATGTGCAGACCTACCACGAAACCAGGCAATTCTTGGACACACCATACTCGACGGGCTCCAACTACGACGTCACTAGTCTTCCAGTAGTTTTGCATATGGAAACGCATCCTCACATGCTGGCCCGCCTCAAGGAGTCTGGAATGAAGAATCAACAGTTCTCAAAGGTTGGTGCGAAACTGCGACGGCAGCTAAACCTTGCATGCAGTTCATTGTTGTGCCTGTGTAGAAGCCATGCCAAAGAGAAGTTGGATTGGTAGATTACGATCCTTGAAGAGCAAATATCTAAATCTTTTTCTCCTGAGGAGACTTGGTAAGCGAGAAAGCACACCAACACAAAAGATGGATGGCGACGATGCACTAAATTTCCGGCACGTCTGCTTCTCGCGACATCACGGATTTTGACAGCGTATGATGGAGGTTACTTGATTGTTTATCAATTAAAAGATGCATTACATCGCTTATGGTATCAGGAAAAAAAGGCTCAATCTGGAAACTATTATACACGAAATAGGACAGATACGCGAAAATGCTATGAAACACGTGACGTCCCACTGAAGTATTTGGCGCCGCGGCTCATTACGAAATTCAAGAAAAGGGGCGGTTCACCTTCGTTTCCTCTGCTGATAATCCTCATTTTCCGCCAGGTAAATGATCTATTCAATTTTATTCGCCAGTTCTGAAAAAAAAAAGAAATAGCCTGCCTGCCAAATCTGGTTCACTGTTTTCTCTTAATAATTATTCAAAAACGTTCCGAACGAGAAGAGCAAAGTACGAGAATCCGTAAATAAGTTTCGGAACTGGTGCTCAGCCCAGAAATGCACCTGCTGTGTACTGAACTCTGGTCATTGTCTCCTTGCGAAGGTAGTCCTTTCACGTAACGGTACACTGCTCCCAGTGTTTTCTCGTCTCTAGAACGCTTCCTGGAATTAGTCTCGAATCGCGCTTTGAGTTTATCCGCCTTGACGGTTTCAGAGCGTTGGACGCTGGAAACGACTCGTCTTGTGAGCAGTGATCTAGCGGCGTGTTCATCCTCAACATTTACCGTTTGTTTTCGTCGCGGCCAACACGCTCGCGCGAACAAATCGTACCAGACTATTTTTTCAAGGCATCGCTGATTGGCTACGCTTCGGCTTTGCCCTGCAATACGCCTTTCAACTATGGGGTCTTGCCTCGGCTCTCCCCAGAGAGGAAGGTTTCGCGAGTTAAATACGTCGTGAAATATAGTGAGCAATGGCGACGATGCTCTTTATGTCGATGAACAAGAAGTTCCTGTAACGCTGCGCGAGCGGATAATTTATAATGGAGCATCCAGTTGGCTCCAGCCTTATGCGCTGAGTGACCTCTCCGAGGCGTTTAAGTATATTTCACTAATAATGCGAGTTATTAGCCTAGATCTCTGGTTTTAGCTGACAATGCACAACCCCATGAACATTCAAGAATGAAGGAAGCATGCTCTTGTTTCCTTTTCTTGCCTATCACGCCTTCTTCGGTCTTGGACACTCCAGGCTTCCCAATACGAATACTTTTGCTTGGTTGGCTTCATGATCATAAGCACAGGCTCAAAGTATCGTCCTCTGTGGTGCACCTCTATATCAATATGAGATCGTTCATTATGTGGCGGTGAACGTTTTGTCAAAATTTGACAGGCTGCGCCTTCGGTTCGGTGGCCGGGATCGTTGGGACGAGCTGCAGCATGACGGTGCACATTCAAAACAGACGTCAGGATTGCTTGCACTGTTTCGTATGACACCCTACGATGTGATCAACATCAAGAACAGTTTTACACCTATCGTCTTACACGATATTTCCATTTTCGCAGCAGCTTTAAGGCCGACGGACACTTTCATCGTCTCTCGGTCATAGGCTTGTCCGATAACTTTGTAGATATTAATTTCGAATTTTGAATATTGAACCACTGAACTTGAAGTTAGGCTTTTTTTGTTTGTTTGCAGTGTACAGTGAAATTGGGTGCACCTCTCTCTAGGTTACAAAAACACCTCTAGCACAGAACTCCGTGTTCAAGTCACAATGCTGCGCGATACAATTGCACATTTAACTAAATTGTTATGTCTGCTCTCCGATGAAACCTATGCGTTTCTTTTTATGGTCGCTATAAGGCCATCCGAGCATACCCAAGTTTATTCAGAGGCCTGTGAAATTTGTAGAGATGTGCTCACAACGATCATCCCATATTGAACGTCACTCGCAGTACGCGTCAGAGGTCGCACGGAATCAACTCAGAAGTCTGACGCTGTTTCACGACTCTCGCAATATGAACTGTGCTTCTGATTTGCAATTGTTTGTAAAGATATTGAGGAGGGGTAAAAAAAGCGTGAGAAGGAGGTGTGGTGCTTGGCGTGCACCGGGCTGGTGATGAAAAAGACTGCCGGCCATTTTCTCAACACTGTGGCCCCACCCGCTGTCGGTCGTCGTGACCCAGCCCCTCTAGCTCATGCACACGCACCAGCAAAATATGAGAGCCGCCGCACCATCCGTCTCCGTAATGCCACGTAATGGGACTCCTAGGCGCTTCGCAGCAACGACGTTGCGGTCGCCCGATTCCGAGCATGTTCATGTCGCCAAACGTTTCCGACACCCGCTTCACGCTAGACTGCTCATGCGGTACCAAGGAGAAAAGAGGAAATGTTGTAACCTCCTTTAAGAAACCGCGTAGGTTATGCGACACCTCCAGGCCGCGGCGAGCGAGTTGTGAGGGAGTGAGTGAGTAAGTGAGTGAGCGAGCGAGCGAGTGAGTGAACAAGCGAAGGGCGTATGAACAGTTTGTAAAACACTGCATCCAACGAGATTCTAAGAGGTGTGGCGACAGGTCTTTAAGGCGGCATGCAAACCACAGTGTGACGCAACCATGAGCCACTCTGACTGGCCCCTTTCCATTTGTCTTTCTCTCTCTTCCCCCTACCCTTTCGAACATCCTGCGTGAACGTTGTCCGCCCGAAAGCTCCAGTCAGAGGTGCTGTCGGGCGACGCGATGGAGCGGGCGCAGGTCATGCTGGGATACTACATCCAGGAGGCCCGGCTGCTGGCCAGGAGCCTCGGCCCGTCGGACGCCGCCAAGTCGCTTGTCACCATCGTCGGCAGCCTCAAGGACCTGTGACGACTCGCTTCTTGGGACAAAGCGACTTGTTTGCGAGCCAAAGCGTTACCCTTCATGTGTTTTCTTTTATAGCTCTGTTTGTTTTTCAGGTGCTGAGCGGAACGGCGAAGCGTGCACGTGCGTCACCTTCGTTTGGTCGGGGCTGACGCCCTGCACGAAATTTTTGCGAGCGCTCGTTGTTGAAGTCACACGTCTAATTTGTGAGTTTCACACGTGTAAGCTGTTTCGCGCAAGCTGCTGTCCACGCGCCCACACAGAAAGTGGCGTGCCGAAGTGGGCAGACTTGAAGTCGCGTTCTTTGCGGCTTCAGATATGCATGGCGAATGCGCAAAGCAGGCGTTGTGAGCGAACGTCTCCACGGGACAGGTGTCGAGACGAGTACATGCCCTGTTTCCCGCAAGCACCTAATTGTTTTTGAATCGCGTGCGAAATGTGTCCAGGGTAAGACATGGCGATCGCCTTGTAGAACGAAGTCACTATTATACGGACTGCTGCAGAGATAGTATCTATGGTATATAGTCCCTCCCGAAGCTTTCCACGTCTTCCAGACTTGCACCAACGGCGCTTGGCCTTAGCATGCGTTCACTAGAGTGTTTGAAAGAAAGCTCTGTCGGTAGAGAGTACTAGCGCAATGCAATATGCCAAACTTACTGTTCGTAAACGAAGAAAAGTTAAGCGGTAGAACAGCTAAGCACTGCAATGTCTGCATTCGCTTAGCTTAAACAATTCGACGAAGGCAAGTCTTGGGACGATCTCTTGGTGTAGACGTCAACTGAAACGGGTCCTTTGACCGTTTCTCTCGACGTCTGCACGAACAACGAGTACTACAACAACTTGTCCATGAACAAGGACCGTTGTTCACGCAGCGGGCCTTGAACCAACTGAAGAATGACCGCTGTGGCATACGAAAGCCGGCAAAATAACTTGGGGCGTACCGCATACGCGCCCGGTTGTCGCTGCCCAGTTCCCGAGTTATTGCTGCAGTTAGCACATTTCCCGTGAGTATGGCTTTACAACTCTGTCCCGAGACAATCAAGAAAAAAAAATTCCCTGGCCACACCTTAGCGTCCGCACGCGGCTCTTGCGTGCCGACTCTGCGCGACCGGCTTTTCTAGCTGGCCACGCGTATGACACGTGCCAATCGCACGCCAACACCTTGGCACATTATGCGACGCCAATGTTTTTCTCGATGGCGGTGTTATGCAATGCTCAAGTATGGTACACGTGAGCTTCCAGGTCAAGCAGGTCCCGCTACAGCTCGGGTTCATCACGGGGCTCGCAATAAACCTGCAGGAGACTCCGCGGGGAGGTTTTCTGCAGTTGAAGCATAACGAAAGCTCGCGAGTTAGCAATTTTTCAGCACCGCATGCGTAATGAAGCAAGCCGCGTGATCTGCGGCTTTCGAAATATTAGACGAGCGCACTGCGCCTACTATAAATAATTTCATCGTTGTTTTAGCGCCTTTATGTGATCAAAACTATATAGTTTTTTAAGACGCAAGTTTTTATCAATATACGTAAGCAGTATGTGCACACAGCTAATATGGTGTTAACGCACGTGCGTGTGTGATATATTTTATGGAAAATAAAATGTCTACATGCTTCCTGCTCTGCGTTCATGTTGCTTGATTGCACTCCGAGTTGAATAACTGTGCGCGCTTCAACTGCTGCGCCTAGACATGGTATGGGCAAATGGTATAGGGTAAGACTTTAGATGCACTAGTAAAGACGTCTTTCAACGAACACTGCACTGGCCAGCTAGAAGCACTCGGTGCTGAAAGCTTTCCGCGATGACAGCACCGCCATAGCGAGCCGTGGAGGCGAAATTGGGGCAGGTAGTGGCACATTCGCCGCCGTGACATTTTTTTTATCGCTTACCGACGGAGCAGGAGTGTCAGAAATGTGAAAAATCGTCGGATCACGCTTGGGTCCGCATAAATAGGGACAATTTTGTGACCGAGATCGGAAGCAAGAACGCTGCCGGACTTTGAACTCGGAATAAAGCTCGATGCGTAACATACGAAAAGGGGGGTTTAACCGAGGGGCCCGATTTTTATTTGTCATATAATAAGAAACCAACAAACACTGACACCATTGGCAGCATAGGGGAAATTATTCGAGCTTAATAAATTAAAGAAACAATAAATTATTGGAAATGAAAGTGGATGACAAAACAACTCGCCTTAGGTGGGGACCGAACCCACAACATTTGCCTTTCGCGTGCGATGCTCTACCAATTGCGCTACCGCGGCACCGTTTCCCCATCCACTTTTTTGGGTATTTATGCGTCCTAGTAGAACTCTGGTAGTGTTAGCCAGCGCCACCACTCGCAGACCTTGGTGGCGGACGTGGAACTGCTTTCTGCCTCAGGCGTCACGAGAACGTGATCTTTTTTGGGTGATAAACCCACACATGCAATCTGAAGGCATCAATGTTGCCGGATTCGAGACCTTCGTTATGTAATAGACGAGATGAAAGGGGGTTAACGGAGGGGCCCGATTTTTATTAGTCATATCATAAGAAGCCAACAAACACTGACACCAAGGACAGGATAGGGGAAACTGTGCTTAATGAATGAAATAAAGAAACGATAAAACACTGGAAATGAAAGTGGATGAAAAAATAACTTGCCGCAGGTGAGAACCGAACCCGCAACCTTCGCATTTCGCGTGGTCAAAGTCCGGGGACGTCTGCTGCGGTGTCTCATGGAGCTGTTAGGAGCTGTTCTGGATTTTAATGCGGTTCGTAAAGTGGGACGATTCTGAAGGCCATGCAGCATCACAGCGCCAACACGCATCAAAGCATTAACTATATAACGGAACTAACACACCGGGCTACCAAGAAGCATATCTCGACAGACCTACCGCAAACCTGTCTCCAATTTCTTCCTATTCTCTCAGCAACGTCCCTTTTATTGTCACATCCCTCTCCTCTTCTACCGTGTGTCCCAGCTAACGTTAGCAAAACTGGTCAAACAAAAAAAGAAAGACCTTAGGAGACCGAGGCGCAAGATAAGATTATAAAACCTACCGTGTTCGGTCGTCAGAGGTCTGGAAACCGAAGACCGTAGGTCTTAAAATTGTGCCTTGCGCCGTACTTTTTGAAGTTTTTTTTTTGCTTTGAACAACTTGGTTAACATTTCTATATATTACTCTGCCCTGTGCCACCTTTTCTCTACGGCCGCGAGGCAGTTCAAGTGTCCACTGGAAACTGAGACAGTTACGAGTCCCTTTCCGTGCTTTCCCTATCCTTACTCTTTTTTGTCCCAAATATAATTGACTATTACTAATACTACAACTGCAACCATCCTATATGGTGTCTGCCCAATTTTCGTACTTAGCGGTCAGTGTCTGTGACAATCGGGTGATAAGTGAAAGTGCCGCAGCGACCTCTGGCCGGTCCTAAGGACATGGTTGTGATGGCGAACGCCAGAAAAAGACAAATACCGCTTCAGCCGGGAGCCCAGTAGGGTTGCCAACCATTCCGAATTTCGCGTGACAGTCCCGACTTCTGAGCTAATGTCCCGAGTCCCGACTTGACCCAGTCGTGACGGCCACTGGTGCCGACTTATTTTTTAATGCTGAATAACAGTCAACTAGAATTTATTTTATAATACCTGACCGCTCGGTTGTAAATCCTTCTCTTTTGTCTGGCCTTGCATTGTCGTAAACATAAAGGCGGTTTTGTTTTTGACAAAGTTTTAGTTATGTTGTAAGC
This sequence comes from Dermacentor andersoni, assembly GCF_023375885.2. Classification (NCBI taxonomy): domain Eukaryota; kingdom Metazoa; phylum Arthropoda; class Arachnida; order Ixodida; family Ixodidae; genus Dermacentor; species Dermacentor andersoni. Next base: position 93,016,774 of record NC_092818.1, on the reverse strand, counting down.
CCCTGACCCCGCAAATTACGTTTGGTTGTATTGGTATTGGTAGCAGGCAACTACTTTTTTTTGAAGTCGCGACAACAAGGGTAGGCCGTAACATAGCGGGGTAGGCCGTAACATTGCGAAACTTTGTTCCAAGTATAGTCTGACGGCGTCCGGCAATTAAAGGGGTGCTCGTTGCCATCCGCCTGAACGACGATAAAGTTACTGAAGAAAAAAATAAGCTGAGCTGTCATGGTAAATCGCGCTTGCACAATACATAAAAGTCACTCTTAATCCTCAGAGAAGGCTTGAAAAGACAAAAACAAAGGAGGTTGCTTTACAGTTCCGGTACCTGTGACGTAAGTGTGACGTGTGTTGACTACCTACACTTGACAACATCACGCGCAAGGACGTACACCCACTGCCCCGAATCGATGAGGCCTTGCTGCCTCCACGGAGCCACGTACTTTTCCTCCATGAACCTGTGCTCCGAATACTGGCAGATTACCGTTGATGCCATGGACCGCGAGAAGACACTTCCTTGGGGAACTCCGGATCTTACGCTAGATTTAATGGAATATTGCTGGTTAACTACCACAAACTGAGTGCGGTTGGTAAGGTAGTCTTTGATTCAGTTCAGAATATGGCCTTTTCCCAAGGTAAATTCGAGTTTATAAATTAATTTCTTATGTGTTGCCCCATCGAAAGCTTTTGAAAAATCTACAAAGATTAGATCGATTTGTTTATGTAGGTCAATACTTAACGATACATCGTGGACGAGCTCAATTAGTTGTCTGATCGTGGAAACTCCTTTGCGAAAACCATGCTGACAATCTCTTAGTATTTCTTCCTGTTCAAGGTGTTTGGTTATGTGCCTTAAAATAATGTGTTCTAGTAGTTTACACAGAGTGCATGTTAGTGAGATTGGCCTGTAGTTAGCGGGTTCTGTTTTACTTCCCGATTTATGAATTGCTTTTACTTTAGCTGTTTTCCAATCCTAAGGGAGGGTGCCTGAGGAGAGTGATTTGTTAAAAATTATTAATAGGTACTTGGCCATCCACTCAGCTTATCTGCGAAGGAATGCATTTGGTACACTATCAGTTCCTGGAAATTTCTTTGGGTCTAAGTTAAGTAGTAGGTTAAGTATGCCTGTTTCGGTTAGTGTGAGTGACTCTAGAGGCTTATTTCTAGAGAAGCCTGCTTGTGGTAGTGTGCCGTTGTCCTCAGTGAAAATGGAGCAGAAGTAGTCGTTAAGCAAGTTAGCGGAGTTTCTATTATCTTCATTTGAGGCTCCGTTGTCGTTACGATTCTTTTGGTTAATGTAGCTCCAGAACTTCGTGGGAGCAGTTTTCAAATAGTTTGCCAGTGCATTAGTAAAGTGGAACTGTTTAGCTGTCCTAAATTTTGATTTCATAATTTGGATAGCTGCGCTGAGATTGTCATGCGTAAATTTGAATGGGTTAGTTTTCAGCAATGTTCCCTTCGGTTAATTTACGTTTCGCACGTATAACGTCACGCGTTATGCATGGATTGCGCCTAGTAAGTTTCTTTTTTCTAGTTTGCATGTAATTGGTTATACAATGAGATATAATGACATTAAACGCGAGCCACAATGTATCTATGTCCGTATTGCTGTCAGGTGAAATTTGCAAAAACGAATCTATTCATTAATCAGGTAATCAAGTATACTAGTGTCGCTAGCTTTACTATAGTCGGGGTAAACGATGATTTGCTGAGGAGTAACGATGTCATGAAGGGGTATAGTGCAATAGGTGATTTTGTGATCAGAAATACCATATAGTCATATAGTAAGCTTAATCTAGTTTAGTCATTTATGAAGTGACTGCTGAGGAATATTAGGTCTAGTAGGGAACAGCTGGCTCCCTGTACACGTGTAGGTTCAGTTACAACTTGAGTAAGGTTGAACGATAACATACAGTCAACTAACACATCCGCCAAGGGTGAATGATGCTGCATTGTTTGCGAGTTCACTTCAGGTACGTTAAAATCCCCTGAGATTATTAATCTGGACCCCGATGCGTATTGCTCAGTGTATTCATGCAATCGGCGCATATTGTCGAGGCCGGAAGAAGGACTGCGATAGACGCAGCCTACGACAATATGCGAAGCGCAGTTTACAAAAGATAGCCTCAACGCCCGCAACATCCGGTAACATTAACAATGGGATTTCTTTCTTTACTAGAATGGCCACGCACTGCCTCATGTTGTCCGGTCTTTCCGGATGATAACGTAGTTGGCAAGGGCTGTCTCAACAACTTTAATATCAGCTGTTAGCCAAGTTTCTGTTAGAAAGTCAGGTTCATATGCAAGAATCAAGGCTTCAAGGGAATCAGTTTTTTTAATATGCTACGGGCATTTATATTAAATTTTGGTGTTTTACGTGCCAAAACCACTTTCTGATTATGAGGCACACTGTAGTGGGGGACTCCGGAAACTTCGACCACCTGGGGTTCTTCAACGTGCACCTAAATCTAAGTGCACGGGTGTTTTCGCATTTCGCCCCCATCTAAATGCGGCCGCCGTGGCCGGGATTCGATCTCGCGACCTCGTGCTCAGCAGCCTAACACCATAGCCACTGAGCGACCACGGCGGGTGGCATTTATTTTCAGAGAGCATATGTCGGATATCAAGTTCGGCGGGAACGCAAGCTTCCAGGGTCGTGTTGCTGGTTTTTTGGATCAGGGTTGACGGAGCCTGGTTTCAAAGGAGCTATATTATTATTTTCTTCGTCCCAGTAGGACATATAGCCATTTATTCGTAGTTTATCATGAATTCGATGAAGTTTGTCACCGGATTCTTTCCTCGGTTTGGCAGAATTCCACAACGTCTTTCTCAAGTGTCGTCCGCAAGGCAAAAAATCTTCGAAAATCGAAAACCCTGACCCCTCTAGCTTGAAGCAATTTCTCAAGATTTTAGTTTTGCCTCTAAAGTCGAGAAGATTAAAAATTATTGGCCTAGTTTTAGCGGTATCCGGTCTGCCTTATCTATGAATGCGTTCGATACTTACAGCTTCGAGTTTCAGGACATTTTTGACATTTTTTTCATTTACTGTTCGTTGTAGTGCGTCTTCATTTCCCTTGTCTTCTTCTGGCACACCATACACAATTAGATTTGATCGCCTGGAGCGATTTTCAAGGCCGTCTAGTCTTAGTTCTAGCGTTGAAACGACTTTCTCTAGTTTAGTGGCCTTTTCCGCGCAAGACGAAATCTTTTTGTCTAGGGTTACAAGTTGCTCGAGTTTCTTGTCTATTGCGGTTAAACGCTGTTTTTTATTTCTTTTAAATCCTTCAGGATTTGTTGTAGTGGCCGTGAAATTTCGGGTGTATCAGGACTCGGGCTTGTTTCTATATCTCAAGCTTGCAGTAATAATTTGACGAGATCCACTATGTCAAAGATTAGTCACACTTGCTAGGCAACGCTAGGTGGCACACAGCCGGGCTGAGTTTTCTGGTAATGTTCCACGGCGTAACTAAAGCTTAAACAGCTGCGCTGTTAAAAGTTTTCTAGGACCCAGTCGGTTTAGTGCGGTCTGTAAACAGATGCTTTGGTCTTGAGGACTCATCGAGAAGGCTGATGAGCCTACATGGCCTTCGGTAGAGGGGAATGATCATTCCATCGAGAGGCGGGCCACTTGCGTATGCTGCATCCGTTCGAGATAGAAGAAGAAGCGGCGCGATGAACGTTGCCCGCATCGCGTCTACAACTAGCGCAAGATCCGGTCGAGGATTCACTGGCGGACTCGGCCTTTCGGGTGCAGTACACTGATGGCATATATACAACTATATGATGCATATATATGATGGCATATATGCAAACGTAACGCCGCATTACGTACAGACGAAGTCGCGGGATTCGAGTCGCGGCGCTCAGATATGAGTGCCTCGAGATTCCGCCTCCCTCGGTGGTTACAGCGCTGTCTTTCTCGACTAGAGGATGCTTCCCATGTGTCCTTCTACACATTTTTCTTCGTAGGGAAGATTTCTTTCCACAATACAGATCTCCTCTGACTACTTGGCCCAAAGAAACCTATTCCTTCACGGCATCAAGATGCTCTCAGATACTAGGCACCGTTATTAAAACGCGTGATAAAAAATTAAACGTTTACATTAATTAAAGTTCGTATTGGCGCAGGATTCATGAGCAGCGTGCAAGACACCACCATCGGAGACTCGGTTACGAAGCCGGTAGCCTGCGTTGGCTTTGCCCTGCTGCTCCTCGTGGAAATTGTCGCCTAGGCGCTGTTTATGAGAGGAGATTCTTTGGTGAAGCAACGTCACTGCAAGGATTTGATGTGTAACGACCCGTACAAAACCCTGGAAGGCATTCTGAATCACACCATAAAACCTTGCGACGAGGTGCACGCCCACGTCTGCAGCCGATGGAAAGGGTACAGAGAGCACTAGGGCTTCCTCCAGGAGTCTCTGGACAACTACCTGACCAAAATACATGATATCTTCAGAACCTCGGATGTCAACGCCATGGGGGAAGGGCTCAGTGATGGCTTGCGCGCGAGCGCGAATCTGTTTTCGCAGTGTCTGGCCGCCATGAAAACCAAAGAGTTCAGCCTGAATGAGGACGTCCCGTACCTCATAAAAAACTCCTCATCGCCAGAGTAATGGAGAGCGAAACTTCCCGAGAGCCACTGCGGGAAGGCATGGAGATGTCGTTCACGTTCGACCTCAACGGTTTGCTGACCCTGCGTCCTCAGCGGATGGACGCGGTTGCACTAATGTACGCGTTCCAAGGCAACGGTATCCAGACATCGTTGCCGGCCACCGCCCACTTGAAGATGTGCGTCGAGGCCCTCGTACAGGCCACTAACATCTTGGAAGACTCCCTGAGTCGGACCTCTGCCATACTTTCTATCGACGCCAGCGTGGTGGCGCGCAAGCGTCACGCGAAGTCCGCGTCCAAGAAAATACTCGTAAAGGAAGTCCACGACGAGTCACCCATTCTGGACGCGCTTGTCGCAAGGCCCATAAATCGGTTGGCTCGAATGTCAAGCTTGAGGAAAGGACATTTGGTCGTCCTTGACTACGATAACACCTTGGCCTTGATACGTATCGTTGAAAAAGCCCCACGCCAGGACGTCTCGTTGTACCTCGCGGTTCAGATGCTCGTAGACCTGCTCACTTTTGACCACGTGGCGCAATCCGAGGCAAACCACAAGTGGCAGGTGCCACAAGTGGCAGGTGCCACAAGTGGCAAGTGGCGACGTCCCACGTGTGGTCGACCCTGAGCAGGCAGCTCATGTTCAACAAGACGAGCGTCGACCCCGTCTTCGAGCTGTTCGACGACGTTAAGGCAATGGTCACGTCCGATGAGAGCTTGCTGAGAAATGTGTTGGAGGATTCTACACACCAGCACTTGAAGAAGACGCTCGGAAATGTTTCGTTGGTGTCCAATCGAGAGTTCTTGGAGAAGCAATGTAATCTTGTCCTGACGAGTGGTGCAGGGCTGACAACAGACAAGAACTTCGTGCGCAACTGCTTTGCAGTTCGCCACCAAAGCCGCTCCTTGGCGCTCATGTGGCCGCCGAGTGCCCTGTGGGACATAGCCTCGATTTCGGAGATGGAGTTGAGACCCACCTATAATTATGAAACTAATTCCCTGTTCCTCTCCACGGTCCTCGAAATTCCCCACATCTTCTACTCGGATGACTCGGTGCGCCTCCTCAGCTACGGCACACTCAGAGCAGCGTTAGCGCGTGAGCTGATCAGATCCTTCGTCCGTCTCCACGAGACCGAATCCCACCGCCCGGCGGAAGCCACCGAAGCGTTGCTGGAGCGCCTGACATGCTACGCGGAATATGGCACGGACCGTTCCGTGGGGAACGTAACCGACTTCAAGACAGAGATGTTTCCCTGGCTCGCCAGTGCCAAGGTGGCATACGACGCCATGGAGAAAGCCTTTCACCGCGGCGGAGTCCGCGACAACTCGACATGGAAGAAGATGCAGAAACAGTTCTTTCTGCGCTTCTGCCTCGCGGCGTGCGAGTCTTCGGACGACACGGTAGTGGTCGATGGGCGCCACAAGTGCGTTTGGGCGCTGGCTGACAACCGTGCGTTCTCCGAAGCCTTCGACTGCCCGGTCAACTCGTACATGTCGTTCCGGCAGTGTCATTTGTAGGTTGATCACGTTTTGTCGACCACGGAAGTAAGACTTTCCACTCTGACTTTTGCTGATTGGTTATAGTCGGTACTTACGCATCACGTGCATATGACCAAATAAGAATCTTTTTGTTTTGAGCTATGCTCTTCCGCAATAATTGAGGGCGCACAGAAATATCCGACCACATAATTTCACATGGAGTGATATGAAACTCTTCTGTCAGATATTTATGTGCGCCCAAGTCTCTCAGAATGATTACATAGTTTTCAACTGCGCCTTTTGTCATCCTACGTCTAATTAGAGCTCCGTCGTCGTCCCCTATAAATTTTTGTAGTGCCCTAAAGGTAAGGGTGTTACCAGTGCGACAAGAAAACACTCTTAAGGTGTGTAAATATTTTTGCAGTGTATACAGGACGATGCTTGAAGATCGCACGCACATCACTTTCGTTCTTAATTAAAGTCACTATTTTTGTAACTATAAGCACTTCTTTCTACATTAAATGTGCGATAGGTTTCACATTGCAATGGAGTATGCGTCGCGCCTTTGCACCGCACTCTAAAGGTGGCATTGCATGTAGCGAAAGCATACAGATAAGCACACACATCTCATTCGCGTAACATGTACACAAAAAGGCAAGCATGCACACACGCACACGTATATATATATATATTCGGCTGACGATATCGCGACATCTTGGCAACAAATGTGCAGGGCGCCGTAAAAGCAGCAGTTTTTTAAAGTCTCGCACGTATCTCTGCTCTTGTCACACCCGCCGGCGTGCAGACTGGGATGTCGTTGGCGTACATGTACAACTTGACTGTAGCTGGCAGGTGTTCAACGACCCACCTGAGAGCGAGGCAGAGAACAGTATAGGGCTCAGCACACCGCTTTGAGGGACTTGGAGAAGGTGAAAAGTCGTGTGGTTGGGCCGTCTTCGGCACACATGAAGTAACCCGTCACAAACATTTACGCATATATCCATCGAAAGGCTCCACGCCCGTGGTCAACCATCCCGAGAGCATCGATAACGGCTTCGTGAAACACATTGTCGTACGCCTACTTGACATCGACGAATATGGCCGCAGATAGATGATGTAGTAATTTTTATTCTGTATGCACGTAATCATATAGGTAACATTGCCAGTCGATGAATGATGTGGTATAACACCGTCCGGGAAGTTTAGGTAAACATTGCGACTTTAAGAAGGCGAGAATCATCCTTTAGAATAATTTTCGGACATAATGAGGCGGATTGCAGTGAAGTCCTATAGTGCTTCAAGTTGTGGAACTATAGGCGGCTCGTCTTACATCCTAGAGAAAGAATGTCGTCTTTCGAATGTACGTTGTACTGATCTGATTGACAAAACTGAGCCAGCATATGGCCTCAGTGCTTAAGCGGTTGATTGCCCACCAACTGCGGCATAACAGGTAAAGTTGAAGCCAACCGGGCTGCTCATGTTGATTTGTATAGTGTTCGTGGCATTCTCTGAAACGGAATAGTAAGCCTTCGTTAGTGTACGTGCTTGGCCTATGAACGTGCTCTATCGCGTCATGCACCGCAGCAATGCGGACCCATTCGAATTACTGAACCGAAATGCGATTCTCCCAGGCCGAGTTAAGTTTCAACGCGTGACAGTACATGTCTACACCTTGTTCGTTTAAAGCGTCTTTTAGACAAAATAACAATAAAAAAAAATCGGTTGGATGCGATCGCCACTGAGTAGCACTTGCAATGTTCGCGATGACTTACACCGTGTTTTACGGGCCCATGCATGGGCTTTAATTGCGTCCACAAAATCAGACCCAAAATTTATGCGGCAGCTCATCCGGGCAGCACCATATATTCTTCGACCTCGGAGCTACAACTAGGGCGATATGTTTCTTCATCCGGAACACTGCTCCTCATGTTCGGGTGGTCGTTGGAGAGCGCTCTGGCCGTGCTACGATGGTGGTGAAACACAGATTTGAAGACGCAAAACGAGAATAACCGGGTATGCATTAAGTTATGATCCTGCTTTTTATGAACAGTGGATCACTTTTACACGCTAGCAGCAGCGCTTAGTTAACTGTTCTTTCATATGAACTTTGCAGCACTGCCATAACCCTCTGAAACGACTACCCGATAATGTCATTAGGACGATTCCTCTTATACACCTCTTGCCGCCCAAGTTTTACTTATCCCCTTTAGCGGGTACATGCCAGATCATGCGAACCACCACCACCACCACCACCACCACCGCCACCACCACCACCACCATCATCATTATCATCATCAGCATCATTAGCATCATCATGAGCTTGTACCAGATCCACTGTTCGAGAGAGAGAGAGAGAGAAACATTTATTTGGACCATCGAGGTCGTTGCTCTTGAGGTCGACTGGGTGGTGTCCTCATTCCAGGACTCCACTGGTCATGGCTGCTCGACGTACTGGCTGGACGAGAGCTGCTTGTCCCGCCAGGGTATCGCCTGTCAGCTGTACTACCCACCGCTCAAATGACGTGCTAGGCGTCTTTAAGTGTTGAGGTTTGCCCCCGCACCCCCACGATATGTGAAAGAGTGTAGAGCGTGTGTCGTCGCACCAGGGGCAGATGTCGCGATGTATGTGGGTACCTTTTGCTGCATCTGTGTAGGTTTGGGAATGTGTTAGTCTGAATAAGTCTGAGAGCTACTGCCTCTTCAGTGCTGATCTTTCTGTGAAGGGGAGGATAAATCCTGCGGTTGGGTCGCTGGATCTCGAGTCGGTCGCAGTAATTGGATGGCTCGAGTATACTGTGGGCCATCATGGGCCAGAGCACCGGCTGCTCTTTTTCACATAGGGATTAAAAGAAAACCAATAAATCGTAACAAAAATAGTGAAATCATAACGCGAATTCCGGTAACATAAGTACACTAATGTCACACTATAACTGAAAGACAACTCGAAATTATAAAAAGAAACACGAAGTCGAGTCACATGAGTAGATTAATGCCGCACTAAAGCAAAAGTCAACTCAGCAACACAGAGTCCAGTCACATATGTGCATTAAAGTAAACTCAAAGCCCGGTCACATAGCTAGACTAAAATAAGGGCACATAAGAAATCACGAATTAAAGAATGTGCTATCACATTTAAACACTCGATTCAATACTTTCCAAGAATATCGCTCGTTTCTAGAAATCTTTGAAGGGCCAGTACCGCTCGTCCTTGCAATGAGTATGTTGGCCACTGACTAGATCTTCCTAAGGTTGAAGGGCCTGCGATCTAAGGCCACTAAATCAAGTGCTAAACGTTGCCTGTGTGTGTCGTGCCGCGGACATTCTAGCAGAAGATGCTGTACATCTTCATCAGCGTGGCCACAAGTGCATTCCGCACTGTCAACTCTTGAAATTTTATGAAGAAAATGTTTTGTGTACGCGGTACCGAGACGCAGACGGTGAATCAGCGGTTCAAAAGCTCTGGTTGCATTTAATGTAGACGAGATTTTAAATTGAAGCGATGGGTCAACGTGAAATAAATTGGAAGATTTCGTGTTCTGTTCAAACCATGTCACTTTGCAACCACGGGCTGATATCTGTCTTAGTATGCGGCGCAATTAGCCTTGTGTTAGAGGGAGAATATGTGTGGCGTTATGAACATGTGCTTATCCAGCTGCTTTGCCTGCTGCAACATTCCCAGGGATAATAGCCAGGTATCCATTGGAGCGTTTCTGTGCGATTTTCTTCACTTGCTTTTGTGAGTTCCATGAGTATCCCGCTAACTAACGTCATGTTTTGTGAATTGCTGATGTCACTATGAAGTGAAGACAAAGCTGCCTGCGAGTCGTAAAGTATGGGCCACTGTTCTCCTCTTGCATTAAATTTTTGTAGCCTAGTAAAGGCAATATTGCAAAAAGTTCTGCTGTTGTTGGTGACGTAGTGTGAGATAGTTTAGATGTTTGTATTTGTTTCCATTCTGGAATGACAAAGGCAGCTGTATAAGAATTTGTTTGGCTAGAACCATCTGTATACGGTTGAATATAGCCAGGGTATCGAACGTATATTTGGTGTAATGCCAGTTGTTGTGCTGCTAGCGTAAACATATCTCGTTTACGAATAATTCCCTCTACCGAAAGTTCAATTTTTGGAGCTACGAGTCGCCATGGAGGGTAAGAGATATCTGATAACCAAAATTCATGATATGGTAGTAGATGTTTGTGCACCTAAATCGCCGAATTGATGTTCGCCCTGTCTGTCTCAATAAGTGCACATGCTAGTGGGTGCCTTTTGTGCTGCACTGGAACGCGAAAGTATTTTCTACAGGTTTCAACCATCCTCATAAGAGGAAATGGAGGATGACGTGCCTCTGCAATTACTAAGGAACTTGAGGTTGCTCGAGGAACGCCCAAGCAAACTCTAAGGCTCCTAGCTATTAATCGTTGGAGTCTCTCTTCACATGAGCGGGTGCATTATGTACTTTTAGTAAGGGTGAAACCGACCCTCCCCATGTCGTGCCTGCTACGCGGCGAAGAGCATGTATTAATGAGTTTATATTTTCTTCGAGGGTTTGAATGTTAGAATTTCAAGAAAGTTGCGTGTCTAGTATAACCCCAGAAATTTGTGTTGTTTCACTATGTCTAAAGATTGCCCCTTAAGGCACTGCTGCGAATCCTTTAGATGTCCTCTGGTGAAAGGCAACACATCCGTCTTACTGTAAGACAGTTCCATTCGCATTTCCTTTAAGAATTTGTCCGCAATGTTTAGACCGTCCTGCAAAGTTGATTGAACAAGGCTGGTACTTGACCCAGAGGCCCAAATGCAAACATCATCCGCATATATAGAGTAGTATAGTGCAGGTGGAAATCTCAGCGGTAAATACTCCATCACACAATTAAAGAGAAACGGACTTAAGACACTGCCTTGGTGGGACTCCTTGAATAATATTATGAGAGGAACATTTTCCTTCACTTGTAAGATTAATTATTGACCTGGCGTTCAAGCAGTTAGATATCCACCGTAGCACCCTTCCTGAAGCTCCCAGTTCTGGCAGGCCACATAGTATATAAGCATGGCTGACTGTTTCGAAGGCTCTTTTACTGTCTAAAAAAACCGCTATTGTGATACTTCCCCTAGCTCGTTCGTGTTCAACATACGTGACGATATCCAACATTGCATCCATGGTGCATCGCCGCCTTCAATATCATGGCATGCGATTGGGAAGTGCTTCTGTTTGCTCACACCACGATTGCAGCCTAGTGTCAATCATTTTCGTCATGACCTTGCATAAACAGCTCGTCAGACTCACAGGACGAAAAGATTCAAGAGAAAGGGGTGTTTTACCAGGCTTCAATATAGGTATCACACGTGCCGTTTTCCAAGAGTGAGGGACACGCTCCTTTTTGCACAAGACATTGAGCTAGTCCAAAAGTGCCAATCGAGCATTAGGTCCCATGTTTTGCAACATACGGCATGTAATGAAATCTGGATCTGCAGCAGCCTTTGTCTTACAAGACACAAGCGCACATCTTAGCTCCATCATAGACAATTCGTAGTCTAATTGTACATGCTGCGACTGAAAACAGGCAAGAATTTTTTGTTTTGCCATTTCAGCCGAACATTGAAACTCCGCACTAGTAATAGATATGTTTGTTCTAGTTATAAATTTGCAGAATTCCTCAGCAATCACTAATTTTGAAGTATCCTTGGATATATTTCGAGAGCACGAAATGGTTGTGTTGAACAACAGCGCCGCTTAATGCACGAATAGTCCTCCATACTCGTGGAACTGGTGTCAGCGGAGACAACGTATTGCAATATTCACGCCAACTTTTCCCCCCTAATTCTTGCAGTCGTCTCCGCATGACTGAGTGGATTTGCTAAGAAAAAAACACGACGACAGGAGAAGGAAAGGAAGATGTGTATATATGTGGTAACCATGTGCAATCAAAATTCAGTTGTTAGTAGCGCTGTCTTCGCTTTCTTCTCTTGTCCTCGTCTTTTTTTTGCGCTTTGCCTCAAGCTGACTTTCATTTCGCATACTTTTTTTTATTATGCGCAGCAATGAGCGGTGATAGCATTAACAGCTTCCGAGCTACTAACAATTGAAATTTTATTGCACATGTTTACCACATATATACGTAGTATATGTGTGGTAACCATGTGCAACAAAAATTCAGTTGTTAGTAGAGATGTGTCTTCGTTTCCATCTCTTGTCCTCGTGTTCTTTTTTTTTTTGCGCTTTGCCTCAAGTTATGCAGTACCAACTAGCCCACCAGTCTGTCGTCTTGAGAGTCAGCGTAGCAAATGCGCAGCAGCTGTTTATGGCTTCAAGACCGCCGTCACTCGTTAATGCGGCTAATAGTTACATAACGAAATACGAAGAGCATAAATCTTTAACAACGTGGAAAAGAACTTCCTGTGGCCTTACCATGAAACGGCGAGGAAGCAGTAATGCCAGATGCTGTAAAAAGAACCCAAGAACGATCCTTCGGGAGCATTTTACAGAGAGAGCCCGGCGGCGGGGCCTTACTAGGCTTCGCACGCGTTAGGTCGTGCCGCCTGTCCAGCTGATAGCCGGAGCCGCAGCCACATTTTTATTGATGTGCTCTGCCACCTAACGGAATCGGCGAAGCTCCTTAGCTCGGCCGCGAAACGGCTCGAGTGTCAACTCTTGTCGTTTACTATGTTACTCTAAGCCACTGAAACGGCGACGACAGCCGAAATCACGCCATCCGGCCCCTTAATGGGCTTCTTCGATTTCCCACTTCTGGCTACCCGCGGGCTGCCATAGCCAGCCAGAGCGTCTTCGTTTTTCTCGGGTTGCTCCGCCCACCGCGCGACGCACTTCCGCCGGGCGTTCGTTTTGCTCGGGCTGGACGGATCTGGCTACCCGCCGGCTGCCAGAAACTGCCAAGACGATTTTTGTCTGGCTGCTCTCTGGAAGTTCTCTGGCTAGCAGACTACTAAAAGAGGCAATAGGCGCTCGCCGCCATATTTGCGGGGACTTCACGGATTGCACCGCGGGCGCTTGAGGACTTAAAATTTACCTCGCTCAGTCAACTGTCTACGGTCCATCTTCGGATTTCCTTACTTCTAGCGTTATCTTTTTAGGTGCTAACGCTCCGTTCCGCATTGCGAAGCGGCGTGATACGAGCCGTGGTGAACCGTTTGAAGCTTTTGTGTGTGTGTGTATGTGTGTGTGTCCCCTGATGGTTTCTTCGCGGCGGTGATCAGCGCGCCACGCTCTCGTGCGTGCATGTTATCTGCATCGTGTTCCACGCAAGTTGTACACGCTCATTCACACATTGCGGTACATTTTGGGTTCGTCTTCCTCTGGTGGCGTCCCTTTTCACATATCTCGGGTATGTATTTCTCTAGCTCCATTTTCTACAGTTAGCGAAGGCTTTGCAGTAAGCCCGTGTTCGCTCCGTCTCTCCGTCGTATGCTTAGGTGGCAGCTCGAAACCGATATGTGTTCCAACTGCAGGCCGTTGATCTAAGGATACACTGATTGCACTGTGTACATTAGACACACATACATTGGCTTATTGCTCTCATGATCGTGACCAATGTTGTTTTTCGTGTGAAACGTTTCTCTGGTCACAGGCGGCGTGCATTCTCATGCGCCAGCCGCGTCCCCAGCTCCTTAGGGTCACAATGAGAAGCACTATCAGCTACAACAAACATTCTGAAATCGAAGCCCAAGCAGGTCGGCACGAAATTTTATGCGTATGAGACGTACCCGATAACCTGCTTTTTTATGTCCTGTGATGACACAACGCCAACTCATCAATGTCGCCGGTGGGTGACGTGATCCCTGCGAGCAGGGATCCTCGAGCTATCGCTTTCGAGTATACAATCACGCGCGATTTCGCGTCTTGTCATCCGCTGTGTCGGAGGCCATCTGTTGCGTTGCGCAAGGTGAGGTTGGCACATTGCGCGTCCTGTGCCGAGACGCGCGAAGTCGCGCCAAAGTGATCGTATCCCTGAATGCAACTATACATTTTCAAGCTGGCAACGCATAAACGGGCCGACTACGTCGAGCGCGCCCCGGCCTTGCCGGGCGCTGCCATGCTCGTAGCTTGTTTACATTTGGCCAGCTGTACCAGCGTTCGATTTTGCAAACTTCGGGCAGGTTCAGGGTTTCTTGGGATCCCGGCCCACGTGACTTACTATCAGAACCGGAACTAGCTGGCTGCCATCTGGCTGCCAGCGGGCTGCCAGAACTACGAAAATCGAAGAGGCCCAATATCTTGATAGCCGAAGGAGGCCCTGGAAGCGTTGTCTCTCGACCGCCGCGCGGCGCGAATATTTGGCGCACAGAACTAGGGAAGGAACAAAGGGAGGAGAGTACCTTGGAAACCGACGAAGAAATGAGCTGAGCGGAGGCAGAGAGCGCGGCGCCATACTGGGCTGGGTGCCCCTTATCGCTGCAACATTAGTTGGCCGCACCAAATGCATTGCAAGATAGGCGAGTCGGCGCTCATGTATGCACAGGCTGTTTCACACTTAGGGGAAAACTCGGAGCGAATCGCGTCGCCATGCGGCGAGCACTCGAGTCCGGCGGCGGCAGCAGCTCGCGCAGGCTCAGACGCTCGAGGGCCGGGGTCTTGAACCGCATCGTCTGCTAGGGCGGCGCGCGCTGGCCGCATTGGCAGGAAGCGTGCTAAGTCCCCCGATTTCATCGTTACTGCGGGAATTGGGCCGATGTTCTTGACTAAGCGTTGTGCAACGCCCACCGATACGCTTTGAAGGCAAGTGTATCCCTGAAAAGTGCGGGGCAATCATAGACGATGTACTGATTCCGTTCCCGTTCTTGACGGCCCGTTACCGCGGAAAGCGACCATATATTCCAACACGATAAGTCGCCGATCCACACTGTTCGTGCTGTGCAAGAAGTGCTCGAAGAGGGCGGCGTCGCTGTCCTGGAGTGGCCGCACCAGTCCCCGGACCTCAAAATCGTTGAAGATGTCTGGGGCTCAGTGCAAGTATCGCGCTGGCGCAGCATCCTCTCCGTGGGTTGTCCGAGGATAGGCTTTGGTCCACCATCGTCAGCAAGTGGGACGTGCTGCGAATGAACACATCGCTGTCAAAGTCACTCTACACCCCACTGCACTCCAGAGTGGGCGCTGTCATCGCTAGCTGCTGCTGGGGACGTAACGAGATACTAGTGAAGTTCGGAGCGTGACACGTGCATTTCCGTGCCGGCGGGCAGGGTCTGTCTAGTGTAATGAAATATTGTCGAGAAGAATCACTTCCAGCTCGCTGTCTTAACCTAAATCATTGCTTTATTAGTATCCGTATGCTTCATAGCGTTTCACGCCCATAGTTATTATTGTTGAGTGATCTGTTTTCCTATAGTGTCAAATAAAGACTGAGCACGTTGCGCTAAATTTATGGTGTCGCTTTCTTGTCGCTGCGTATTACGGTAGCACACACAGTGAAGAAATATACGTGCACGCACGCAGTACCCCGAACTTTTGAAAAAGAGACAAAGCATATACTGCCAAAAGAAGTTTGTAGAACTCCATTATCGCCAATGAAGGCTCAGAGGTTGGCGTCGCACAACGCTTAGTAAAGAGTATTGGCTCAGTTCGAACAGTAATGATGAAATCGCTGCACCGTCCCTGACAGAAGCACGCTTCCCGACAATGGATCCAGCGCGCGCCGCCGTAGCAGACAATGCGGATCAAGACTCCGCTTCTCGAGCGTATGCGCCTGCGCGAGCTGCTGCCGCCGCCCGACCCCAGCTGTGGTGACCTTGTTCAGTTATTCTCGTCAATTATCTGCGTTCATTGAGTCTAGAAATATTTTTTGTCATATCGCGTACTGCAGCAGTCGCTTAGCGTCTTTTAGCAGCCGTATTAGAAGCCTTAGCAGTCGTTAGGTGTCTTTTCAGCCTCTTGATTATGGGATCTTCATTTATTCCATGATTCGCAACCCACGTAGAAACAATGTGCTGAAACTAAGCAGAACTTCACACGAATAATAATTGGAGAAGCGCAGAAGAGGACGTCACTGTTGAGCCACTGTGCAGCCCATCTAGTTTGCTGAGCGAGGAGCGTCGTTGAAGTCCTGTGATAAATTCTACGGACTGCTTGAACCTCCAGTCGGGCTTCCAGTAACCTTGTTCCACACGAAATTCGCAGCTCCTGCGTCGAAAAAATATAAAGGAAGACAGCAAATTTTCATGAATAAATGAGGAAAGGCGGCAAGGTCTCACTGCACAAACTACTGTCAAGAAACAACCAGATAAAATTTTTTCTAATGGTGCTCGCGTATATACGTTGTCGCCCAGCTTCATTTTGACGCAATTCCGCTGTTTTACTCAAGCTTCTGAATTTTCACGTTCACGGGAGAATCGACGCAGTGTGCTTTGGAGTTTGTCTTACTATATTTGTCCCTGTAAGACAGGAATAAGCAGTGAAATGTAGATTATAGGGCGCCACATTAAGTGACAAGAAGAAAGAACCACACCTTGAGAATTAGCGAAACTCCTTTCACGAGTTCATCATCATCATCATCATCATCATCATCATCATCATCATCATCATCATCAGCCTAGTTACGCTCACTGCAGGGCAAAGGCATCTCCCATACTTCTCCAACTACCCCGGTCATGTACTAATTGTGGCCATGTTGTCCCTGCAAACGTCTTAATGTCATCCGCCCACCTAACTTTCTGCCGCCCCCTACTACGCTTTCCTTCCCTTGGAATCCAGTCCGTAACCCTTAATGACCATCGGTTATCTTCCCTCCTCATTACATGTCCGGCCCATGCCCATTTCTTTTTCTTGATTTCAACTAAGATGTCATTTACCCGCGTTTGTTCCCTCACCCAATCTGCTCTTTTCTTATCCCTTAACGTTACACCTATCATTCTTCTTTCCATGGCTCGTTGCGTCGTCCTCAATTTCAGCAGAACCCTTTTCGTAAGCCTCCAGGTTTCTGCCCCGTAGGTGAGTACTGGTAAGACACAGCTGTTATACACTTTCCTCTTGAGGGATAGTGGCAACCTGCTGTTCATGATTTGAGAATGCCTGCCAAACGCACCCCAGACCATTCTTATTCTTCTGGTTATTTCAGTCTCATGATCCGGATCCGTGGTCACTACCTGCCCTAAGTAGATGTATTCCCTTACCACTTCCAGTGCCTCGCTACCTATCGTAAACTGCTGTTCTCTTCCGAGACTGTTAAACATTACTTTAGTTTTCTGTAGATTAATTTTCAGGCCCACCCTTCTGCTTTGCCTCTCCAGGTCAGTGAGCATGCATTGCAATTGGTCTCCTGAGTTACTAAGCAAGGCAATATCATCAGCGAATCGCAAGTTGCTAAGGTATTCTCCATCAACTTTTATCCCCAATTCTTCCCACTCCAGGTCTCTGAATACCTCCTGTAAACACGCTGTGAATAGCATTGGAGATATCGTATCTCCCTGTCTGACGCCTTTCTTTATTGGGATTTTGTTGCTTTCTTTGTGGAGGATTACGGTGGCTGTGGAACCGCTATAGATAGCTTCCAGTATCTTTACATATGGCTCATCTACACCTTGATTCCGTAGTGCCTCCATGACTGCTGAGGTTTCGACTGAAGCAAATGCTTTTTCGTAATCAATGAAGGCTATATATAAGGGTCGGTTATATTCCGCACATTTCTCTATCACCTGATTGATAGTGTGAATATGGTCTATTGTTGAGTAGCCTTTACGGAATCCTGCCTGGTCCTTTGGTTGACAGAAGTCTAAGGTATTCCTGATTCTATTTGCGATTACCTTAGTAAATACTTTGTAGGCAACGGACAGTAAGCTGATCGGTCTATAATTTTTCAAGTCTTTGGCGTCCCCTTTCTTATGTATTAGGATTATGTTAGCGTTCTTCCAAGATTCCGGTACCTTCTAGGTCATGAGGCATTGTGTATATAGGGCGGCCAACCTTTCTAGGACAGTGTACCCACCATCCTTCAACAAATCTGCTGTTACCTGATCCTCCCCAGCTGCCTTCCCCCTTTGCATAGCTCCCAAGGCGTTCTTTACCTCTTCCGGTGTTACTTGTGGGATTTCAAGTTCCTCTAGACTATTCTCTCTCACCTTATCGTCGTGGGTGTTACTGGTACTGTATAAATCTCTATAAAACTCTTCAGCCACTTGAACTATCTCATCCATATTAGTAACGATATTGCCGGCTTTGTCTCTTAAAGCACACATCTGATTCTTGCCTATTCCTTGTTTCTTCTTTACTGCTTTTAGGCTTCCTCCGTTCCTGAGAGCCTGTTCAATTCTATCCATCTTATAGTTCCTTATGTCCGCTGTCTTACGCTTGTTGATTAACTTAGAAAGTTCTGCCAGTTCTATTCTAGCTGTAGGGTTAGAGGCTTTCATACATTGGCGTTTCTTGATCAGATCTTTCGTCTCCTGCGATAGCTTACTGGTTTCCTGTTTAACGGCGTTACCACCGACTTTTATTGCGCACTCCTTAATGATGCCCATAAGATTGTCGTTCATTGCTTCAACACTATGGTCCTCTTCCTGGGTTAAAGCCGAATACCTGTTCTGTAGCTTGATCCGGAATTCCTCTAGTTTCCCTCTTACCGCTAACTCATTGATTGGTTTCTTATGTACCAGTTTCTTCCGTTCCCTCCTCAAGTCAAGGCTAATTCGAGTTCTTACCATCCTGTGGTCACTGCAGCGCACTTTACCGAGCACGTCCACATCTTGTATGATGCCAGGGTTAGCGCAGAGTATGAAATCTATTTCATTTCTAGTCTCGCCGTTCGGGCTCCTCCATGTCCACTTTCGGTTATTCCGCTTGCGGAAGAAGGTATTCATTATCCTCATATTATTCTGTTCTGCAAACTCCACTAATAACTCGCCCCTGCTATTCCTAGTGCCTATGCCATATTCCCCCACTGCCTTGTCTCCAGCATGCTTCTTGCCTACCTTGGCATTGAAATCGCCCATCAGTATAGTGTATTTTGTTTTCACTCTACCCATCGCCGATTCCACGTCTTCATAGAAGCTTTCGACTTCCTGGTCATCATGACTAGATGTAGGGGCGTGGACCTGTACAACCTTCATTTTGTACCTCTTATTAAGTTTCACAATAAGACATGCCACCCTCTCGTTAATGCTATAGAATTCCTGTATGTTACCAGCTATGTTCTTATTAATCAGGAATCCGACTCCTAGTTCTCGTCTTTCTGCTAAGCCCCGGTAGCACAAGACGTGCCCGCTTTTTAGCACTGTATATGCTTCTTTTGGCCTCCTAACTTCACTGAGCCCTATTATATCCCATTTACTGCCCTCTAATTCCTCCAATAGCACTGCTAGACTCGCCTCACTAGATAACGTTCTAGCGTTAAACGTTGCCAGGTTCATATTCCAATGGCGGCCTGTCCGGATCCAGGCATTCTTAGCACCCTCTGCAGCGTCGCAGGTCTGACCGCCGCCGTGGTCAGTTGCTTCGCAGCTGCTGGGGACTGAGGGCCGGGGTATGATTGTTGTGTTCATATAGGAGGTTGTGGCCAAGTACTGCACCAGGGTGGCCAATCCTGCTCTGGTGAGAGAGTGCGTTACCGGTTCTGGTCACCGGGATCAGGCCGCACTCCAGGCCTGCTTGTGCAATTTTCTCAACACACGGTTGTTGTTTTTTTTTTCTCGTATTTTCCGGTGGAGAATTGTGCGGCCCGGGATTTGAATCACGGTCCTCTTGCACGGGAGGCGGATACTGTACCGTCCCCGCAGGAGTTAAATTTAAAAATAAATTGTGGGATTTTACGTGACAAAACCACTTTCTGATTATGAGGCACGCCGTAGTGGAGGACTCCGGAAATTTCGACCACCTGGGGTTCTTTGACATGCACCTAAATCTAAGTACACGGGTGTTTTCGCATTTCGCCCCCATCGAAATGCGGCCGCCGTGGCCGGGATCCGATCCCGCGACCTCATGCTCAGCAGTCTAACACCATAGCCACTGAGTAACCACGGCTGGTCCCGCAGGAGTTGTACGCCTCATTTAATATACAGTGGTGCCCTATTTGATCAGTCAAGGTGGACCAATCTGAGCTCGGTTATACCGCACGGATGGCACTCGGCTAGAGAACCTGGTATTTATGACCTGCACATGTGAGGCCATACATATTTGAAGATATATATCTTTCTCTTTTTTTTTAGGAGGTGTTCCTGTACAGTGATAAAATAAAGGAAAAGACATTAAAAGAAAGAAAAAAAAAAGAAAGAAAAAGGGGCGAAAAAAAAAGGAACATAACAGGTGATTTGAACTCGTGACCCTTCGATGTTGCCCGGAAAGATAGCTCAGTCGGTTGGTTCGTCAGACCCCAGGCTACTTTCAAGCGCCACAGCTCCTGCTCCGAGCCTTACACTTACGTGAAAAGGGACTCAGAAGGCATACTTTCTTGGAAAAATGGCTGCCCGAGGAGAAGAGCGAACTCGAGCGGCTTTAGAGACAAGGAAAACTGCCTTAAAATATTTAGACTTGAGGGAAAGCTTCGTTAACAAACTATAACACGGCAATCAGAACTCGAATACGACGAGAGAAATTATTGAGACGTGGAAAATTTCCTTGAAATAAATATGGTTTGCGAGACAAATGCTTGTAAGTATTGAACCTCTTAAAAGATGAGGGGAAATTTGCGCTCACCGAGAGGGCATCGTCCGTACGAGACCACCACCAGGCACCTTACTGAGACGTGGAGAGCTTCGCGGCCGGAACAAAGCTTCCCGTCCCCGCCGGCCAAGAGGGGGAAACGCGCTTTCCAATCGCTCAAGGTTGCGCGGACATTGTATAACTCTAGCGTCTAGGAGAAGCTTAACCAGGTGCGATGGCGGCACGCATAGCGTGGGAAGCTAGCCGCCAGAATAACAATCTCAAGGACTGCTGCTGACGAGGGCGAAATACCTTCGTGTAATTATAATAACCCTAATAGGACTACTTTCGAAAGAAAAAAAAAAGGAAACGGCCCAGAGGGCTATACTACGAGAGCTGTGACTGATAGTTTTCTATATATATAATTTCTCTCGTCGTATTCGAGTTCTGATTGCCGTGTTATAGTTTGTCGTTTCTCTCGTCGTATTCGAGTTCTGATTGCCGTGTTATAGTTTGTTCACGAGTTACCCTTCTTTAAATGTTTTTTTGGGTTATACAATTCAAAATTAAATCTCTTTTGCACAAGTTGTCTGCTTATAATCAAATCAAGTATTTTTTAACGTTGTATATGGCTAAATTATGATCCCCTCCGCTGTAATGTTTTTTTAAAGGCCATGCAGGTATCAGACGGACAAACATCTCTGGATTCTTACTGGCTTGACCGGTTTCCCACGCATTTCATCAGCCTTAGAAAGACCGCTCAGCTATAGACAGCTTTATCGAGTGCGCCGCCAACGATTTCTTGCTTTCCATTCTTGTCAATCTCTATGGTACTTTTTGTTTCCGCCTTTGCATCTCACTGTCTCTATTTCTCGCTCATTCTTTGTGGTGGCTCCTTGTTGTCTATTAACACTTTCAAGTACGTGGTTTCCAACTTTCTTGACGTTTTTCTCCGTCTGTGTCCACGCTTTTCAGGTAGAGATAGTTGTGCACTTTAGCCATCTATTTATTTTGATTCATATTCCTGAGCCTTTCTTCAAAACTGATTTTGGTTTGCTCTGCTCTGACTTCGAAAGAGGCCAAGCCCATGTCACCCTGCACTACCTCATTTGTGGTTTTACTAAGGGCACCCAAAGCCAACCGGCCAACCGATCTTTGGCTAAGTTCCAGCCCCGACAAGGTATCCGATTTTAAGCACAGGATGGCATTTACGAAAGTTAGTGCTGGTACCATTACTCCTTTGCAGATTCCACGCACAACGTCATATGTATTCTGGCCTCAAGGCGCCCTGTGTTTCATTATTGCTGCATTCAGCAGCTATATAAGTCGTTATCTGGTGTTCTCTCGTAGTGGTAATTCTTGCTACGGTTGAACTACATCCAGGTAGCCCGAGACATGTTCTAAGAGCTTGTTCTGAAATGCTCTATAGGACAGAGATGTTATTTTTGTTAGCATTGGGCAGCACTGGTGTGCTATATCGCAAGTATCCTAGGAAGAGCGTCCTGTATAGTTGAAGCATAGATGTCATAGATGTACCCCACGTTTTACAGGCAAGAATCTTTAGCATATGGGCGATAGGGATAAGCCTCTTCTTCACGTATGAGGTGTGGGGGCTCCCTGAAAGGTCTCTGTCGATAATAACGCCTAGGAATCGGTGAGATTTTGCGCATGAAATTGTTTGGTGTTCAATAGAAATGGGGTGCCAAGTCATGTGCTTCTGAGTAAAAGCGACTAAGGCGCGCACTTCTCGCTCTAAATGCTAAGAACTTGAGCACGCAGGTACGACGATGTCAGGGTCACTGCTTTTTCGAGCCGTGCACGAACCTGGGGACGTGTAACTGCCAAAGCCCATATGCATATGTCGTCATCATATATGGAAAGGTTGACTGTACGTGGTACAACCTGGGTAAGTTCAATGATTGCAAGGTTAAACAAAGTGGGGCTAAGAACCCCGCCCTGCGGCACGCCACGGCAAGTGCAATGGTCAGCGGTTCGGCCATCTATACGTTGCACAAAGAAGGATCTTTTGAATGGATAACTCTGAATCCACCGAGACATTCATCCACCAATTCCATTATTTTCAAGGGCACGTGTTGCTCATATATCCAGAGTTCGTGATCACCACATCGCTCGTTTGCCAAAAAAAGGACCCAAGGCAGCGTTCTCCAGCTCAATTGCGGCTAACCAACACTATTTGTCATTGATATCATCATCATCATCAGCCTGGCTACGCCCACTGCAGGGCAAAGGCCTCTCCCGTACTTCTCCAACTACCCTGGTCATGTGCTAATTGTGAGCATGTTGTCCCTGCAAACTTCTTTCTCTCATCCGCCCACCTAACTTTATGCCGCCCCCTGCTACGCTTCCCTTCCCTTGGAATCAAGTCCGTAACCCTTAATGACCATTGGTTATCTTCCCTCCTCATTACATGTCCTGCCCATGCCCATTTCTTTTTCTTGATTTCAACTAAGATGTCATTTATTTGCGTTTGTTCCCTCACCCCATCTGCTCTTTTCTTATCCTTAACGTTACACCCATCATTCTTCGTTCCATAGCTCGTTGCGTCGTCATCAATTTAAGCAGAACCCTTTTCGTAAGCCTACATGTTTCTGCCCCATATGTGAGTACTGGTAAGACACAGCTGTTATATACTTTTCTCTTGAGGGATAGTGGCAACCTGCTGTTCATGATTTGAGAATGCCTGCCAAATGCACCCCAGCCCATTCTTATTATTCGGATTATTTCAGTCTCATTGTCCAAATCCGTGGTCACTACCTGCCCTAAGTAGATGTATTCCCTTACCACTTCCAGTGCCTCGCTACCTATCGTAAATTGCTGTTCTCTTCCGAGACTGTTAAACATTACTTTAGTTTTCGGCAGATTAATTTTTAGACCCACCCTTCTGCATTGCCTCTCCAAGTCAGTGAGCATGCATTGCATTTAGTCCCCTGCGTTACTAAGGAAGGCAATATTATCAGCGAATCCCAAGTTACTAAGGTATTCTCCATTAACTCTTATCCCCAATTCTTCCCAATCCAGGTCTCTGAATACCTCCTGTAAAAACGCTGTGAATAGCATTGGATAGATCGTATCTCCCTGCCTTACGCCTTTCTTTATTGGGATTTTTTTGCTTTCTTTATGGAGGACTACTGTGGCTGTGGAGCCGCTATAGATATATTTCAGTATTTTTACATACAGCTCGTCTACACCCTTATTCCGTTATGCCTCCATGACTGCTGAGGTTTCGACTGACTCAAACGCTTTCTCGTAATCAATGAAAGCTATATATAAGGGTTGGTTATATTCCGCACATTTCTCTATCACCTGATTGATAGTGTGAATATGGTCTATTGTTGAGTAGCCTTTACAAAATCCTGCCTGGTCCTTTGGTTGACAGAAGTCTAAGGTGTTCCTGATTCTATTTGCGATTACCTTAGTAAATACTTTATAGGCAACAGACAGTAAGCTGATCGATGTATAATTTTTCAAGTCTTTCGCGTCCCCTTTCTTATGAATTAGGATTATGTTGGCGTTCTTCCAGGATTCCGGTAGCCTCGAGGTCATGAGACATTGCTTATACAGGGTGGCGAGTTTTTCTAGAACAATCTGCCCACCATCCTTCAACAAATCTGCTGTTACCTGATCCTCCCCAGCTTCCTTCCCCCTTTGCATAGCTCCCAAGGCGTTCTTTGGTTCTTCCAGCGTTACTTGTGGGATGTCAAATTCCTCTAGACTATTCTCTCTTCCATTATCGTCGTGGGTGCCACTGGTATTGTATACATTTCTATAAAGCTCCTCAGCCACTTGAACTATCTCATCCATATTAGTAATGATACTGCCGGCTTTGTCTCTTAACGCATACATGTGATTCTCCCCTATTCCTAGTTTCTTCACTGTTTTCAGGCTTCCTCAGTTCCTGAGAGCATGTTCAATTCTATCCATATTATACTTCCTTATGTCAGCTGTCTTGCGCTTGTTGATTAACTTGGACAGCTCTGCCAGTTCTATTCTAGCTGTAGGGTTAGAGGCTTCCATACGTTGGCGTTTCTTGATCAGATCTTTCGTCTCCTGCGATAGATTATTGGTATCCTGCCTAACGAAGTTACCACCGACTTGTATTGCACACTCCTTAATGATGCCCATAAGAATGTCGTTCATTGCTTCAACACTAAGGTCCTCTTCCTGAGTTAAGGCCGAATATCTGTTCTGTAGCTTGATCCGGACTTCCTCTACTTTCCCTCTTACCGCTAACTCATTGATCGGCTTCTTATGTACCAGTTTCTTCCGTTCCCTCCAGGCTAATTCGACATCTTACCATCCTGTGGTCACTGCAGCGCACCTTGCCCAGCACGTCCACATCTTGTATGATGCCAGGGTTAGCGCAGAGTATAAAGTCTATTTTATTTCTAATCTCGCTATTTGGGCTCCTCCACGTGCACTTTCGGCTAACCCGCTTGCGGAAGAAGGTATTCATTATCCGCATATTATTCTGTTCTGCAAACTCTACTAATAACTCTCCCCTACTATTCCTAGAACATATGCGATATTCCCCCACTGACTTGTCTCCAGCCTGCTTCTTGCCTACCCTGGCATTGAAGTCGCCCATCAGTATAGTGTATTTTGTTTTGACTTTGGCCATCGCTGATTCCACGTCTACATAGAAGCTTTCGACTTCCTGGTCACCATGACTGGATGCAGGGGCGTAGACCTGTACGACCTTCAATTTGTACCTCTTATTAAGTTTCCCAACAAGACTTGCCACCCTGTCGTTAATGCTATAGAATTCCTGTATGTTACCAGCTATATTCTTATTAATCAGGAATCCGACTCCTAGTTCTCGTCTCTCCGCTACGCCCCGGTAGCACGGGACGTGCCCGCTTTTTAGCACTGTATATGCTTCTTTTGTCCTCTTAACCTCACTGAGCCCTATTATATCCCATTTACTGCCCGCTAATTCCTCCAATAGTACTTCTAGACTCGCCTCACTAGATAATGTTCTAGCGTTAAACGTTGCCAGGTTCAGATTTTAATGGCGGCCTGTCCGGACCTAGACATTCTTAGCACCCTCTGCTGCATCACAGAGGGCGCTAAGACTTTATTTTATCCACGGTTGGTTTCCACCCGTGAATAAAAAAAGTTTTTGTTAGTAATAACAGTATGCCTTACAGTGCGGATTAGACTTGTCCAGCAAAGCGACCGTTTACGAACTGCGCAAGCGTCCGAAGCAGTGGTAGGTGCTGGATTTCAGATATCGTTGCTTTATATAGCGCATGGTGCAAGCATGCGACATCGGTGTTTATACGAGGGTTGATCCAGAAATAAGGTTCCCATCAATTTTTGAAATATATGACAATGTTTATTCTCATAGAAATTTACATAATTGGAAAGATGAAACTTTGCTCTACTTTTCTGCATAATCTTCATCCTTTTCCACGCATTTTTGTAGACGGTGCTCCTATCTCTGCATCCCAATGTCGTAGAACTCCGCCACCAATGCGCTGAGGAAGCGTTTCACCTCTTCTTTAACTTCATCGTCGCTCCGGAAGCGTTGGCCACTCAAATGTTCCTTTAATTTGGGGAACAAATGGTAATCACTAGGCGCAGGACTGTACGGTGGGTGGGGCATGACAGTCCATCCCAAGTCTGTCAAAAGTCCCTGGGTTTGACGGAAGACTCACGTGAGGTCGGGCGTTGTCGTGAAGCAGCGTTACATCGGCTGCCAGTCGTCCTTGTCGGCGGTTCTGGATAGCTCGCCTGAGTTTTCTTAGTGTTGCACAGTAACTGTCTGAGTTGATTGTTGTCCGACGTTCCATGAAATTGATCAGCAGTATCCCCTGAGGATCCCCCAAAACACTGGCCATGACTTTGCCAGCAGCAGAAGTTTGTCTGAACGTCTTTGCGACGGGTGACTCTGGGTGACGCCACTGTTCGGATTTTTGTTTCGTTTCGGGAATGAATTGAAGCACCTACGTGTCGTCTCCCGTAACAATGGAGTCCAACAATCCTTTTTTATCTTCTTGACACTTTTGAAGAAACTGCATGGTGAGCACAGTCAAGGCGTTTCTCTTTGTGGTCTGATGTCAACAGCCGCGGTACCCATCGAGCACAACACTTGTGATACCCCAATTTTTCAGTTTTCTGATGCTTATAGCCTTACGGCTAGTGTATCTGAGCTGTGTGGATGCTATTGAAGCAGATCTTAACGCTTCCTCACTTGTACGTTCCATCCAAGGTTCTTTCCCATAAACAAAGGCGGCATAAATGTGGGTTTACCAAAAAAATTAAAATATTTATAAACAAAAGAAAGTGCTTATACCAGCGTCTTAACGACATGCGAAAAACACTGATCATCGACAATCTAAAGCAATTGGGTAGTCTAATTATCTCGAAAATTACAATGGCGTAGAACAGTTTCTTTGAAACCTAAGAGTCACTTCTGAAAGAGAGACACAAATAGTTATGGAAACTAGTAAAAAGAAAGGGCAGAGATGAAGTTGGGATTCCGCCTTTAACGCTTGAGAACGTAACTATAAGCGACGGTGGTGAAAAAGCGAACTCCTTCAACGATTATTTTGTTTCCGTTTTTTCTAGCTCTACGCTCAGTCATGCTCCACTCTGCCTGAATAGCTTTAATCGAGTTCAATCCCATTCCCAGCGTTACTATCGACGACTACGGCATTATGAGGCTCCTCACAAAACTAAAAACAAACTCTGCGCCTGGATCTGACGGTATTCCCAACTATATCCTCAAATCTTGCCGTGGCATTCTTCTAAATACTTAACATTACTAGTCATGAAATCTCTGAACAACTGTGAGCTGCCTCAAGACTGGAAAACTGGTAACATTGTTACCATTAATAAATCAGGGCTACGGGAAAAGGTCTTTAACTACAGGCCAACGTCCCTAACTAGTATTTGTTGCAAGACGCTTGAATGTGTTCTATACACTAATATTTTTTAGCCGTCAGGATAATAAGCTTTCTGTAAATTTTCAGCATGGTTTTCACTCTGGACATTCCTACGTAACTGAGCTAACCCAATTTTCCCTCGACCTCTTTATCTTATTCGACAAGGGCTTACAGATCGAATGTTTACTACTTGACTTACTGCACTATCGTCTTCTCTATAAAATAACTGTCCTCGTTTCGTTTACCCGACAACATTTTTTATTGTATTCGCAACTATTTCACTGGTCGTAGACAAAAGGTAATAATAAATGGTGTAGAATGACCCATGGCGCCCGTTAACTCTGGAGTACCACAGGGATCCGTCCATGGTCCGCTTCTGTTTCTAATTTATATAAATGACGTAGGGACCGGTGTCACATCTAAAAGTAAGCTTTACACAGGCAATTGTGTTTTACATAGGGAATGCGCGGATCACTCGGCCCAGTCAGCATTACAAAACAATTTGGACTTAATTTATTGCCGGCTCCAAAAATGGAAGATGCCCTTAAGTAGTAGCAAATGTAAGCGCATCCGCTTTACTCTTTACTCGCGAACGTGTACCACTTAGCACACTCTCTTTTTACTTAAGCAACAAATAATCGAAAAAGCGAACAAAGCCGCGTACTTGGGTGTAGCTTTTTCGTCAAATCTAACCTGCAATGAACACGGTGATGACATAACGCTTAGGGCTGGGCGCGCTCTTAATTTTATTGAAATAAACTTTAAGCATGAACCACTTCTATGGTGAGACAGTTGCTCAACTTTACCGACGTCCGCCCTATTCTGGAATGCACGTGTGCTATATGGGATCCACATGCTCAAATACTAATGAACAGAATCGAAGCCATTCAAAACCGTGTTGCGCGTTTCGTGACTAGAAAATATTCTATGCCAAGCAGCATTACGAACTATAAACGTAGCCCGAATGGCGATGAGCTCGCCACACGTCGTAAACATTTTCGCCTCATATTCATTAGAAGTATCTTATTGAATTGACCTGTACTCGATAAAGAAATATCTGCAATAGCCAACTCACTCGTCAAAACGCAACGACCACCCCTGAAAGATAAAAAAAAAAACTTGCACGCACAACTACAGACCGGAAATCTTTTTTTCCACAGTGCAATTCGCGGTGCACCGACGTCTTGCTGCAGTATCAGGCAACAAATTTTTATATCTTCTGTCTCACCATTTGTAGATTGCATTTTAGCCTATAGAGCTTGCTTTGTGTGTTTGTTTGTTTTCATGCGCTCCACACTCAAATGTTATTTATGCCATTTTTACATGCCATAATCAGTGTATGTTGCGTTTTCGCTCAGCATCTTACTAGCGCTGTGATTGTGTTCTCATATTTATTTGCTTGGGTACCTCTAGGATGGGTTTCACATGACCTTTACTTGTCTGTACCCGTCACTGAATTGTATAGTTTCCGCGTTTTCTTTGGCATGCTAATTGTACCGGCTGTGCTAGTGGCGATGCAAAGAGCCCGGCGGCGGTCACGCGCGCCACTTCCTCTGCTGTGACTGGTTCACCTGTTAGGCGACAGAACAACCACGCAGCTTCCCCGATCACGAAGAGGCGGTGATGTGCGCAAAGAAACGCTTCGCTTTTAATAAGCGAACTTACCGACTGACTGAACCTCATATACTTGCAATACGGACGTACATTGCGTACAGCGTTGCATGCGCGTTCATTTCACGAACTTTAGTTCCTCCTGTCCCACCTGGCCACAGCAGCATCCGGTAGAGCACGGTCCAGATAACGCAGCGCAGCAAAACACGGAGACCAACGCAAACCTGCCCGCACGGCGCCTCTGCCACGGCATAGGCCACGGTACAAAACCTACGGAGCAACACGTGTGAGCGCACAGAACCATAAGAAAGCCGCCATTGTGGCCCAAAAGGCGTGGCCGCTACAGCAAAGAAATAAAAAAAAACCAGCAAAAAGGAGGAGAACCTACTATGTCATTTCCTCCACACTGCTCTCCTAGCGCGCGGAGGGGGTAGCGCCTCTCCTCAGTTTCCTTCCTCCATGCGTAGGGAGTATCTGGGCTGGCGAACATCCGTGAAGAGAACAAAAAAGATGGCGGCGCCGCATCGGCTCGTACAGGGGCATCTGGGCTGGCTAACATCCATGAATTGAACAAGAAAGATGGTGCCGCTGCCTGGTCTCGTAGAGGGGCATCTGGGCTGGCTAACATTCGTCAAGGGAACAGAAAAGATGGCGTCGCGGCATGGTCTCCTAGAGGGGTATCTGGGCTGGCTAACATCCGTGAAAAGAACAAAAAAGATCACGGCGCTGCATGGTCTCGTAGAGGGGCATCTGGGCTGCCTAACATTCGTCAAGGGAACAAAAAAGATAGCGGCGCTGCATGTTCTCGTAGGTGGTATCTGGGCTGGCTAACATCCGTGAAGTGAACAAAAAAGATGGCGGCGCTGCATGGTCTAGTAGAGGGGCATCTGGGCTGGCTAACATGCATGAAGTGAACAAGAAAGGTGGTGGCGCTGCATGGTCTCCTAGAGGGGTATCTGGGCTGGCTAACATCCGTGAAAGGAGCAAAAAAGATCACGGCGCTGCATGGTCTCGTAGAGGGGCATCTGGGCTGGCTAACACTCATCAAGGGAACAAAAAAGATAGCGGCGCTGCATGTTCTCGTAGGCGGTATCTGGGCTGGCTAACATGCGTGAAGTGAACAAAAAAGATGGCGGCGCTGCATGGTCTAGTAGAGGGGCATCTGGGCTGGCTAACATGCATGAAGTGAACAAGAAAGGTGGTGGCGCTGCATGGTCTCCTAGAGGGGTATCTGGGCTGGCTAACATACGTGAAAGGAACAAAAGAGATCACGGCGCTGCATGGTCTCGTAGAGGGGCATCTGGGCTGGCTAACACTCATCAAGGGAACAAAAAAGATGGCCTCGCGGCATCGTCTCCTAGAGGGGTATCTGGGCTGGCTAACATACGTGAAAGGAACAAAAAAGATCACGGCGCTGCATGGTCTCGTAGAGGGGCATCTGGGCTGCCTAACATTCGTCAAGAGAACAAAAATGATAGCGACGCTGCATGTTCTCGTAGGCGGTATCTGGGCTGGCTAACATCCGTGAAGTGAACAAAAAAATTACCGACGATTACGTTACTTCCTAATGCGAAATTTGAGCGCAGCAAATAAGCTGTTTCACCTTTTCGATAGATTGAGGCAAAGAAATCGAGCAACACATGTATGCGCTATCACAGAATTTTTTTTTTATTTTTCACACGTATTCCTTTAACAGAGACTCCACTAACAGTTCTTGACAGTCATGAAGGAAGCTTTGTGGTCGGAGAAATAGACTGATATATGTTCGACTTGGTACACCAATGCTTGATTCTCAAAGACGAGATCTATACAAGTGCCTCGCGAGGTTGTCACAGCCGTGGGACGCGTTACGAGCGAGAGGAACGGGATGTTCTCCCGCATAAGTGTTAGGAAATTGCTGTTTGTCTTTATGTCAACATTAAAGTCCCCCGTGCACTACTAACATCGGTGTGGATCGATGGACGGTTAATGCGAGTTGCAGGAAGTGCACGACGTCTTTCGTGAGTGCGGTAGGGGCGAAGTAGGCAGCTACTACCAGCAAGATAATTTCGCAGTGGCGAACGGCAGCGGCAATTTCGGCTCGGGCGGTGCACATATACAGATCCGCCGCCACCGATCTGGCTCTCTGATTGCCACCGCACAGGGCGAACGGCAGCGGCAATTTCGGCTCGGGCGGTGCACATATATACATCCGCCGCCACCGATCTGGCTCTCTGATTGCCACCGCACAGGGGTTGCATTGGAGGAGGAGCGAAGAAAGGAATTAAGTTCGAGCCGGCGCTTTGACAACCGGAGACTCGCAGGAAGAGGGGGGAGGGGGGCGGCGTGTACACCCAGCGGCAAACGATGGGGGCAGAAGCGCGCGCAGCAAGCGGACAACACGATAAAGGGAGGAGGGAAGAGATAGCAGCGACTGACTGATGCCGCTGACGCCGATAGTGAGTCAACCCCAGCTGCGGAGTTGGTTTCAGGGACAACGCCGCCGATGCCGACACAAACAATATGATACCCTCGCTTCCGCAGCGCTAAGAACCAGGTCTAGCCGTGGGAAGGTGGTCACGTATTCGTCGACGTGCCGGGGCCTACGTGAAATAACCGGCGCGTCGGCAACTGAAGAGCACCCTATCCGCCACACAAGAACAGGGGGGGGGGACCCTTTCCTCCTCTTTCTGCATGGCGGCGACGGTGTTCTATGCAGTCACGTTATCTTGACTCTCTAGCGGCGTCAGCGGCATCCAGCGGTATCAGTCGGTCGCTGCTAGCGCTGGGGGGATGAAAGGGGGGCGGAGCTGGTTACGACGCCGACGACAACGCCGACGACGACGCGAAACCCAGGAACGGACGCCAAAGAGCTGCGCTCTAAAAAAGATGGCGGCGCCACATCGGCTTGTAGAGGGGCATCTGCGCTGGCTAACATCCGTGAAGTGAACAAGAAAGGTGGTGGCGCTGCATGGTCTCCTAGAGGGGCATTTGGGCTGGCTAACATTCGCCAAGGGAACAAAAAAGTTGGCGTCGCGGCATGGTCTCCTAGAAGGGTATCTGGGCTGGCTAACATTCGTGAAGGGAACAAAACAGATTGCGGCGCTGCCTGGTCTCGTAGAAGGGTATCTGGGCTGGCTAACATTCGTCAAGGGAAGAAAAAAGATGGCCTCGCGGCATGGTCTCCTAGAGGGGTATCTGGGCTGGCTAACATACGAGAAAGGAACAAAAAAGAAAACGGCGCTGCATGGTCTCGTAGAGGGGCATCTGGGCTGCCTAACATTCGTCAAGGGAACAAAAAAGGTAGCGGCGCTGCATGTTCTCGTAGGCGGTATCTGGGCTGGCTAACATACATGAAAGGAACAAAAAAGATCACGGAGCTACATGGTCTCGTAGAGGGGCATCTGGGCTGGCGAACATTCGTCAAGGGAACAAAAAAGATGGCGTCGCGGCATGGTCTCCTAGAGGGGTATCTGGGCTGGCTAACATTCGTGAAGGGAACAAAACAGATTGCGGCGCTGCCTGGTCTCGTAGAAGGGTATCTGGGCGGCCTAACATTCGTCAAGGGAACAAAAAAGATAGCGGCGCTGCATGTTCTCGTAGGCGGCATCTGGGCTGGCTAACATCTGAGAAGTGAAGAAAAAAGATGGCGGCGCTGCATGGTCTAGTAGAGGGGCATCAGGGCTGCCTAACATTCGTCAAGGGAACAAAAAAGATAGCGGCGCTGCATGTTCTCGTAGGCGGTATCTGGGCTGGCTAACATCCGTGAAAGGAACAAAAAAGATCACGGCGCTGCATGGTCTCGTAGAGGGGCATCTGGGCTGCCTAACATTCGTCAAGGGAACAAAAAAGATAGCGGCGCTGCATGTTCTCGTAGGCGGTATCTGGGCTGGCTAACATCCGTGAAGTGAACAAAAAAGATGGCGGCGCTGCATGGTCTAGTAGAGGGGCATCTGGGCTGGCTAACATCCGTGAAGTGAACAAAAAAGATGGCGGCACTGCATGGTCTAGTAGAGGGGCATCTGGGCTGGCTAACATGCATGAAGTGAACAAGAAAGGTGGTGGCGCTGCATGGTCTCCTAGAGGGGTATCTGGGCTGGCTAACATCCGTGAAAGGAACAAAAAAGATCACGGCGCTGCATGGTCTCGTAGAGGGGCATCTGGGCTGGCTAACACTCATCAAGGGAACAAAAAGATAGCGGCGCTGCATGTTCTCGTAGGTGGTATCTGGGCTGGCTAACATACATGAAAGGAACAAAAAAGATCACGGAGCTACATGGTCTCGTAGAGGGGCATCTGGGCTGGCGAACATTCGTCAAGGGAACAAAAAAGATGGCGTCGCGGCATGGTCTCCTAGAGGGGTATCTGGGCTGGCTAACATTCGTGAAGGGAACAAAACAGATTGCGGCGCTGCCTGGTCTCGTAGAAGGGTATCTGGGCTGCCTAACATTCGTCAAGGGAACAAAAAAGATAGCGGCGCTGCATGTTCTCGTAGGCGGTATCTGGGCTGGCTAACATCTGAGAAGTGAAGAAAAAAGATGGCGGCGCTGCATGGTCTAGTAGAGGGGCATCAGGGCTGCCTAACATTCGTCAAGGGAACAAAAAAGATAGCGGCGCTGCATGTTCTCGTAGGCGGTATCTGGGCTGGCGAACATCCGTGAAGTGAACAAAAAAGATGGCGGCGCTGCATGGTCTAGTAGAGGGGCATCTGGGCTGGCTAACATGCATGAAGTGAACAAGAAAGGTGGTGGCGCTGCATGGTCTCCTAGAGGGGTATCTGGGCTGGCTAACATCCGTGAAAGGAACAAAAAAGATCACGGCGCTGCATGGTCTCGTAGAGGGGCATCTGGGCTGGCTAACACTCATCAAGGGAACAAAAAGATAGCGGCGCTGCATGTTCTCGTAGGCGGTATCTGGGCTGGCGAACATCCGTGAAGTGAACAAAAAAGATGGCGGCGCTGCATGGTCTAGTAGAGGGGCATCTGGGCTGGCTAACATGCATGAAGTGAACAAGAAAGGTGGTGGCGCTGCATGGTCTCCTAGAGGGGTATCTGGGCTGGCTAACATCCGTGAAAGGAACAAAAAAGATCACGGCGCTGCATGGTCTCGTAGAGGGGCATCTGGGCTGCCTAACATTCGTCAAGGGAACAAAAAAGATAGCGGCGCTGCATGTTCTCGTAGGCGGTATCTGGGCTGGCGAACATCCGTGAAGTGAACAAAAAAGATGGCGGCGCTGCATGGTCTAGTAGAGGGGCATCTGGGCTGGCTAACATGCATGAAGTGAACAAGAAAGGTGGTGGCGCTGCATGGTCTCCTAGAGGGGTATCTGGGCTGGCTAACATCCGTGAAAGGAACAAAAAAGATCACGGCGCTGCATGGTCTCGTAGAGGGGCATCTGGGCTGGCTAACACTCATCAAGGGAACAAAAAGATAGCGGCGCTGCATGTTCTCGTAGGCGGTATCTGGGCTGGCTAACATCCGTGAAGTGAACAAAAAAAGATGGCGGTGCCACATCGGCTTGTAGAGGGGCCTCTGCGCTGGCTAACATCCGTGAAGTGAACAAGAAAGGTGGTGGCGCTGCATGGTCTCCTAGAGGGGCATCTGGGCTGGCTAACATTCGCCAAGGGAACAAAAAAGTTGGCGTCGCGGCATGGTCTCCTAGAGGGGTATCTGGGCTGGCTAACATTCGTGAAGGGAACAAAACAGATTGCGGCGCTGCCTGGTCTCGTAGAAGGGTATCTGGGCTGCCTAACATTCGTCAAGGGAACAAAAAAGGTAGCGGCGCTGCATGTTCTCGTAGGCGGTATCTGGGCTGGCTAACATACATGAAAGGAACAAAAAAGATCACGGAGCTACATGGTCTCGTACAGGGGCATCTGGGCTGGCGAACATTCGTCAAGGGAACAAAAAAGATGGCGTCGCGGCATGGTCTCCTAGAGGGGTATCTGGGCTGGCTAACATTCGTGAAGGGAACAAAACAGATTGCGGCGCTGCCTGGTCTCGTAGAAGGGTATCTGGGCTGCCTAACATTCGTCAAGGGAACAAAAAAGATAGCGGCACTGCATGTTCTCGTAGGCGGTATCTGGGCTGGCTAACATCTGAGAAGTGAAGAAAAAAGATGGCGGCGCTGCATGGTCTAGTATAGGGGCATCAGGGCTGCCTAACATTCGTCAAGGGAACAAAAAAGATTGCGGCGCTGCATGTTCTCGTAGGCGGTATCTGGGCTGGCTAACATCCGTGAAGTGAACAAAAAAGATGGCGGCGCCGCATCGGCTCGTAGAGAGACATCTGGGCTGGCTAACATCCGTGAAGTGAACAAGAAAGGTGGTGGCGCTGTATGGTCTCGTAGAGGGGCATCTGGGCCGGCTAACATTCGTCAAGGGAACAAAAAAGATGGCGTCGCGGCATGGTTTCCTAGAGGGGTATCTGGGCTGGCTAACATACGTGAAAGGAACAAAAGGATCACGGCGCTGCATGGTCTTGTAGTGGGGCATCTGGGCTGGCTAACACTCGTCAAGGGAACAAAAAAGATGGCCTCGCGGCATGGTCTCTTAGAGGGGTATCTGGGCTGGCTAACATTCGTGAAGGGAATAAAACAGATTGCGGCGCTGCCTGGTCTCGTAGAAGGGTATCTGGGCTGGCTAACATTCGTCAAGGGAACAAAAAGATAGCGGCGCTGCATGTTCTCGTAGGCGGTATCTGGGCTGGCTAATATCCGTGAAGTGAACAAAAAAGATGGCGGCGCCGCATCGGCTCGTAGAGCGGCATCTGGGCTGGCTAACATCCGTGAAGTGAACAAGAAAGGTGGTGGCGCTGCATGGTCTCGTAGAGGGGTAGCTGGGCTGGCTAACATCCGTGAAAGGATAAAAAAAGATGGCGGCACTGCTTATTGAAATTTATTTTAATGAAATAAATGCTGTATATTTAATGAGACTGTCAGATTATTCAGCAGCCTGTAGAACTTGTTTTTGTAGCTTCGGTTCCCGTTAGCGCAAGTGTAGCTTGCATGTCTATATGTTTTGAATTAATGCATTTGTATCAAGTTTTATGTAATGTATTAGCTTATCATAGCAGAGAATTATTTGCACAATGCTTAACTACAGTGCAGCTTTCTTTAACGTGCTTTGAGATGCGATGGGCTGCGTACCTGGCCTGTCTCGTGGTACTTCAGCTTTTGCATGAGAAAAATGTTTGGTCGCCTTATTGGACCGCTGGGATGGATCTTCAAGAGCCATGCAATTCTTTTACATCATTTCCCCACAACAAAACCCAAGACCAGGCCAGACTTACATTGTTAATGATGTGTAAAATGCAGCAGTCCTGCCGCACTCCTACGGCACATCATGAGGTACGTCCTTATTATGTTAATTTATAATCAATGAGGACGTCCTGTGGATACCCTAAATCCACAACCAAATGTCCCACAAACGTTCTTTGGACGATTGGTAACACAATCTCCCAGAAGAATCCTGCATCCTGACAAAAATGTCCTTAGGACGTACTCGGGATGATGCAATAAATATAATCCGTATTTGGACATCTCCTGGACGTCCGAATGTCCCATTATGACGTTCATTGGATAATTCTTTGGCATAATTCTTGGTGGATCATTCTTGGAGATGCAAGAATGATCCACAGGCTTCTTAGATATGTCCTAGGGGCGTTCGAATGTCCCGTTTCGGATCTCTGCTGGACATATGTAGGACATTGATTGTCCTATGGGTAAAAATCTTTCTCCTGGTGGTCATATCGTGGCCTTCGCCATTCCTTGTAGGTAGAAGACCAAGTTAGCCAACATAATCGTCGGATTCCATTTGTTGTGAGCACTTACACGCTCATACGTGGCGATCCAGTCTTCCATGTCGAGGTGGTCGGTGCCGCAGAACGTTCCTTCAGTCGGGGTTGTAGGCGTTGATGTGTGTGGGCCATGCCATGTCGGGTGCTGTTTCGTCCGTCATGTTGTCCAGTCCGAGGTGACGACCACTGTGGAGCTCAGTTGTTTCTTGTTGGTACCCCGCACTTCTCACCAAGTTGTTACGTTGAAGTCACATATAAAGATGTATTTACAATATTTCCAAGAGAGACAAGGAAACATAATCAAGATGGCTGTCGAGACTGATTGCACCTTTGCACCTTAAATCGCCTTCTTCTCACTGGCGTCACTTTGGTTGCACCGTAACGATATAAAAGATCTCTTTTTTTTCATAAAGCACGCCCGGCGCATGTGCCCTCGCTCCTCGCTTCACACACGAAAAACTAGCAAACACTTTCCAGATGATGTATTTCTAAGTCAAGTAAACTCACTGATGCATCAATTACACAATTTGCACCTTTCTTTATGATACAAAAAAATATCGCGCTTTCACCTGAAAGGCAAAACACCGATTGCGATAGCAAATTATTAGAGATATACAAAGGGATGGTAGTTTTACAGGCCGTATAAACTTGCAAACATTCGCTTGCTGTCTGAACTAACAAGCACGGTGTCGCGCGAGTACCGGCAAACATGAACACATGAATTTCATTCTATGACTGCGGACAACTCTCGCTCAAAACGCTGGCGTGAGGAAGAGCGGCAGCAGCAGCGAGCGAATTGCCCTTCATGATGCCACTCGCTTGAACGCAAACTAAGCGGCGAGAACACAGCGCACACGAAGCTAGCAGGACTCAGTACACTCTGTCCTCATCACAAACCACTTTTGAAGATAGGGCCAGCGTGGCCGGGCCATAAGCAGCCGCCGCCAGTATGAAACGCCCTCACCCCCTCCCTTTCCACCGGTGCCTTGCGCGCTACGTGAGACGGCGCGCTTCTTCCCCGCCTTTGTCCATTTCGTGCGCGAGATTGAGTCACCATCGTCTGTTCACCCTCACACGCTTTCACTCCCACCCACAGCATACGGCGCGCTGCCGCGATGCTATCGCAATTGGAATTTATACGGAACACCCCGCCGACGCCGACAACGGCGGCGGAAATGCGCTTGGAGTGCCCATATAATTGCTATCGCAATAAAAAGGCTTCCAATTAAGACTTCGCGAGCAACTTTCTTCTTGCTCCTTCCCAGGATCCGTATCTCCAATAGCGTGGCTCCCACTCCCATGAAGTCACAGGCACGTTGAGTGCACGCTTTTCTTATTCACGACTTAAAGTGCATGTTCACTCGTGTGTGGATGTGACCCACGCCTTGCGGAGAAACTGATCTTGGGAAGGAGCAAAAACAAAGTAGCTCGCAAAATCTTGGAAGCCTTTAATTATTTAAAAGAAAGGTAAAAATTGAGTAAGTGATACATCATTGAGTTTGATTATGCAACGAAGTCATTTGAATAATGATCTTTAGTTGTTAGATTGAATCGAGGTGCCAGCACATGCACGGTGCGCGTGCGTTATGAAAAACTAGCTTTTATATGCTTACTGTCTGCAAAGATAAACAGCTGCAAGTTAGCGCTCGTCCAATCTATATGTACTTTCCTCCATGGTGATCGCGTTTCGGCGCTGAATTCGTTATTGTTCGACATGCATCAACTCACCCAACAGCAAGAGCTACTAGCTATATGCGAGTGCGCCCTAGAGCAGCGAGAAACTTATATTTTATTGAGAAGGGAGGCCCCGTAAATAATTCTCGTTGCCGCGCAAGCGAGATACGCGTTTGTTATGTGCATTTATTGTCGATGAAATTGTTCACCCTACAATTCAGGAAATGCCCATAAAGTGGCATTCATATATACCAAACGCATGTGTGTTCAATACGCTTACCAGCCACAAGGCGCTGTACGGGCTGCCGTTGACGCTCCCTCTGCAGCCGTTCCAAGTCTTCGAAGTGTTCACGCTCCTCTTGCTCGCGTTTCTGGGCGCGCAGCTTGCATTCTTCGCGCATGCGTTGCAACCTCTCCTCGTGTTCACGTAATGCGGCCTCCCGCTCTGCTTGCAGCTGCTCCATTTTGTCTCGATGCTCCTCGGCATGGCGCGACGCGCTTAAGGCGATGTCATGCGTAGTGGCTTCGTGAACTTCCTGCCTCTTCGCCTGCTCCATGTCCAGAGTTTCGGCCCTGGAATCGAAATTCACTTCCAGCTGTAGTCTAAACACATAAGAAAATCCTAGGGGTGCGCGAACAGTAGGTTTTGAGACAAAAGTGCCAGACTTAAATCGAATCGAATAGCGAGTATACAAATAATAAACAGTCGTTATCACCAATAATATAAAATCATCTTGACATCCCAGTATGTTCGCAACATTCGCAAATTGTTACATTATTGAACGTTGCGAAGCATGCATTGCGATAGCAGTTAGTAGACGAAGTAAGGATAGTGGTTTTATCGGCGGTATAAACTATTGAATATTCGCTTGCTAACTAAATTAACAAGCGTGGTGCCACGCGCTCACAAGCAAATATGAACACATCTCATTCGACGACCGCGGAAGCTGGCTTTCACAACGCTGGAGGCGCGGCAGCACGCAGCGAGCGAATCGACTTCCGTGCTACCGTCTCGCTTCAATGCGAACCACACTCCGTTTCAGACATCAGGTGCAACGCTGTGAAAGCTACGCAAGCAGTTCTGTCACTAAATATAATCACTCCGCGCGTTCAGTCCATGCTTCGCAGCGCTCGAGTGGCGCTGGCTCGGGCTCGCTGCTACGTGAGGCTCCCCGCGACTGGCTGCAATAAAAACCCCGAAAAGTAACAACAAGAAAAATCAAAATGATCTAAAACAACGCATTAGCAGCCGTATATCCAAGTGTGTTTGCTTCTAAGGAGTAAAACTTGTTTTATTCAATACTAAGTCTATGGAAAAACAGTAGAGCACAATTGCGCTAAAAAAACATCGAGCTACATCCAAGTGCGAACGCGGCTGCGCCATACACAGCAGCCGCTGGAGTAAAACGTCCCCCCCCCCCCCCCCGGTGCCTTGCGCGCGACTGTAGACGGCGCGCTTCCTCCCCGCTTTCCTATCTTGAGCGCGCGAGATTAAGCCGCCGTCGCCGGTTCACCCTCATACGTTTTTACTCGTGCATACAGCATACGGTGCGGTGACATTATGATCACGCTTGGGCTTCATATGGAACATAACGGCGACGGTGACGACGACGGTGACGACGACGGAAGAAATGCGCTTGGAGTCTCCATACAATTTCTATCGTGATAAAAGCACAAATGGAGAATTAGCAGCAGATAAGTACTTTTAATTCGCGTATTAAGGACTCATTGGTGAGGGCGAATGGTAGCGGCCGCAAAGGTCTTGCTCTGACGTAACGCGCTCCACTAGATGTAACTTCTGTTTTAGATTTACTACGGCCGCCATGATGAAGTGTATAGCACTTTTGTTTCATTTTTATGTTTGATCGCGCACAGTTGGTGAGCTAAAGTATTCCATAACTATTCGAAAAATACCCGTATTTACGAACACTGACTATTTTATTCGAACACCGAGTGGAAGAGGGCAATATTCGATCCGTTATTCGGACGTTTCAAATATTCTGACACCCCTACAATATCGTTTTAGCCAAGTACCGGGTATGTCAGTGAATATATTAATTTTACCTTAATTATCCAGTGGCAGATCACACAATTCTAATTCATCAGCTAGTCTACTCAAAGCGGCGGATATTACTTGCAAAATAAATTGAAATACATAATTGGGGATCGAGGCGAGGGCCGAGCCGCACACCCATGGATAGAAATCACGCCCGCATAGAAAGCAACGCCGTGACAACAACATAAAACAAGAAGCAAAATACGGCAACAAGAAAAAAATTGTACCTCAAAGAGAGAGATTGTTAAAAAGGTAAAAAAAGAACAATGGAAAATTGTACAAAAAGAAACTAGCGCCATGAAACGCTAAAACACTTACCCGGCGAAGAAAAAGTAAAAAAAAAGTGGTAAAACGGTAAAACACGGTGTACAAAATCTGAGGCACCAAAAAGGCAGCGCATGTGTAAGAAATAGCTCTAGAAGGAGAAAAGAAAGGGACAGGAGAAAACGAAGCGAGTAATCAGAGAAAGTGGTGCAAGTCGTTCAACACGCGACGCTGCATCAGCGCCCCTTCTAACAGCCTCTCGAGGAAAGGCCTCGATTATCAGCAACACAAAGTGATGCAGCGCACCAGCTTCTCCTACTACTCTATAGTTAGTGTGGGGCATAGAGAGTTGGTATCGCTGTTGTCATAATCATCATCACCCTGTTTTATGACCACTGCCGGACGAAGGCCTCTCCCTATGACCTCCAATTGCCCCTGTCCTGCGCCAACCGATCCCAACTAGCGCACGCGAATTTCCTCATTTCATCGCTTCACCTAGTCTTCCACCGTCCTCGACTGCGTTTCCCCTCTCTTGGTACCCATTCTATAACCCTAATGGTCCAACGATTA
This sequence comes from Dermacentor andersoni, assembly GCF_023375885.2. NCBI lineage: Eukaryota > Metazoa > Arthropoda > Arachnida > Ixodida > Ixodidae > Dermacentor > Dermacentor andersoni. Next base: position 92,975,250 of record NC_092818.1, on the reverse strand, counting down.
TCTAACCGGTGCATTACATGACCTGACCAGCTCCAGTTTTTTCTCTTGATGTCAATTAGAATATCGTCTATACCCGTTTGCTCTCTGATCCAAACTGCTCTCTTTCTGTCTCTTAACGCCATGCCTAGCAATCTTCGTTCCATCACTCTTTTCACGGTCCTTAACTTGTTCTCGAGCTTCTTTGTCAGCCTTCAAGTCTCTGCCCCATATGTCAGCACTGGTAGAATGCACCCATTTTACACCTTCCTTTTCAATGATAACGGTAAGCTTCCAGTTACGAGCTGACAATGCCTGCCGTATGCGATCCAACCCATTTTTATTCTTCTATGAATTTCCTTCTCATGATCAGGGTCCCCTGTGATTAATTGACCGAGGTAAACGTACTCCTTCACACACTCAACAGCATGACTGGCGATCTTGAACTTTTGTTCCCTTGGCTGGCTATTCATTATTATCTTCGTCTTATGCATATTAATCTTCAACACACTCTTACATCATCTGTTAAGGTCCTCAATCACTTCTTGTAACTCGTCTGCATCGTTGCCGAATAGAACAATGGCATCGCCAACCCTAAGGTTGCTGATATATTCACCGTCGAGTCTTACTCCTAAGCCTACCCAGTTTAATAGCTTGAATACTTTTTCCAAGCACGCAGTGAATAATATCGAAGAGATTGTGCCTCCTTGTCTGACCCCTTTCTTTATAGGTATCTACCTGCTTTTCTTGTGTAGAATTAAGGTAGCTTTAACCTCTGTAGATATTTTATAAGGTCTTTACGCAAGCTTTCTGTACTCCTTGATTACGTATTGCCTCTATGACTGCTGGTATCGCCACTGAATCAAATGCCTTTTCGTAATCTATGAAAGCCATTTAGAGAGGCTTATTATACATTGCGGATCTCTCGATAACCTGATCAATGACATGGATGTGATCCAGTATAGAGTATCGCTTCCAGAAGCCAGCCTTTTCCCTTGGTTGACAAAGGTCCAGAGTTGCTGTTATTCCATTGGATATTATTTTGGTAAATATTTTATATAATTCTAAGAGTGGCGCTTATGGGCCTATAATTTTTCAATTCTTTAACGTCTCCTTTCTTGTGGATTAGTATAATGTTGGCATTCTTCCAGTTTTCTGGGACCCTTACAGTCGACAGACACTTCGTATAAAGAGCCACAAGTTTTCCAAGCATTATGTCTCCTCCATCTTTGACTAAATCGACTGTTATTCCATCGTCTCCTGCCTCTCTTCCTCGTTTCACGTCTTGCAAGGCCCTTCTGACCTCATCGATAGTTATAGGACGAGTTTCTATGTCCTGTTTATTACTGTTTGTAATGGAGGTGTCTTGACTCGTCTGGGTATTGTGCATGTCAGTACAGAATTCTTCCGCTTCTTTTACTATATCTTGCTGATGATATTACCCTGCTTATCTTTCAGTGCATACATCTTGGCTTGTCCTATGTCGAGGTCCTTTCTCGCTGATTTCCGGCTGCGTCCATTTTTTAAGGCTTCATCAGTTTTTCTCATGCTATAGTTTCGAATATCACTTATTTTCGCCTTATTGAACAGTTTCGGCACTTCGGCGAATTTTAGCGTATCTCTTGAGTTGAACACTTTCATTCTTTGTAGTTTATTTATTAGGTCCTTTGTTACTTGGGAGAGCTTGCCTATCGGTTGCTTTGGTGCCTTGCCTCCCACTTCAATTGTTGCTTCTCAAGCCAAGCTAGTTACAGTTTCATTCATTGCCTCTATGTAATCTTCATCTCTCTGTTCTAACGTTGTATATTTGTTTGCAAGTGCCAGCCTGAATTTGTCTGCTTTTACCCTTACTGCCTCTAGGTTGACCTGTTTTTTCTTGACCAATTTTACTCTTTCTCTCTTCAAACTGAGATGAATCCGAGCCCTCACTAACCTATGATCATTGCACCTCCCCTTTACCCTACCTAACAGTTCTACGCGCTACACTATGCTGGGATCGGTGAAATCAATTTCATTTCTTTTTTCACCATTAGGGCTTTTCCAGGTCCAGTTCTTGGTGCTTTGCTTCCTGCAGAAGGTGTTCATTATTCGAAGCCTATTACATTCTGCGAATTCTACCAGCATCCTAGCGTTCACAGAATCAACGCCGTAGTTGCCAATTGCTTGTTCACCAGCCTTTTCCCCCCGCTTTTGCATTGAAGTCACCCATTAGTACCATATACTGAGTTTACACTTTTCTCATCGCTAATTCAACATCTTCATAAAATTGGTCTACTTCATCATCATCGTGACTGGATGTTGGAGCGTAGGCTTGTACTACCTTTAATCTATATCTCTTATTAAGTTTTATTACTACAGCTATCCTCTCTTTAACGCTGTAGAATTAGTCAGTGTTGCTCACTATGTCTTCATGGATTACGAATCCTACCCCGTATTTCTTCTTATCTGGGAGACTTCTATAGCGGAGGACATGGCCGTTAATCAGCAATGTGTAAGCCTCGCCAGTTCTTCTCATCTCACTAACGCCGATGATACCCCCAACAAAGTCTGATAGTTCCTCAAAGAATCCTGCTAAGCTATAGCCTCACTCGACAGAATTCGGCATATAAAAATTGACAGGGTCAGTTTCCATTGGCGGCCTGTCCGGACCCAGAGGTTCTTAGCACCCTCTGCTGTGTTACAGGTCAGGTGCTCCGCAGGTGCTGGGGACTGAGGGCCATGGGTTAATGGTAGGAATCATTTGGGAGGAGGCTGTTGTATGGCCCAGTTTATACGAGTATACTGGAAAGCGCAGGACGATTTCACACGCTGCTGTGTCAGACAATTACTGCAGTCGAAGAACGGCGCTCGGCTTCACGAAGAGGGGACGCAGAAGACACCCACGCATGGAAATAAATGCGGCTTAGTGCTTGCGCCGTGGAAGAGCCGCCAAATACGCACCCTCGCTCGGCAGAAAAGCGAAGGCGGTTCGAACTCAATGGGAAGCGTTCGGGGTTACGGGCGTGAAGATAGGTTGGAGTGTGCTTGAAGCCACCGCCACCGCTAGACACCCCCGGACTTCCCAGATATGTCTCGTTGACATTCTCGACCGCTTCTGCGGTTTGTTTGTGGGCATCGGCGCCAGTCGGGGAAGCGTAGTCGCGAAAATCGGGAGACGCGAAACACGGCCAGCTGGTTGCAGTGTCCCTGTTCGGCATCCGCGGCGCGACTTTTGAGAATGCCTTGAGAAAACGGCGATATTTTTACGACCACTTAGCCGGCTACGACCGACGGATGGTTGTGGGTGCGATCGCCATCGGGTCCCAAGTACGGTGTTCGGGGCGTTCGAGCGGCCTGGCCCACAACTGCCCGGGGTGACCGAGTTTTCTTAGCCCACGGTCAGGCACCCGATTCATCAATAGCCGTGGCTTCGTGGGAACATTCTCGGCAGCTGGCGTGGTGGCTGCTTGCAGAAGATGCTTATCCCGCGGGTTACATGCGCGAGCTCGAGCTTGGCCTCCGGTGTCGGCGTACATCAAGACCAATACTCAGGGTCTGACGTAGGGGAGAGTGAGATGACACGCGTCTTTCAGTATCCCCTTGCGTGTTGTAGACTGCGCCACTGTTTTGACCAATGCCGGGTCCGTCACGAAAGTTTTGGTGCTATGGGTTGCAATGGTGTGAACCCGCATGTGTGATTGGCCGGTTTATGACTCTTTTGTGCAACGGAGGGTTTAAAAAGTCATGTTTTGGTTGCGTGGAAGGAGCGGGGGTTCGGGCTTGGACCCTGACAGACGCCTTGGCGTTCGAGTAAAGCGTCTCTTTAACGGGCAACGGCTCTTCCTCCGCGCTGCCACCGTGCACTCGAGTCATCGAAGAGCAGCTTAAACACCTTCCCTCCTTAAGTGGTGTTGAAGCTAGCAGGGAATAAAAGGAAAAGCAAATTAACTACACTCTTCTTTGTTTTCTCTATCCTCTCTTTAACGCTGTAGAATTAGTCAGTGTTGCTCACTATGTCTTTATGGATTCTCTATTTCTTTCCTCTTTTTAGACTTCTTACACATGAGCTGCATTTTTGGTGCCTCGGGTGCTTTTTAACCGCTTTTACGACCTGTTTTATATATCTTTTCCCCGGAGAAGCGTTCTAGAGTTTCCGGCAGCTATAGTTTCTTTCTTACACAAGTTCTGAATTATAATTTCTTTTCTGTTTTTACCGCTTTACATTGTCGCGTTTTGCGCTACAGTCTCTTTTTTATTGTCGTATTTTGTGTCTTGTTTTATATTTTTGTCACGGTGTTGTTTTCCACGTGGGCGTGATTTTTACCGGTGAGTGTGCGGCTCGGCGCCATCCCGATGCGCAGTGGTGTTGGTCAATACATCGAATGTTTTCTGACGCATGAGCTGTGGCTATGAATGATGAACGCATATACACGGGTTTTCTTTCGTAATAACTTTACCTCATCCTTTCTGCTGTTCGTGTTTTGTTTGCTCATTGCCTGCCTTAATGTGTCGCTGTACCACCTAGCTCGGATACAGACCCTAGTTCTCTATGTTATAATTTGCGGCAACGAGCGCCATGCCCTCTCGACGTAGCACCCACTCTGTAATAAGACGCAGCAGCGCGCATCACTGCACTGTGCACGGTCGTCCCGTGGTAAGGCTGCTGAAGCGCTGTTCGCACAGCGCCCGGCGGCGTCACGTGCTCGTCCAATGCCGATCGGCTCGTTCTTTTTGTTTGGACGCGCTGCACAACGCTTCACTCGCCAATGGTAGCAAGCTATTGCAAAAGTTTAAAGGAACTTACAGCTGTCGGTATTCAGACGCCACCTGTGCGCTTGCGTTCTGGAACATCCTGGAGCATAGAAATGTGGAGACAAAACAAACGACACTGGTTATAAGTGACATCTCGCGTTTGGAATAGCAAAATTCTTCAGTGATCATGACATGAGTCGCTGCACTACATAATTGACATTAGCCTGGGAGCTTCTCTACAGAGAAACGCCGAAGCCGAAAATTGGCTCACGTACATTATTTCCAATGCAGTATTTGCAATGCAAAACAGCGGAGTACTTGGTTATCGTGAAACCTAACGAAAGGCAAGAAGCGCGCAGCTGTATGGAGCACTGCATGACAAGCCAGTCACGAACACCACACGTGGCACATTGCAGTTGGTCGTATATGTTGGCGGCGCTATTTCATTTTTCTTGGCTGCACAAAAACCACCCCCTTCGCTATTGGCACTTGAAAAACTTGATATAGTACGCTGTCGATCGCGTGAAAAAAAGTTCAGTCTCGATATACGCCAAGTACACATCAGATGGAAGGTGCCTGCTCAAAGCTGCTATAAATGGCTTCTTTCTTTTCTTTTCTTTCTTTTATTTTTACTTTCATTTTTTTCATTCATTCTTTTTGTTCACGCACGTTGCGCTGATCCAGTGGTTTCCTCATCGACGGTGCCCGATATGTAAAGTATAAACTTTTATGTGAGATTGAAGCGTTATTTGCAATAAATTACTTCTTCTAAGTTAATGACTGTTATTTACTTGGTGGTGCTGAGTTGCTGAGAATAATTACAACAAAACGAAGCTAGACAAAGTATTTTTCTGTGAGGCTGCAATAGAAAATACAGTAGGCAGGAAAAGTTTACTGGACACTTAATCGCTTGTCATTTGCTACCACTTCGTAAAAGTGGCTGCTTTCACCATTATGTGTTACCCTTTCAGTGAGCCAGTGCTGACACATCGGTGCGATAGCAGTCACCGCTATTTGATCGTGGTAACCATCCCTCAGATAAGAACATAGAAAACTTTACGAAAAGGTCATGCCCCTGTTTCTTTTTTTTTTTTCCGCCGTTCAAGCCTTGCTAGTAAGATCGATTATTCGAATGCCTGTACAGTAGACTCCCGTTAATTCGACCCTTGCGGGGCCGAAAGGTTAAGTCGAGCTATCCAAGATGTCGAATTAACGAATATGACAAAATGACCAAGTTCAAATCGTTTTTTTATTGCTTGAGGAAGTCTCTAACATAGTCAAAGAAAAAATGGACGCCGACCAAAGATATTGCCGCGATGCCGAACAGGACGTGCAGACAAGAGACAATGACGAAGAAGTGTTGTTGCTGAGGCGCTTCGGCCGCCATGTTCTGGTGTCAGCTGGTGCCTGCAGCATTCGCCTTGCATAAACAACATTCGTGCTTATTTTGTGGTCGGCGTCCATTTTTCCTTTGATTGTGACTAATCCCGACAAGACGCATTTTGATCAAACCCTTGACTCAATTGGCCTGTAATGTATTTTGCTTGTGGCCTTTTAAAGGGACCCTCAACAGACCACATAGCAAATTTTGTATATACGCTGGAAGGCGTTACGTGTCCTGTAGGGAGCGTTCTATCGCGTAAAACTTTCAAATTATTTCATTAACAGCCGAGATACAAATATTTCAGTGCCACGAATCCACGATGTCAGCAATGCCTGAATGAACGAAATTCGGGGTTTTACGAGCCATTACCACAATTTGATTATGAAATACGCCGTAGTGGGGGACTCCGGATTAATTTTGTCCACCAGGGGATCTTTAACGTGCATCCAATTCACGGGGCATTGTTTTTTTCTTTCTTTTTTTTTGCATTACGCCTCCATCGGAATGCGGCCGCCGCGCCCGCGATTTGATCTCGCAACCTCGTGCTTACCAGTGCAACAGCAGAGCCACTAAGCCACCGCGGTGGGTCATCATTTCAGGAGGGGAGCGTCACCGACAACATAGACACCGTCTCCAATTGCCCCCCCCCCCCCCCCCCCCTAGCTTTCGCAAGCGAAATTCCTTTGCTGTCTAAATTCCTTTCCCATACCCGAGCCGGAGGATCGCGTGACGAACAAGTCACGCAACAGGGAAAGTGCCTCTCTTTTTCTATAGTACGAAGTACAACAACCACCGTGGTTGCTCAGTGGCTGTGGTGTTGGGCTGCGGAGCACGAGGTCGCGGGATCGAATCCCGGCCACGGCGGCCGCATTTCAATGGGGGCGAAAACGCCCGTGTACTTAGATTTAAGTGCACCTTAAAGAGGTCAAAATTTCCGGAGTCCTCCACTACGGCGTGCCTCATAATGAGAAAGTGGTTTTGGCACGTAAAACCCCATAACCTTAACGAAGTAAAACGAAGCCACGCAGACATTCGGTTTGTGTGTTTTATTATTTCCCTAAACTTTAATTCGTCAAGTGAATGAACAGATCAAACAAATAACTGCTGTTGTCTTGAACAATTCTCAAAGGCACGTGCCACTGTGAGTGACGTCGCAGCACGGCAAACTACGTAAGCGCACTGGCGCGATTAACATCGACATTAGGACGACGTCCATGAGGAGAGAAAAAGATTATGGCGTTTTACTTGCCAAAAGCCACGATCTGATTATGAGGTATGCCGTAGTGGGCAGACACCGGAAATTCGGACGACCTGGGGTTCTTTAACGTGCACCTAAATATAAGTACACGAGTGTTTACTCATTTCGACCGCATAGAAATACGGCCGCCGTGGGCGGGATTCGATCCCGCGACCTCGTGTTTAGCAGTCCAACACCACAGCCACTGAGCAAACATGGCGGGCGGCGAGGAGAAGGGCGTAGGGCGCGTGGTTTCAAATTTCAGCTCTTTTCGAGGCGCGTTGCGGTGTTAATACATTGCAGGCACGATCATTAGCGCGCATTGCATGCACTGCGCTTATCAGTTCAAAATGGCCAGACGTGGTGAGGGGCCCTGTAAGTGCGACTCAAACAGCCTGAGGCGAAGAGTAACGCCATGTTTAAATGCTGCCTCAGCGTCAAACGACAGCAGGCAAAGTGCAACGGACAGCTTCACGGGCGGAAGGAGCGTCCGGTACCAAAGGATAAATTAAGCTTACTTAAAATAATTAAATAAGAGCTCATTAATACTACTACTACTACTACTACTACTACTACTACTACTACTACTACTACTACTACTACTACTACTACTAATAATAATAATAATAATAAACATCATTATTAATTTGTTATTTTAATAATAAATAATAATGAACCTCATTGTGCATAAAAACTGATAGCAATACATAGAAAGAAGAAACAAAAGTGTTTGTCCATATCAGAAATTTTAATTAGAAAAAGTCAATTAAGACGAGCATGACTACATTCACATGCAATGTTGTCAGTGTTACACAGCTTAAAAAGCAAATAATATTTATGAAATAAACCCTCATAACTGAACAAAATATAACCGAAGTTGCTCTTTACTATAGCTTCTAACATGTGGATATATAATATTCACAGGTAGATTGTAGTCTAGTGACTGGTGTTGATAACAAAATGTGCGAGAATGTGGAATCGCCCACTTGCCAGCATTTCTTGTGTTTACTAATGGTTGACAGTATTCTAAAAAAAAAATTAAATTAAATTGTGGGGTTTTACGTGCCAAAACCACTTTCTGATTATGAGGCACGCCGTAGTGGAGGACTCCGGAAATTTCGACCACCTGGGGTTCTTTAACGTGCACCTAAATCTAAGCACACGGGTGTTTTCGCATTTCGCCCCCATCGAAATGCCGACAGTATTCTAAACATCCTAAACGTGCAGTGAAATCTCTTACAAGTATGTGTGAACATTGCATCCCATAATGCGAAAACACTCGTGTACTTAGATTTAGGTGCACATTAAAGAACCCCAGGTCGCCGAAATTTCCGGAGTCCTCCACTACGGCGTGCCTCATAATCAGAAAGTGGTTTTGGCACGTAAAACCTCATAACTTAAGTTGCATCCCATATAATAAACGGTATATAGTAGTATGCTTGACTCTAATATTAGTAAACAATAGCATATAATTTGTACGCATTGGTCATCGTTGACAACCGTTCCATATTTACGATATGACGTATAATTTTTTCTATAAGGTATGAAGTGTTTATATTTGCTTTCGTAGTTGCAAATCAGACTAATGCACAGTAGTTAAGGTGCGAAGTAAAGAATGCGTGATATATGCGTATTTTTTTTTTTAATTATGGGATTTTACGTGCCAAAGCCACTGTCTGATTATGAGGCATGCCGTAGTGGAGAACTCCGGAAATTTCGACCACCTGGGGTTCTTTAACGTGCACCTAAATCTAAGTACACGGGTGTTTTCGCATTTCGCACCCATCTAAACGCGGGCGCCGAGGCCGGGATTCGATACCGCGACCTCGGGCTTAGCAGCTCAACACCATAGCCACTGAGCAACCACGGCGGGTCTGTATGTTGGCGGATACCGGGTGCATGCAGAGCCAACTGGATACAATATCTGTCAGAGATGATAGCTCTCTGGACAAATAGTTAACGCATGCGTCCCAATTTAATGTAGATGTAAACAAGACTCCAAGAATTTTTTAGTTATACATCAACAATTTCCATTTGTCGACCCTCAAAAGTGATAGTACCGTTCAATGTTGCTTTCTTGTTCTTCGCGTGAAATATCATTACCGTCGTCTTTACTGCACTGACCTTTAATTGGTTTTCCTTGGACCACACGGATAACTTCATTAAAAAAAAAACTCGTTGCATTAGGATGATAATTGGTTTATATTAGATCCGGCCATAAGACTAGTGCTGTCGTCAGCATATATAATGAATTTTGCCTTACTTGTATGACATCAATAATACAAACTTTCATAAAAAGTGGTACGTCTCAGCACCCTCCCCTGTTGAACACCAAACTTATTGCATAGGTCGGACGAGGTTTGGCAATTTATACATTTGCACTGTACTCCTTTACTGAAATAAGATTGAAGCAAATTCAGGTAGCCACCGCGTATTCCATGATGCTGCAATTTATCGAGTGTTGTAGCGTGCTCAAGACAGTCAACAATCTTGCTAAAATCCGGAAATAACGTAAATAAACGTATATTTTTCTGCATTATTAGGATGGATTTCTTTAAATACAGTTAAGCTGTTTCGTTTGATCTCACCCTTCTGAAGCCAAACTCTGCATTCGTAAAACGGAGAATATATAAAAAAAGCTCGTCTTGCGATTAAATACAAATTTTTTCACTCCCTTAGAAACGGCAGGTAGTACTGATATTGGTCTATAGTTGCTCGGTACACAATGACCACCGCCATTAAAAATTGCTGAAACCCTGGCACATTTAATCCATTCGGGAAAGCTTCCCGATTGCAGTACTAAATTAAACATCTGTGCTAGTAAATTGAAAGGAAAGACAAATGGTGTTTAATGAGCGCTATTTGCAGATTTTTGACGTCAAGTTCTTGGCTATCTTTCAAGCTAATGAGGGTACTGTACACCTCGAATTCATCAGTAGGCTGTATAGAAAAGATTTCTCGAACAGTATTCTAGGTAATTTTTGTGGTTGTGGGTAGGGGAGTAAGGGAGGTGATTGCAGCGCTAACAAAGTGTTAACTGAAATGGTCTGCAAGCTATTTGCCGCTAAGTTTGGAAGCATAGTGTATTATGGTGTTCGCGATGTTTGTTTTGCGTTGTCGACCCATGACATTGTTCACTATTCCCCATGTTACGTCAGGATGCTGTCGACCGACATCTGGAAATAAACTTTGAAACGGAAGAAGACGAGGTCGACTGCTCTCCAAACACGACACGCAGCTTTTGTTGGCAGACTTCTTAGCTAGTCAGGTCTCTTTCGTGTGTCTCGTACGACACGCGAGGCGTGCCTTGGAAGTAGAAGATTACGCTGGCAAGCATGAATATCGCGTCCCAGATATCTGTTATGCTCGCTGACGTGTTTATACCAGGTGAGCCAGTCTTCGACGTCCGTGCCATTTGTGCCGGTGAAAGTATCTGGGTCACGAGGGTGCGATAGCACCAGATGTGATGAAACCTTGGTTATTGCGGACTGGGCGGCGTTGCTTGAAGACATCGCCACGGAACCGATGCGGCGACCGCTACGGAAATCAGCGTCGTAGCGAGCGTCGTAGCGAGCGTCGTAGCGAGCGCACCCCGCACCTCCACCAAATGTGACGGTGTAGGAGATCTGCACCGGTGCTTAAATATACGCGGCAGCGAGCGTTCCGAGCCACACCATCGGAAAACAGTCAACCTCGTCTTCTTCCCCTTCACGCGATGCTGGCACACACCACTCTGTAACAATGCGCGTGTTTTGCTCGCCTGAGTTCGGTATTTAGCTGGTTTCTAAAAAAAAAATTTATATTCTTTCAAAGCTATGTCGGAACGTATCTGTGAAAAGAAGTGGCAGTGCGTATTTTTATCTTTTATTGTCTTCAAGTGTCATTTAGCGGTCTATGGTTTTCTAGCTTTGTTTGAAGGTTTTAAAAGGTTAAATTAAAATTTTTATGGTAAATTCGCGTCTGCCTCGTTCGAATCTTCGTTTACTAAGCCAGATGACGAATCCTAACTTCTTATTTCGTGTTTGAAGGATTCAAATCTATCTTGCGTAATTGGCTGAACCCTAAAAGCATCTTTAGACAATTTGCATGTATGGTACTAATTACGGTACATCACCAAAACTGGGCAGTGAGCGCTGAAGTCTGATGCAATAGTACCAGAACTGTAGACTGCAGTGCCTACGTTAGCAACCATAAGATCAAGGCCAGGTGATGAAGAACAAGTAATGCGTGTTGGTGTGCTGATACAATTTTCAAAACGCAATGATAACAGTGTACTATAGAAATTCTGAAAGCTATCTTTATCCAAAACATTAATAATAAAGCGGCCACCGTATATCAGTCTATAGTTACGTTTACAAACATAATCTAGAAAGGCCTTATTGATTTCCAAGAAATGCGTGAAAGAGTACTGTAAACACTGAAATTTTGCAAATTTGAGCAATATTTACTGAGAAACTGATGGCCTAAACAAATAATCTACTTCTTACGGTCACTAAAGTTTAAAGTCTCCGTTTAAATGTAACAAACATCAAATTTGGTGCAGCCATCGAGCGCTGACTTAAACCTTCCTCTTGAGTTCATCGTCACTCGTAAATTCTTGAATAGTGGAGCCCAGGTGAGTCCTGTGAGTTACGTGAGCTCATGATAAGAACTGAAGTCAAACAGTCTCTATTGTATAAAGATGCAGCACAACTCACTCCTCTATCTCTGCACTTCCCGCAGGCTCCCTGGTGTCCATAAACCTTGAAATAAAAAAAAAGAGAATAAAGCATATACGGAGGATAGAATTAAGAATTTTTCATTTCACTTATTGTACGTGCCTTATGGGCCCACGGACATTACACACACATTTACATTACACACAGTTCGTTACTGACGAAGCAAAAGCTATGTTATGCATATGAAGAATGAGTTGCACACAGAGCGCTGACTATGTCAAGCCAAGAAAAATAAATTGACGTTTTCGCCACGGAGCAATGAAACCGAAGGCAAGGACTCACATAGTGCTCCTCGCCGGCGCTGTTCTAAGAATACGCGGGGGCGACACAGCGTGGTGCAGCTCGCGAGGATGAGCGCCCATTCGGCGCGGAAACTTAGTGGCTGTGACGTTACGCGCTCTTGTCTAATTCATCGACAACTAGAAGCACAGGCACAATGGTTCTGCCTCGATCTCATAGCCTCCTGGTTAGCTGAGATGGTACGGCGATGCGCTGAACAGGATATGAAGAGAGGTAACAACGAGGTAAATAAATAAGTAAATTAACTAATTAAGCGAGTGTTATTTAATTAATTATACAACTCTAAGCGACTATGTGAACATGAAAAGGCCATAGACGCTTTTGTTGTCACTTCGTGTGATACAGTACACCGGCACTCGTTCCATCATGTATAGAGCAGCCAGGCTATTAGTAGGAAATCCTACGGTAGATCGTCCGCCAAGGCATGGGGACGGACACCACGAGGTTTCAGCCTCACCTTGCGCCATCGGTGATGATCTCATCTGGGAGTTCCGGAGCTGCAACGGGGAATGGAAACAAGACACCATTAAACTGCCACCTCAGAACAAGAGACAACTATTTATGCGGCAGCCGAGCAGCCGACTTGGGGAGACATTATAAAGGGGAACTGTATTAGTCAACTACACTTCAATTCCGGTAATGCCGCTTAGGTTCGCCAAGCCGGAAAAGAGGCAAAAGCCGCAAATATATACGCGTGCCGAAAGTGCCCTGATCTTCTCGTACATGGATTGTTCTCTTGTTTTCTTGCGCTTCGCTTGCAGTATGCAACTCTCGTATACTTTTTATGATATAAAAAGCACATGCGAAGTATGTGAATTTATATCTTATTGCAGTGTTTCTATACATTTCACAGTTAAAGGTGTAACTATTGATGAACTTGTAGGATGACTAGATTGTACCTATATACAGGTATTACCGGAGTATTTAAAATTCATATTTGTCCTCTATTTGAATATATTTGCCCTGGCCAATCTTGGTGTCATTGTGTTTCTTATTGATGACATTATATCCTGCAATCGATGTGTGTCCGATTTTAGACAGAAGTAAAAGACAGGTATAACGCAGCAGGGACATTCTCATTGCCAGGTTAGTTGTTCCGCACTTGAATTCTGTAGTGTACAAGGCCAAATGCACATCGCAAGGGGCGGAAGAAGGGAGAGACACGCTTAAAAAGAGCGTTCTTTCCACTCGTGTCTCTTTCTTTTTTCCCTCGTTACTTGAGGTGTGCATTTCGCGCAGTACACCACCGAATTCCGCAGGGAAGTTACGACTAAGCGCCGTAAATTTACATACACGTTTTATAAGGGCGTACTTTCTAGACGTTTCTAACTTGGAGTGGTAGTGTTTTGGCAGATCTCTTGAATTAGCATTTGTTAATAATGCTTCCTACTGACTTATGTTTTCTTAAATTCATGCCTCCAGTATCGCAGAGGGACATTACATGAGGGGTGGGCAATGAAGGCAGGTAACATGTTAAGTAATAGACATGTTTTTTTCCGCAATTGAACACACACAAAAGGAAGACACATAAAGACAACACGGGCGGCACTTCTAACTGACTTAATTTGGGCTGTGAGCCATGAATATATGTACACATACACACATGCGCTGGCTGTTCACAGATCTACGTTACCCAGCAGTCAAACAATCTAGTTTCCGATTTATAGAGCATGATAGATGTATCGCTAATGCAATTTGTACCTTTCTTTTTTATATAGTAAGCTTCCATTAGCTCACGTGCTGTTTGAAATCTACTTCTGCCAAGAATCCTAATCTCAGAAAAACGTGGTTTGCAAATGCAGGCCTTGCAGTGCGCACGCAAATGTGCCACGCCATATTTCATTAGATTGATTCGTGTTTATATTGTATTATATATTTATATTATATTGTGTAAATGTGCCCAATTATGGCGTGGCACATTTGCGTGCGCACTGCAAGGCCTGTATGTGCAAACCACGTTATTCTGAGATTAGGATTCGTGGCAGAAGCAGATATTAAACAGCCCGTGAGCTAATGGAAGCTTACTATATAAAAAAGAAAGGTACAAATTGCATTAGCGATACATCTATCATGCTCCATAAATAGGAAACTAGATTGTTTGACCGCTGGGTAACGTTGACCTGTGAACAGCCAGCGCATGCGCGTATGTGTATATATATTCATGGGTCACAGCCCAAATTGAATCAGTTGGAAGTGCCGCCCGTGTTATCTTCATGTGTCTTCCTTTTTCGTGTGTTCAATTGCGGCAAAAAACATGTCTTTTAGCAAGCACCAACTAGGCCAACAAGCAGTTATGTTAAGTAATGGCTCTCCATGGCCGCTTTAAATTGGGTGCAGTCTCTTAACATGGCTATGTTGCTGGGATATTCGTTTGGGTCTTGTGCCGTATGTAGCAGAAAAGGCTTCTGGAAGGTCTTCGTACGGGTACACTCGGGGTGTATGGCGTTTGGATTGCAATGGCGAGATGTGTGATTCCAGGCTTACGCTTGAGCATTGCGCTGAAGTTAGACAAATGGACGAAGGGGCAATATACAAAATTCCTGAATAGGCGAAATTCAGAAAAAAATATCCGCGATCTTTTCCTGGCTTTCTTTTTTTTACCGTAAACGGTGAACCCTGTTGATAAAAATTTTCCGCTTTCCCCGATATTTAATTTCCCACTGGTTGAGGGCCTGCTGAGTGCCCACAACACGACCAGTAGCAAGAGAGATTTTCCAGTCGTCTGAACTCTATGAAAAAAAGAAGGAGGACGCTTAAGCTTAGCCTTTAAGAGTGGAACGCAATAGCATTCAAAGATCCCTGACTGCTTCTTACGCTTCCCGGTAACTGCAGCTTATGTAACCGTAATGTTTAACGGGAAACGCTGGTGCCGAACACTATGCACGAAGGCGAGCTTTCAGGTAGAAACGACACGTGATGATGATGACGACGACGACGATGATGATGATGATGATGATGATGATGATGATGATGATGATGATGATGATGATGATGTGGCCAACCCTTTGTATCAGGAGGACGTAGAAACCACGCCCACGCCAGGATGACCCTCTAAAGAAATTAAATTATAGGGTTATACGTGCCAACACCAATTTCTAATTATGAGGCACGCCGTAGTGGGGGACTCGAGAAATTTGGACCACCTAGGGTTCTTTAACGTGCACCTAAATCTAAGTACACGGCCGTTTCCGCATTTCGCCCCCATCGAAATACGGCCACCGTGGCCGGGATTCGATGCCGCGACCTCGTGCTCAGCAGCCTAACACCATAGCCACTAAGCAACTACGGCGGTTGATCCCGCTCGACTGCCTACCTATTCAAGTAAAGCCGATACAAGTAGGGAAATGTAAAGAGAACACCAAAAGGAAGCAAAAGAAAAGAAAAAAAGAAGAGGGAAACGGGAAAACACGCTACAACGATAGGCAGCCATTGGGGCCCATCCGCAAGTTCCGCTCGCGAGCGTTCGAGGCGTCTCTAGCGTGTCTCCGCGACTGCGGCTCTGTCTGCACCGCATGTACCGTCCTCTCCATTAGTCTGTTCGAAGCTAAGATCACGGATAAACTGTGCGCGAGAGATGACCTAATACACCGTAGCACCACATGTTCAATGTTTTCGTCCTCCTAACCGCACCTCCGACGCTGCACATCATTCACATCGCTGTTTATGATTGAAATGCCCACACAAGTACGGAGCGCACCAGCTCTTGTTCCATAGAGCAACCTACTCCCAAGGGAATTGTCATATAGGTGCACCATGCCAATATTGTTCTTATGACATCGGTACACCGTCAACGTCGACTTCGCTGCCATATCACGCATCTTCATCCTGCACTTGTTCCCGCACCTGTTTTACCCAATCCGCCGGTGAATTTGCACTGATAGGGCAGCAAAAGAGGCCGTATTTACTTTGTATGCGATATAAGTGCCTCACCGTCGGTGTGCACATGCATGTCTCTGACACGTAATCACATACATGCCGCACCCACCACCCTCGAGGCATGCCGAGCAGGCGGCCATGGTATGCGATTTTACTGACCGCCTCCCGAGCCTCAAAGCTCGGCGAGCCTAGGTCTCCCTGTATAGCCTTGTTGGCCACCGCACCATGACAGCCGAGAGTTATCCGACCAACGTCTCGCTGGCGCCGCTCCAGCCACTCTCGCGTGGGTGCCGAGAGGCAGAACACAGGATATGCGAACGTCAGCGCCAGCACGTGAACGATTTTCGATAGGTCGCGAACCATCACAAACCGGTGGCATCCCCACAGACATCCATCGGTGACGAAGGATGCACTGCGCCCGATGTGCCTTCTGGCGGAGGATGTCCTCTTGGTGGCCACAAAGCTCCGGTCCACTTGATATTTGCATTCCCAAGTATGTGTGTGCCGAGCGCGCCATCGAAGCCTCGTATCCCAGCGTTATATCGCCCTCATTCATGCCTGGGCCCGCGAGGGGAACTATTGCAGATTGCTTGCAGTTAAAGCGGAGCCCATGACGCGTTATCTCCTCTTGACAGATGTTAATGAGCGCTTGTAGGTCCTGGGGGCACTCTACCATTAACGCAAGGTCATCAGCAAAGGTGAGACCGGGTAATCTGCACCTCTGATACACGTCCACCTTACTAAACTGTAGATGGAAACCGAGACCGCTACTGCGAAGTTTGAGTTCTAGGTTGGCCACATACAGAATATATAAAGCAGTGGGGACAGAGGGTATCCCTGTCGTACTTCCCTAATAACCGTGACAGGTGTGGATAGTACAGCCACAAAGTGAGCAATGGCAATGTTGTTTCTGTATAGGCGCTACCTGGATGCGTTGCAAGGAAAGGGGCACGCGGCTTCGTGGCCTCCGAGGTTAGCGCCCGTATGCGCGCCAGCCAGCGCGCGTAAATCTTGGAGGCCATGGCCGCCTTATGAATGGTCGAATTGCTGGAAACGTGGTTTGTGTTGATAGCGCTTATGCCGCTTGTCATGTGTGTGCGTTATCGGGCGCTTTGGTCCCGATGTGTAAAACGTTGTCTGTCCGTGACGTCACTTGTCACATGAGTGTTTTCTATATAGATATGCTGCTTGCGTGAAATAAAGGTTGTTGTTATCGTACTCGGCATCCGGCAAGGGCCGCAACATCACAGTTTGAGTTTCCGCGTAATATAATTATGTTTTCTCGTATACCCGAATTACAATCCGACGCTATCCTGTCTGCTGCAGGTTAGATATTATTTAGGTCGTACTTTACTGTTTCTCTGACGCATGCTACTTCGAGCAATTAAGTTATTTCAGTAAAGCCTCTGCGTCTCTCGGATGGCCTACGCGGTTGTCCGGAACACTTTTTCTCCAAGCGACGCCCGACGCCAACACCGAATTTTTTTGCCACATGGGGCCCTTAACGCGGTCCCACGTTTAAGCCCTAGTCACGCCGTCCCAGAGATTAGCTCTACACGCTTTAGGAGAATTTGTCGTAGACAGTGAATTGATAAATTGCTTGTGAGCAGTAGCTAATTTCAAATTTTAATGTCCTCTCTGATCACATGATCTGTCCAAGGGTACTTGTGTTTTTTTCGTGGTCTCACGATGTCGCTCTTTCTTTTCGCCGTGGTAGACGGACGTGTTCTGTTAGCATTTTGCCATTACAAACTCTTGACTGTTTTGTATTTTCATTACCTTTCTTCTTTCCCTACATATGATATTGGGATAGTCGGCTTTGTTTGTCGGCAGACTTCCCTTAATTTAGAATTTATAAAAAGAAGCATTCATAATGATTAATATTTCCACTTAACACGGTGCATGCCGTTTTCTATGCTTCCATCTGGCGCACAGTATGCAGCAATGTGTTCTTCGTACATTTGTAACATAAAGTAACGAGAGAGTTATTAAGGAAGAAATCGTCATCCACTCGACTTTAGCGTGGACCTACAAAGCCATGTCATGATTACTGTCCTTATGCTTCAAGTTCTCGATTTATTCTCCCTCAGGCTGCGATCTGCTAGCCTCTTGGTTAGGTTACATGGTAGAGCGACCACACCGGTAAAGCGTGAGTCCCGAATTTGACACCGGACGTGGACGCAGTTTTCTTCAAATGCGAAGCTTTCTTTTTTCAGAAACACTTAGGAGTTTGTAATTTCACGCTACCATCGGGTGGATGACAACTTTCATGAGCATTTCCCCGCCTTGCGGGCTTCCGCAAAACTGATTTGTCATTTGAAAATAGAATGGTATTAACACTTACTCCTAAAGAATGCAACAAGTTTCTTCGCGTCATTTGTCCCCAGTGCATTGACAAGGTCGACGGCCTGCAATTTCTTCATATCCGCCTTGCATCGCACGCCCTTGGCTCCAAGTTCTTGCATCAGGAATAGCATGCGGTCATCGGTGATGAGGGGCAGGGCGACTTTGATTGCAGCGACTAGGTCCTTGGTGTTGGCCGCCATTCTCTCCGACGGCCTTTTCGCAGGAAGGGATGCTGCTGCACACGGAACGCAAAAAGGGCACATGCATCAAGTACTGCACTCGCTCGCGCACCAACGAATTGGACGGAAGCTTCCATCACACACGCCTTGAAGCGAAACTGCTGCATTCAGTTTGTATATCTGAGCCAGCAACGAGCAGGAAGTTGAGAAATTATAGTAAACCATTAAAACAGCATTGTCATCGTAAACCAGGACTGTCCTCAAATGAACTATTTATAGTGCCGACGTGTTCTCTCACAGTGGTGATTCCTCTTAAGCATGGGAAAAAGATGGTATAGCTTGCGCCATTATGCTTCAACTGGCGATAATAATGAATTTGTATAATTTTTTGGGGTATATAATAGAAGAGAGAAGCAATGCTGAAGCGTCCATAACCTTAAGGTAATGCCACGAAAACTGTACAACTGCTTCAAGAAAAACCGGTTGTGCCAAACCGCTTGGTGTGTGCTCTCAGTGAACATTTCCCGAATTACATCGATCACCATCGCTTAAATCATCTTAAAGCAGTACTGAAAGAAGTACTGGCTCCTTTATGAGTAGCAGGACTCCTTTCAAAGTACTACTGCTACATTGCGCTGCGCAACAGGTGAGAACTCATTTCAGTACTTTGTATAGGAACATTGAGAGGAGTACTGACTCGCTGTACGGAATGATGCATCAGCATAGTATGTCAACAAACAAGCCGAACTGTGCCGACATTTCCCGATAATCTGTTCTCACCTGACCATTGTCTGCGTCACGGCATCATGATATATTAACACCTGTTCTTATTTATCCTTACCTCCCTCCCCTCCCCTTCCGGAGACTGTATTTCACCCTCTAACAAGTTAAAGTTATTGCTTAGCGCGAGACGTGCCTGCATGATTTGGAACCTACTCGAACGTTATGGTTGTTTTTTCTGTAGTGTATTTTCTCGCCGAACTTCATGTAATCAGATAAGATGCGCGCTGCAAATAGTGCTGTATATTGTGGAAGGTATGCGAGCACACATCAATAGCATCAGGGCAACACACCAAGAAATCAGGCTGGCTTCATTAAGGGATATTCTAAAATGGATGACAACCATGTGACCGATCAGGGAATCGAGAAATCTGCGGAGTACAATCAACCTCTCTGTATGGCTTTCATAGATCATGAAAAGGAATTAGGTTCAGTAGGGATACGAGCAGTAATAGAGATATTGCGTGATCAAAGATTACAGAAGGAATACGTAATTATCTTGGGGAATGTCTACAAAGACTCCACAGCTACCTTGGTTCTCCGCAAGTAAAGTAGAAAGCTACCGGTCAAGAAAGGGGTGAAACAACGATACAATCTGTCCAACCCTATTCACTGCATGTTTAGAAGTATTCATGCTACCCGACTGGGAAGGCTAAGGAGTGAGGGTCAACGGCGAATATCTCAGCAACCTTCGGTTTGCAGATGATATCGTCCTGTTCAGCAACACTGGGGATGAATTACAACAAATGATTAAGGCCCTGGGCCCCTCAACAGGCCATATAGCAAATTTTGGTTATATGCTTGAAGTTGTTTCGTACTCTCTAGGGATTGTTATACCGCAAGAATTCTTGAAATTGGTTGAAGAATAGCCGAGATACAAATGTTTCAGTGCCGCAAGCCCATTATTTCAGGAGGCGAGCTAGACCACCAACATATACACTCTCTCCACTTGCCCCGTATGGCCACCGCAAGCGAAATTCATTCCCTGCGATCTTTGAAATGCAGCCACGATTCTTTTAATGCTACGAAGTGAACGTGCTAGATAGAATAATCGTGGGAAGCACTCCGGGGCAGCTTTGCTTCAGTGGGAACGCATTCTGTATTTGTTGGCGAGACTTAGCTTCCGAAACTCGCCCAGCGGCTATGAGGGACAACGTTGTTAATGGCTCTTAATTCTGACCTACCTGTTTTGTTAAGGTGCCCTCAATTATATCCCAAGGAATTTTCTTATCAGTACTCATGAGCTACCGCAGAAGCTACATGATGAGCTCAAGTATTAAAGTGAACACATGAACAAGTCAGTTTTACACATTGAGGCATAAGGCACAACACAAGAATACTGCAAGGTGTGTCGGAGTCGTCATTCATTAGCACGTTATGGCCGAAGCTGCTCACAAAATTACGTCACATTTACTGGCTACAGGGCCAGGTACACGTTTGGGTAGGATATGTACATTGTTTGCAGTTCGTTGTCAAAATACTATCACTTCACTGTTATCGATGTACGTGGAGGAATACCACTATTTAAGATGACTATGCCATACACGCGGGATTCATCTGTTCCTTACATTGTCTGCCATGTTGCCGTTCCAACTTATAACATAGCCGCAATGTAGATCAGCAGATATTGAAAGCCAAAAAGGCTGCCTACGTGCTCAAAGGCATCGCGCACACTTCGTCATACTTACTTCTATTCAAGGTTTCGCGACTCTGAAGGACATCATTAAGGAATGTTGCCAGTTAGAGGGAGGTGAAAGTCCGCACATTAGAGAATTTGCTCACATCCTCTCCGCGAGAAGTTTAGTACGAGCCGTCGAAGAATGGCACGACGCAGTGTATTGTCTCTCATGTGATAGAGTTCGCGTTTCAAATTTCTGCCCCGACTCACCCTGGAGCGACTGACTACTAGGCATCTCGAGTATATGGGTAGTTGTTTAACAGATGTCAAGTACTGGAATCGGCCACAGGAGCGACTAGGCTTCTGTTCAATGTCTGCCGACATTCTCACCTGACTTCACATCATCGGGCTTGGTCTGTGCTTCTTCAACAGACAATTTCTTTGTCTAGGGGAAGTATTCTGTAGGAGTCCACCTAGTGGACTGTCCATTTCGGCCGCCGCTGATTGGCTGGGGTCGCTGGTCTCCTCCTCGCTCGTACAGCTGCATCCAATCAGCAGCGGCCGAAATGGACAGACCGCCAGGTGGACTCTTACAGAATACCCCCCCCCCCCCCCCCTCAGCACTCCGCCCACGCTGTCAACTTGGCTGAATAAACGTACACTCGCCAAGAGAAAAAATTCAAAACACAGATTGACGTATCGGCGCCCAATACGGGTGCCTTATTCGCAATGAACGAATGCATGATGGTCTTTATTATATACGCGTCCGAAGACGTAATGCCCTTGCGTACAACTCAGGGAGGGGTCCCCGTGTCCGGTTTATCGTGTTAGTAGTAGACTGTATGCAGAATGATTCAAGGAGCAATCGGGATGATAATTTTTTTCACCCCACCAAATTCTCATGCCTATGCCGGTATTGTGACGTGCCAGACACGCTCCCACACATGGTGTTGGTGTGCCCACACAGCGAGAAAAACAGTCAAGATGAAGCCTCAGAACCGCTACAAGCGATCGAAGAAACGTGGGAGGCAATGTTAAAGGCACAGAGTCTGGAAGATCAGCGAAGACTGGCGGACCGGGCCCGGGCTGCGGCATTAGCCAACGGGTTTCTGGACTAAGAGAGCCGCCCACCTAGGGCGAAGAAAGAACACTTTCTCGCTGTTTCCTACAATAAACGTTCACTCCTCCTCCTCCTCCTCCTTCGATGATAGAAGCCGAATGCCAATACTGTGTCCAGTCTTTTCGTGATGCTCTGCCAGGGCGCTTGAAACCGTGTTTCCCTTGGCGCTACATCATTTCGATGCTGCTGTAGCCTTCTTTTAATGTTCCCCGTCTCGCCTACGTAGCACGCATGGCAGTCCCGGCAAGGAATTTTGTAAATGAAGCCCGGAAATGTTTCTATTTCGAGGCGGTCTTTCACTCGGACGAGTTGCTGTTTTAGTTTACTTGAAGGAACGTGGCAGATTTGTACATCATAATCTTTGAAAATTCATGATATTGACTCGCTCACGGCTCGTGCATAAGGGAGAGACGCCTGTTTTCTTGTTCTCATCGGCCTTACGGGGGGTTCAGCTGCACACTTTTCTTCAGTCTTTATAAACTGGCCGGGGTAGCATTTGCTGACCAAATCCTGCGTCACTCTACTGACGCATGCAGAGCTGAGTATATGAGCTGGGTTAGCAATTTTCTTAACTCTGCAATAAACCAGGTATTTTTTATAATTTGTCCGCATGTAACCCATAGCATGTCTGTCTTTTTTTGGGGGGGGCATGGCTAAGCCTGCTATCACATTCCATTCTTAAAGGACAGCTGCGATAGATGCGTACGACGCTTGTATAGTGCTTCCAGCTGTAGAATAAGTCATTCATTGCAAACCCTGCAATTAAACGACACTTCTTTAAAGATTTGTCCGCATAAGTCGTACAACACGGGTCCATTTCAGAGACTCAATCTTGCTGCGACATTTGGTTCTCACAGGGCACGGAAAAATCATGCGCATAACGTTTCCAATCGCTTGTACGAAGCTTTACAGCATAGAACAAGTCGTCGTAGCGGTGAGAGACCTCTCTTCAGAACTGTGATATTGCAAGCCTGAATGACGTTTTTAACAGCGAAGCTCTGCGTGCTCGGCGTAAAATGGGCCGCGTATCACAAAGCTCCACCGGCGCAGACACTGCGCGCCGCCGGGTTTGCCGCTGCGTCGAGATCTGCGCATGTGCCGTGATAACGGTTAGGAATGCGCATGCGCTTGACCTCGAAAATGATATGAAAGCGTGTGCTCGGCGGCGCTCAGTCAGTTAACGCCATAGAGTTTCTCCCTATAACACCTAGAGGGAAATCTGGCGCCACCGTCTATGGGAGTTTCCTATAGGGGCACTGTGCCGTCATGGGAATGACGGTATATGTGTATGCGAGGCTTGTGTTGGCTGGTGTTAAAGAGGCTTCGTCTAAAACGTACATATGCCTGCACAAATAACGGGTTCTTAAAGTAAAATCGTCATGAAATGTTTCCATTCACGCATATTACATATTCCAGTGAAGTTTACTCACCTACAATGCAAAACCAAGCGAAGAAAAGAAAGAACAGACGACGAACTGTTCCAAAGCGAGCACGAATCATGTCGTTTGTCCTCCAACTTTAGCAGCCCGCTGATACTTATTACGTTTCATATAATTGTGCTTGCAATAACAAGTTTTCATAGTTAAACAAAACATGTCTTTGTGTAATCATAACGATAAAACAGCGCTTTACGTGCTGTTTTATTAGAAAACTAATCATTGTGACAGACGGAACTGTGCTTCCCTGTCTCTCCGAGAACGATGCCAATCCGAATTCACAACATACCGGCATTCCCATGCATGCCACAGCGCAGCACCGCCAGATTTCCCTCTAGGTAATATAGTGAGAAACTCTATGGTTAACGCCACGGGGCCAGGAGTAGCACACTCTGAAGTTCAACAAAGGGCCACAGAGGGCAAAAAAATCGACCGCGTCCCACTGCTAATGAAACCAGCATAGTAGCATCACTTAGGCATGCCTGTGTTAGTTCCAATATTTCCCGCTAGAGGCGCTATAATAAGCGCAATTTTACCGTACAAGCATTCTCCTACAATTATCGAAGCATTTTTATTACATATAAAAGAGGGCAAAATTATCATCGCTAATTAGATATTGTAATCTTTATTAGTACGTTTATTGTTTCTTTGTCACTATAAACGAAAATAGCGTTCAGCATCATCGATCTTTCACGTGACCTCTGGCCTGGATTTAAAAATTTTACCGGTATGTTCGAGTGCACGGCGGCACGGATTCATTCGTTCGTACACTAAGACTGGTTGCTTCTTTGTTTCTATAACTAGTTTATTGCGCTTCGACGTCTCGCGTTATTTACCTTGGGGTGAATTGACGTGTTTGCAAGCGGACATGTAAGCCAGAAAGCGAAGTTTCGGTCGTGAGTCATGCATCTGCATCGAAACGGGAACCGTATTCTGTTACTGAGGACAGCAGTACCCGTGAGTCGTTTAATATCGCTGCCTGAATCTTTATGTAATATTTCTCTCGTTAACTTTCAGGCGAAGACAAGTTAATGAACTACATCCTGCACTACATATCTGTTGTCAGGACCTTCCGTTGCTGTTACTGAAATAAACCTTTAGTTGCGAGCACGTGTGAGTCTGTGTTGACTTCTAATTCTTGTCTTCCTTTGTTGCGCTGCCTGGTCACTTTAAGGAGACTGTACGATAGCGGGTGTGAGAAACGCCGCACACTCATAGCAGGCGGTCGCTATAGACAGCAATATGATGGAAGAAAAGAGAAATATCGGAACCTGCGTCACATTTTTCATGTTGTAGCCGTGGGCAGGCTGTCCCAAGCACTTCTCGTGGAGTCCTCCAGCAGCAAGCAGTCGCTAGAGGTGCGTTCAGAGCTGGTGTACGGCTAATGGCTGATCTTCTTGCCTGTGTTATTGCGTCTGATGTGTTACTGTTCTGCCCCAACAGAGCCTGTCCCAAGCACTTCTCGTGGGGTCCTCCAGCAGCAAGCCGTCGCTACAGGTGCGTTCAGAGCTGGTGTACGGTTAATGGCTGATCTTCTTGCCTGTGTTCTTGCGTCTGATGTGTTACTGTTCTGCCCAAACAGAGCCTGTTCCAAGCATGATTGAACCCAGTCGGTTGACGCAGCTTCACGACCCAATAAGCATGACTCCGCCAGTCGTCGTTCAAGGTGCGTTCACAGCTAGTGTGCGGCTAATCGCTGACCTTCTTGCCTGTGCTGTATCTTATCTGTTACTGTTCTGCCCCAACAAAGTCTGCGCCAAGCACACCTTGGTCCTCATCGCAAGAGCTGCTATCTACACCAGCAGGAAGGGGCCGGAGCCGAATTCGCAAGGGTTTTACACCACGAACAAGGAAGCGGATGCAAAAATATTTGGAGGAGATAGCAAGCATGCGGAAGACTGTGTAAAGACTGAAAAGAGCCTCGGCCACCAGTCCACCAGCACAGATATTGGCTGAGTCATCCAGGTACCTCAGCAAAGAATAGTTAGAAATTCTTCGTGTTCAGATGCACCTGCAACCCATGAACAAGCACGGACAACACTGGCCAAAAGAGTTCCGCCAGTGTGCCCTTAACCTCTATTTCAGTAGCCCAAAAGCGTACAGGTACCTGGCAAAACCCCTTAGCGTTCCAACAGTGAAACCGTTAAGGACCTGGCTATCGGCAATATCGCTCAAACCTGGATTGATGCAAGAGATTCTGGATTTTGTAAAAGAAAAAAAAAGAACGAAAAATTGGGATTTGATGGACACGGTATGTGTCCTCATCTTTAATGAAATTTCTCTGAAACGATACCTGCAGTATGACTCTAAGCATGATGTTGTTGGTTATGTTGACAATGGCACTGAAAGGTCTGGTCGTGTAGCAAACACAGAACTCTTTTTTCTGGTGTTTGGTGTAGCGAAGCGGTGGCTGAAACCTGTAGCTTTCATGATAGGTGGCGGCACAGTTACTTATGCACCCATTATGATTTTGCTGAGACAACTAATAAGCAAGCTCAAGGGCTATGCTCTCCCTGTAAAGGCACTGATCTGTGACCAAGCTGCCAACAATTGTGCACTTGAGACAGCACTCACAATAAACCCACAAGGTCTTATTTTTTTAAATAGATGCGACGAAAATATACCTTATTTTCGATCCGCCGCACTTATTGGGGTGTACTAGAAACAACTAGAGGAAGCATGACCTCAAGATTGGCAAGCATGTTGTTTCATGGAAACACATGCTCAATATATACGAGTCCACCCATCATCTAAAACTGAAATATTTGCCAAAAATGACTGACAGGCCTTTGTATGAGTCTAATTTTGACATTATGAAAGTAAAGTTTGCCCCGCAGGTCTTGAGCAACAGTGTGTATGTGGCAATTGAAGCCTTCCTTGCTTTTAACGTTCTGCCTCTTACTGCCACACACAGAGACAGCTTTGTAGAAAGGATGGACAAGCTATTTGATGCTTTGAACAGCTGTTGAGCAGTACGCATAAAAGAGCGGACAATGAGGCACGCCATGACCTCGTACACAAAGCACATTGATTTTTTAAAGGCTTGCGTGCTTTGGATCAAGTCCTGGAAGTTTGATTGCCCTCGCCTACCTGGGACTGCATATGGATGGCAGGTGACAATCAAAGCAATCTCGTTACTGTGGCAGGACCTCCATTAATCTTTTAATTTCAATTCTTGCTGACGCGGTGGCTAAATCAGGATTCACTTGAGAATATGTTCGGGCTCGTTCGGCAGCAGCATGGCTGCAATGAAACTACATATGCATACCAGTTTTCTGCCAGTCTAAGGTACATTGTTGTCTCAAAGCTTTTCAAGCTTTCTGACAACAGTAACTGCGAGGAGGACAAGGGCTTTCTTTTAACTCAACTTAGGTCACTGCAACAGACCAACCTCAGCAGACCGATTGAAGGGGCCCCTAGCTCCACCACTGCTGCTTTTACAGAAGGGCTCTCTGAAAGTAGTGCAGAAGCAAGTGACGACGTGCTTGAGTCAAGCATAGTTTACTATGTGTGTGGATATTTTATACACACATCCCTAAACAAAAGTCAGTGCAGCTCGTGCCATAACCTCCTGAAGGAGAGTAACCAGGACCTTGTAAAACCTTGTCAGTTAGTTACGATGTTTAAAGCTGTTGAAATAAAGGGCAAAGCCTCCGGCCGCGTAACTGTGCTCCTTGACGCAGCATATTAGTGTATCGTGAGGCTTGAGGACAAATTCACATAAGCAATAGATGCTATTGTACACCATCATGGTGTTACAAGTTAATTGTTTTCCCTTGTGGCCGAGGAGACCGGTCACACACCGTTTTGTAGTTCAGACTGCAAACAGCAATTTCTGCAGCTCTATGTCCACCTTAGACTTCTCTGGCATTTGCAGTTTAAAAACCGGGAGTTAAGCTTGTCAAAAGCACCTAAATATGCTGCCAAAAGAAAACTCAAGAAGCTAAAGTAGGCGTCAGGGTGTCTTGCGAATGTCAGGGTGTCCTGCAGTCCAGGTGTCTTACAAATTTAAGCGTAACAGTTCCTTTCTTTTTCGCTTCAGTGACTCGTGGTTTCGGTTTCATTTTCTTAATTACTAGGATTACTGGGATTACTAGGATTACTAGGATTACTTAATTAGCTTGCCGGCCTTGTCAATTTATTCCATTGGTGCCAATTATAACATTTTTTTCTATGAATGTAAGATTTTTCAGTTCCCATTCTTGCTCGGGATGATTCTTCCTCCTCATCCAAACGTACCGGTCAAGCGATTCTTGCTACGTAGCATTTGCCTTCTTGTTTTTGGCCTTCAGTGCTTACAGAGTAAAGTGGCTTCCTACTTGAACGCAAGGTTTCTCATCCCCATATTGAATTGCTAGTCTTATTCAGAATTTCTCTCTTTGCTTGAAAGACTGAGTTTTTGCCGGTACACTGATGCAATTGCGAGTTTCGTTGAGATACTGTGTTACGTTTCTCGGATGTTGCGGCCTGGTCAGTTACATTGGGCAGCAGTCTCTCGAGCTAAGCACCTGCTCCTGCATTCCGCACGCCGACACTGACTCACAATTTACATGCACCATGGGAAAATTGTGCTTGTTGCTTTCCTCGGCGGCCGTGACCTGGCAAGTATGGAGACCAGCATATGTGCTTACATGGCCTGAAGTGTATGAAGTTGATAGCCACGTAGGCGGAAAGGCCCGCAGAAGTGGCTGCCAAAGGTGATGCCAAAGAATCGGACGATGCACATATTGAGCCAAAGTGGGGCACAAAGTTCGACTGCCACTTTAGCGGCCCCCGAAAGAACCAAAAGGAACGTGCAAGTTGAAGCGGAATTGAACGTTAAAGTGGCGGGTAGCCCATGTTGCTACGTTGGCTGCAGCTGCAGGTGCCTGCGTCACCCGATTGCTTCGCAATGCAAGTTGCGCATCTTCAACGGCAACTGTCGTTTCAAGCAGGTGGGACGCTCTGTCCAAACTCTTTGCACAGCTGGTTGCCGCTCCTCACCAGACCGCCATGCGCGACGACGAAGTGCCGTTTAGGAGCTCGCGTTAATAATTCCAGCTTATCTCGACATGCAAATTTTGTTTCTGTTGTTGCACGAGCATGTACATGGACACTGCTCGTCTTCTGCCAATAAAGTAGCACATTCTGTTCACTCACTCACTTGTGGCTTGTTTGTATGGGCGTCAGTAGAGGCTTTTTGGTCTCCTGGCAATTAGAACGCACTAGAATAACGCGACCGGTGGATAGCGGTCATATCGGATATTGCTTACACCCGAGCAGTGGGAGGCCGTGCTGACTAGTTCGGACCCTCGTAACCAGCAGCAACTGGTGCGGCGGGCCCGGGAGACAGCAAGAGCCGCAGAAGCCCTGGACTAAGGGCGCCTCCCGCACAAGCAGAAAGACACCTGCTTGTCCTTTCTTTTTTTTTAAATAAATGTTTCTCCTCCTCCTCCTCCTCTCATTGCCCTGTTTACTTCCACAACCTCGAAGCCTTTCTCTCGGCTCATTTTCTATATCGCCTCATTAGCAGCCGCTACGGCTCTTTGTACGTGACTGTTACATACAGGAGCCTCCGGCACCTGTTAGAGCACCTGTTCCGCTTCCTGTTAGAGCACCGCCATCTGGCGTCCACATAAGTAAGTTCCAAGCGCTGCCGCTGGTTATTTTCGTACCGCTGCCGAAGGTACAGTTTCGCTTCTCTAAAGTTGGTTCTTTATTCTATGAAGGAGCGGCCTAGGAAAGTTCGTAATGCCGAAGAAGAGGCTGCGCATCGCGAAGCCAGACTTGCTGCGATGCGGGAGAAACAACGGCAACGACGGGTCGTTCCGACCTACTTGGCCAGAGAGGCCGAAGCCAAGAGGTGGCGACTACGCGAAGACCCAGAATACGCCAGTCGAGAGAGAGCCAGGATCTCTGCGTAACATCGACGATTACGCCAAGACGCTGCAGTGCGGGAGGCGGAGTACGAGCGCCGCCTAGCTCGAGCTTTAACCGGGGGTGTCAACGCTCGGTTTCAACGTGAGTTTCTCTCGTTGGAGCTTAGACATTGCTGCCGAGTGTGCGATCGACCTGTGGTTTGACTCGAACCTATCGATGCACAACACGGTTCGGTCTGTCGAGAAACGTGCACAAGGCATGTGTGTGCTGCGAGACATCTTCCTGGAGGCCAGTGACCACGACGAGATACGGCTGTGTAGGATCTGTTGAGAAACGGTCTTATGCGGGTAGGTGCCGCAGTTCAGCTCGACAAACGGCTTCAAGTATCCACCCAAGCCAGCGGACTACCTAATCGACCAGTTTCGCTGTTTCAAACCTCACGCGACCGAGTGCGAGCTTGCCCGTTTTTGTTTGCATGTAGGCAGCCAAACCGTGTCCATACCAACTTGCGCGAAACGTTTAATTTCTTTCTCGCATAAATATATGTAGTGATTTTAACCTTTCTGGTACCATTGTGGTCGGTGTTAGCTAAGTCTTCTTCGCTCGGCACTGGCAGGGAATTTTCATTACAAATACAGACAGCGCCCGAGTTGGGTATTATCGTAGGGGGGGTTAATTACAAACATAAAAGTCAACTTCGCGAATAACGGCATCATATCATCTGTGGTACGTATTAGAAATACAATAATCGTAATTATTAAAGAAAGACAACACATCCAATACTAACAACATCCGATTATAAAATTTGTTACACAATGCATAAAATGGCACACTGGAAATATTGTCTAAAACAGATTCACATAAAGTTCTCTATGGCAGATGAAAAATTGGGTGCAGACACTATCTCATCCGGGAGCAAATTCCACTCTGCAATTGTTCGCGGAAAGAATGAAAACTTAAATACATTAATACGAGTTTGGTAGGCCCTTATTTTCTTGGAATTGTCGCGTCTTTTAGACTGATTTAATTTAATTCACGATACATAATACCATTTTCGCCTGTATTGGATTGCACACAAATGAAATTCCTTACTAGAAAACACTCACCGTCATTCACCGCGGTTATTCTCCCTCCCTACCCCGCCAATTACGATTTCGTTTTTTTGGAGCCGTGGTGTACGTGGCGGCGGACATCAGAGGTACGACAAGGCGTGGTAATTACAAGGCACTATGTTGTCCGCATACATTAGTCCGGGGGCCTTCTGTGCCACCAGTTGTCCTTTACACATGTATGATAAATCGAACCCTAATCCATTGTTTTCTAGTCGTCTTTCTATGGCCTTAACATTAAGCGCGAACAAGAATGGAGACAAAGGACAACCTTCCTTCAGCCCTCGGTGAAATTCCACCCCTTCATTACATTTGTGGCCTTCCCATACAATTTCTACTCGGTTGTCTATATACAGGGTGTTCCACATAACTTGATCCAAGAATTTAAATATGAAAGGCGCATCGAAAGCGAATTGAACCGAACGCCTACTATTCGCGACAGCCTATAGTAACTCGGACAATTTTTTGTTTTCCCCATAACTCACTAATTATTTAAGTTTAATTACCCAACTTTTTTGTTATTGGTTGAGGACCCCAAGTATGATACGCAGATTTGTAGAGCACCTTAAGAAACCACCGATCGAGTCGTTTCCTGTACGATATGTCTCACGTAGTCCTTTTTTCCCGGGTTGCAGAGAAGGCCCACGAAATATTAAAAAAATCCACGTGACGGAGCGTTTGCGCAGTAGTATTGTGCTGCTCTCAAGCGCGCCTTCGCTGAACAAGGTCGGCTGCATGGTGACTGGCGACGAGGAAGCAACAGGGCATTCTTTTAATCTCATCGGGAGCGCTCGGCCAGCAACATGCATTTTCACCGTCATCCAACGGGAGCCGACGTTGTTCAACGAACGCACGCTTGAGAGCAGCACGATACCACTGCGCAAGTGATGCTATAGCATCAAAGTTTCTGAACGATTATTACGAACTTTGTGCTTGTACGCTTCGATTGTTTGTGGAAAAGAGCAAAAAGAAACATTATGGGAAGCGCCAACTACACTCCACATTCTGAACATTGTCGCAGCTCTACCCGAAAACTGAAAATAAACACAGGAACCACTGTCACGCATGCATCGAGACAGGTATGGGATTAGCTCGCCGAAAGTGGCTACTCACCACTTGCCAAGTAACTCGTGCGCGAAGGAAAAGTCTACAGCGGTACAGCAAACTTGATCACTAGCGCTTTGCCGCTACTCACCGGCAGCGTTAGAGCAGCTGAAACTTGCGCTGAAGCGATGACGGCGGCGACGGTGGCTATCGCCCAGTTAAGGGATCACGTGATGCAGGAACTTCCACGCGCCCGCCCTCCTTGCAACCCGTTGTGCAATGAAAGCTGTGCCTTGTGCAGTGATAGCAAGGAGGAACCGACGATTGCGGCAACGGCGGCAATCGCACACTTGAGGAGTCATGTGATACGTTGACGCATGCGCCCGCTCTCCTTGCAACCCGTTGTGCAATGAAAGCAGCGCTTAGTGCAGTAATAGCGCGGACCAATAGGAGAAAGCGAAGAGAGCGAGGGTGGTGTACCAGACTGGCACCCCTTGTTCTCACAGAGGTTTGCTGGCCGAATGCATACGAGTGCGAACGCGTTTTGACGCCTTGCGACGAAGACGCGGTCTGCCGTATCTGTCGAATTCCGTTGCCTAGAAGGTTTGGGCATTGTCCACTTCGAGCACCTCGGCATCGCGTCAATAATGGGTCAGTAAATGCCTCTCACCGTTTGTTATAGCTGTTCGAAACGGTTTGTTGACATTCCGCCGCTTCTTTTCAGCGTCTCCATCAGGTAGCGTAGCTTTAGGTGGTCCGTTGAATTTTCAACATTATTTTGCACCTTCGCGATTGCCTTAAACCGCTCAACGTCACGCATGGTAAGACATGAAGAATGGGAGGAAAATACGAGGCATCAAAATATGGGCCAGAGAGTTGTCACAGGCCACAGTATCCGTTTGGACATTAAAGTTGGGCCTCGAGTAGACATTTTAATGTAAACGTGAACGTAACTATGGGCTTGTTAAGTTATTCAGCTTCGGTGTTTTATTTTCATCCACATTACAGCGGTTGCTATTATTTCAGGACCACAAAACTACGTAATTTGCATGGACACCCTAGTTGGTTCGAGGGCCAGTGCATAGATTGAATGTGTGAGCACCTTCAACAATCGCCAAGAGCCAACAGTATAAGTAACGAAATCCAGTGCAATCTTATCGCTTTGAACTGATTATTCCCATAAGAAAGTACAACAAGAGTGGATTGTTCTGGTTCAAACCAAATAATTTTATTTAATTATTTATTTATTTATTTATTATTTTTGCTAGAACCATGTTTAGTCTTAGTGTTGTCATTAACGTTAAGCTGTATTTCTGTTTTCAATGTACTGTGAGCAGTGTCGTAATTTTAAACTAGGACTTACTAGGCATTAGGACTTAGGAACGAGTTTAACGAAAAACAAAGGCACGCGTCTGGTGATTAGATCAGGTACACGCATTAGTCTAAAGATGCGTTGGACTGAAAACTGGCGTCGTTCATGGTTACCATAGCAACAACGGTAATATTAGCGAAAATAGTAACAAATTGCTGCGAGAATCTTGTGGGGGTACTGTTTGGCGAGAACTGGCCCTTGCGCCATGGAAATCAAATAAGCATCAACAGAGTGAAGCACAACTGCTGTTGTTCTGCTCCAGCAATATGTATATATATATATATATATTTCACCACCTTCGATGGTGCGGAGTGAAAACTTAAAATTGGTTTTTCTGACCTTGGGCAGTACATCCAGCACACATGCTTCTCAGCATATGTCAGAAAGACCAAGGTCAGAAAAACCAATTTTAAATTATCACTCCGCACATTAGAAGGCGGTTAAAGTTGACATTGCTTTTTCGGTCCTATTTTCCGCACTTTGGAAATCGTGTTTTCACCAGACTTCTGAGAGTTTCTTAAAACAACTGGAGTCTTTGAGAACGGCAGGTTTTCGAGAGGATGCTATCCGCATGACCATACAGAAGCTTGTTAAGCGTGTAAAATTAGGAGCACCCACAAGAATGAATCATCCAGAGCCTGCCGACAAGAACAAAAAACTGGTTGTCATTCCATATGTACATAAGCTACCACACAGCCTCAGGAATGTAGCAGGCAGGTTTGATGTAAAGGTTCTTTTTTCTGCCCCTAACAAGATGATCAAAATTTGCGTTAAGATTGATGGGAAGTTGGCCCAGGCTGCCTCCACTCATGCTGGGAAAAGCTGCACTGTTAAGCATACGTCCCCACTTGTGCGCTGTAGAATGGGAGTTGTTTCATAATCATCATCATCAACCTGTTTTATGTCCACTGCAGGACGAAGGCTTCGCCCTGCGATCTCCAATTACCCCTGTTCTGCGCCAACCGATTCCAACTAGCGCACGCGAATTTCCTAATTTCATCGCTCCATCTAGTCTTCTGTCGTCCTCGACTGCGTTTCCCTTCTCTTCGTACCCATTCTGTAACGCTAATGGTCCAACGGTTATATAACTTGCGCATTACATGACCTGCCCAGCTCTATTTTTTTCTATAGATGTCAATTAAAATATCGTCTATACGAGTTTGCCCTCTGATCCAAACCGCTCTCTTTCTGTCTCTTAACGTTATGCCTAGCAATCTTCGTTCCATCGCTCTTAACGGAGTCCTTAACTTGGTTTCAAGCTTCTTTGTCAGTCTCCAAGTCTCTGCCCCGTATATGTCAGCACTGGTAAAATGCACTGATTGTACGCCTTCCTTTTCAATGATAATGGTAAGCTTCCAGTCTGGAGCTGGCAATGTCTGTCGTATGCGATCCAACCATTTTTATTCTTCTATGAATATCCTTCTTATAATCAGGGTCCCCTGTGATTGTATGACCTAGGTAAACGTACTCCTTCACACAGTCTACAGCACGACTGGCGATCTTGAATTTTTGTTTCCTTGCCCGGCTATTCATTATTGTCTTCGTCGTCTGCATATTAATCTTCAACCCAATCTTACACTCTCTGTTAAGGTCCTCAATCACTTGTTGTAACTCGCCTGCATCGTTGCTGAATAGAACACTGTCATCGGCAAACCGAAGGTTGCTGATATATTCACCGTCGAGTCTTACTCGTAAGCCTACCCAGTTTAATAGCTTGAATACTTTTTCCAAGCACGCAGTGAATAACATCGAAGAGATTGTGTCTCCTTGTCTGACCCCTTTCTTTGTAGGTATCTACCTGCTTTTCTTGTATAGAATTAAGGTAGCTTTAACCTCTGTAGATATTTTCCAAGGTATTTACGTAAGCGTTCTGTACTCCTTGATGGCGTAATCCCGCTATGACTGTTGGTATCTCTACTGAATCAAACGCCTTTTCGTAATCAATGAAAGCCATATGGAGAGGCTTATTATACTCTGCGGATTTCTCGATAACCTGATTAGTGACATGAATGTGATCCATTGTAGAGTATCCCTTCCTGAAGCCAGCATGTTCCCTTGGTTGACAAAAGTCTAGTGTTGTCCTTATTCTATCTGAGATTATTTTGCTAAATATTTTATATAATACTGGGAGTAAGCTAATGGGCCTATAATTTTTCAATTCTCTAACGTCTACCTTTTTGTGGTTTAGTCTAATGTTTGCATTCTTCCACATTTCCGGGACCCTTGCAGTCAATAGACACTTCGTATAAAGAGCCGCCAGTTTTCCAAGCATTATGTCTCTTCCATCTTTGATTCAATCGACTGTTACTACATCTTCTCCTGCTGCTCTTCCTCGTTTCATGCCTTGCAAGGCCCATCTGACCTTATCGCTAGATATAGGAGGAGTTTCTGTATTCTGTTCATTACTGTTTCTAATTGAGGTATCCTGACTCCTCTGGGTACTGTACAGGTCAGTATAAAATTCTTCTGGTGCTTTTACTATATCTTCGAGATTGTTGATGATATTACCCTGCTTATCTTTCAGTGCAGACATCTTGGATTGTCCTATGTCGGGGTCCTTCCTCACTGATTTCAGGCTGCGTTCATTTTTTACGGCTTCTTCAGTCTTTCTCACGTTATAGTTTCGAAAATCACTTATATTCGCCTTGTTGAAGAGTTTTGACAGTTCTATCTTATCTTATCTTATCTTATCTATAGACAATTATATCTTCTCTCATGAGTTGGACACTTTCCCTTTTTTGTCATTTCTTTATTAGGTCCTTTGTTACTTGGGAGAGCTTGCCTACTGGTTGCCTTGGTGCCATGCCTCCCACTTCAATTGATGCCTCTGAAGCCAGCATAGTTACGGTTTCATTCATTAGCTTTGTCATCATCATCTTTCTGTTCTAAGGCTGCATATTTGTTTCCAAGTACCAGACTAAATTTGTTTGCTTTTACCCTTACTGCCTCTAGGTCGACCTGTTTCTTCGTGACCAATTTTGCTCTTTCTCTCTTCAAATTGAGGTGAATCCTAGCCCTCGCTAACCTATGATCAGTGCCCTTTACCCTACCTATCACTTTTACATCCTGCACTATGATGGAATCAGCAAAAAGTATGAAGTCAATTTCTTGTTTCACCATTAGGTCTTTTCCAGGTCCACTTCCTGTCGCTTCTGTTGCTTCTGTGCTTCCTAAAGAAGGCGTTCATTATTCAAAGCTTTTTCCTTTCTGCGAATTCTACCAGCATCTATCCTTTAGCGTTCCTAGAATCGACGCCGTAGTTGCCAACTGCTTCTTGACCAGCCTGCTTTTTCCCCACTTTTGCATTGAAGTGGCCCAGTATACTGAGTTTGCACTTTTCTCATCGCTAATTCAATATCTTCATAAAACTGATCTACTTCCTCATCATCGTGACTGGATGTTGAAGCGTAGGCTTGTACTACCTTTAATCTATACCTCTTATTTTTATTACGACTACTGCTCTCCTCTCATTTATGCTGTAGAATTCGTCAATGTTGTCCGCTATGTCCTTATGGATTAGTATTCCTACTCCGTACTGCTTCTTTTCTCGAAGTCGTCTATAGCAGAAGACAGGGCTATTGGTCAGCACTGTATAAGCCTCACTGGTTCTTCTAACCTCACTGAGGCCAGTGATATATCACAAACTATGCCTGATAGTTCCTCAAAGAGTCCTGTTAGGCTAGCTTCACTCGAGAGAGTTGGTGTGTTAAAGGTTTCCTGAGTCAGCTTACATAAGAGTGCTTTTCCGAGCGTGAAAGAAGCCCGCGAATACACGCAAAGTTGCCGCGCGACTTGCCACTTGAGGCATTTTGCGTGTATTCGCGGGCTTCTTTCACGTTCGAAAAAACTTTCATGTAGGACGTAATGAGGAAGAGAAAGCTGTATCAGGAGTTTTTCAGGTTGCTGCACAATTTTCTCATTGGCACATTTAGTCTATAATATTTGAGAAGCTGGTTAAATGATTAAGAGTAATTATCTAATTATGCGGAATGCAAGAAGTACTCTGAGTATCTGCAAGTGATGGAAAACAACATTACCTTTGTACCGTCCAGCTGCGTGGCATTTGGTAAATACAGGGCGTCCCTACTAACCTTAACCAGAACTTAAAAATATGCCGATGCACTCTAAGGCGAAGCGAACAAATGCATGTTGCTTACTATTGTATCGAGTAACACTATCTTTTGTATTCTGCTTAACTGCATAACTTAAAGTAATTAATCAACTTCTCAAGCAGCAAAGTTAGGCAAAAAATTCCAATTAGAAAGTTGTGGAGCGCTTAGCAAAACGTCCGATTAAGAATTTTCTAGCTTTCTATCCATTAAGTGTTAGCTTTTTTCAGCTTACTGCAGATGACCGCGAAATACAAGAAGTCAAAGTCCCTTTGTTAAAGAAAGATGGTTGAATGCGAAACTTTATTCTCTCAATGCAAACTGCAAACCTGGGGAAACTAGATTCTGAGGTTTACTTCAACGAAAATCTGACTGTCCAGAACAAAAGACTGTTTTCGGAAATGAAATCAACCGCAGGTGAAATGAATTATCAGTTCGTGTGGATCAAAAACGGCTAAATGTTCTTGCATTTCGTGCAATGACCGGGTTATTAAAATAAAACAGTGGAAGATCTGAACAAAATACGATAAGGCATTTGACTCTCCTCTGTTCACCTGTCGCTGTTACGACCCACTAATTCCTGGCGACACGGCGCGAAACATGTTGCTGTTATGATGTGACTTCTTTCCAACACCTGAGAGTTTCGCGAGAAGCAAGGCAGATTTCCTTGCTTCATCTCAATGCGCGCAGTTTAACGAATAAACTCGAGTCGATTGATACAGTGCTGGATGGCCTGAATCATAAGTTTGAATTTTTGTGTTTCGCTGAAACGTGGTTCTCTGATAGATCTGCTGATGTGCATTTTTTGGGGGTATACGTGTGCTTTTGTGTCACGAAGTGGCAAGCGAGGAGGACGCGTTGCAGTATACGTGCAAAATAACCTTGAGTTTGAAGGTATATTCGAATACTCGCTTGCAGGTCGTCACCATGAAAGCTTACTGATAAAGTGCACCAATTCAATGTTACTCGATCATTACAGAACTCCTTCTGGTAATATTAATGAGTTCCTTGCATACCTTGAACAGATTTTATTACCTGCTCCGCATTGGCCTCCCCGTCATTGTTACCGGTGTCTTTAACATCAACTTACTCTCGCAGGACAGCAATAAACAACGCCTTCCTGACGCAGTTTATTGCCTTTGTTGCCAAAGTGTCATTGATGCACCTACTAGGGTGACCGGCACATCTGAAACTTTGCTGGACCTGTGTTTTACAAATTACCTGTTGCTTAGTCAGATGTTGGTGTATTAATATCAGGAATAAATGATCATTTGCCCATTTTTATGTTTTTAGGACGTACTGTTCATATCATAACCGCTTCAAAGACCAATGTCCTATATTGTATAAAAAACATCAGGAGACAAAGTTGCATTTTTGCGGTAGCTTGTTGAGGAAGCAAACTGGAGTACTGTACTGCAAGAGACCGACCCTGTCGCGGCGTATTGTATTTTCCTAGAAAATGCCAAACAATTGTATGACTTAGCATTTCCTCTTGTTGAATTTAAGAAGAATAAAAAGTCCAAAAAGCCATGGATTGACGTCGTCTTATGAAGCGCATAAGAGAAGGTGATAAGCTGTTCCCTTTGTTCACAAAAACAAAAAAAAAACATTCCTTATATACAGGAATATAAGAAGGTCAGGAATAACCTCAATTACCATCTAAAATGAGCTCGGGCCATCTACTGTGAAAACAAGTTTTAAAATATTTGCAATAATTCTAGAAAAATTTGGAGATGTGTAAAAAATCTAACGTCGGCAGAAGCGAACAATGATATTTCGGAACTCATGAAACAGCGTATACATTACTCAGGTATTTGACTCGTCGACAAATTTAACGAACATTTTTTAAAGGCTGGGATATCTGACAACCCCGACGCAAGCAACACTGATTGCACGTCGTACATTACTCATTGTGCTGTGTCGTGGATATTCCTC
This sequence comes from Dermacentor andersoni, assembly GCF_023375885.2. NCBI lineage: Eukaryota > Metazoa > Arthropoda > Arachnida > Ixodida > Ixodidae > Dermacentor > Dermacentor andersoni. The sequence continues at coordinate 92,936,121 of NC_092818.1, read as the reverse complement.
ACTCCCGCCACTGAACTAGAGATTCATGACCTGCTGCAGAAAATAAATAATATGTTACATGTGGCATAGACGAAATAAGCCTCAGCCTGTAAAAGCGATTTCTCGTATCATTGATCGGCCACTCTTTCACATTTTCAACTTAATTCTTAGCACCCGAACGCTTCCAGATGAACTGAAGATCGCAAGGAGGACAGCAATTTTCAAAGGTCGCGATAACGGTGACCTTGGCAATTACCGACCGATCTAGGTCTTGCCGATATTCTCAAACATAGGGGAACAGGCCATTCATTCTAGGCGTTCTAACTTTTTTTCGACAAGCCAACGCAATAACGAAGCAGCAGTATGGCTTTCAAAACAAAAATCTACTGAAGCGGCCTTATTGAAGACAAAATTCTTCACAACTTCGGGCACAAATTAGACACTTCAGTCTTGTGCCTTGACTTCCGGAAACCATTTGAGTAGGCAAAACATGACATATTATTATACAAACTGCATAAACATGGGATTAGAGGAGTCGCTTTAGAAGTGGTTAAAAGCTAGGTTAAAACTCGCGTTCAATACACTGCGAACTATGACATCAAATCTTGGATGGGGCATATAACATGCGGCGTTCCTCAGGGGTCAATTCCGGGGCATATTTTTTATGTATGTCAATGAAATTGTAAATGTACCACACACGTCACATTTCAACATTGTATGCGGGCGACAGTAGCTCTTTCTTTTACGGCACGGAATTAAAGTCATTACATTAACAGACTAACGATTGATTTCACGAACTGCCAGAATGGCTTAAAATTAACAGTTTAGATTGAAATAATAAAAAAACAAAGTATGTAATATTTAGACCTCGTACTAAGGCCGCTCCTCAAGAGAAGTTTATTCACTTTCGTAATCTCGTAATAGACCGAGTTATATCATACAAATTCCTTGATCTACTTTTCAACCAATATTTACTAAGGTCTATGCACAAAAAATTGCCCGTGAAAATGTGCCGCGACACACTGGTATTACATGTAAATTGCGAAGCTCGATTCCAGTGTGGCTGAAGAAACAGCTGTATTACACATTGGTACACTCACACATTCACTACTGTCTACATTTGTGGGGAACTACGACAACGACTAACATGGAATGTATACTTGTACTCCAGAGAAATAGTCTTACGTATTATCGAAGGTGAATCATATTGTCATACAGCTCGGATCTGTAAGAGCAGCAAATTCTGGCAATTCCCAATATACTGAATAAAAATATAGCTACTCTAATATGTAATCGATAAGTGTCTGATGCATCTGGTTTCGTAAATAAACACCTCCGGAGAGAACACTGCCACGACTTGCGAGATACGTTTTATAAAAAGGAAAAGCTGCGCACCAACTAGGGCATCCAGAGGCTTGATTACGTAGTATCAGATTTCCTAAACAAACACCCTAATGTACTGTCGATTATCGAGAAGAGCACTTCTGTCCACGCCTTTAAGAAAGTATTTATGCATACCTATTAATAATTCAGTAAGGACGGAGTGGGTAAGCAAATACTCAGCACTTTGCACGGAATAGTCATGTTTTCAATGTTGTTCATTATATCGTCAAGTGTTTGTATAGTTACTCTTCAAGTCATATCTTAGATATATTGTGTATCTATAGACGCTCACGCTTCGCCTTTAAGAGTAGAATGCCTTAGCATTAAAGGGTCCCGGAGTGCTTCTCAGGCTTTCAGGTAAGTGCAGCTAATGCAACCGTAATCTTCAGTGGGAAACGCTTGCGCCGAAAGCTATGCACGAAGGCATTTTCTTTGCGCCCTGCACGGCCGGCGCCGCCGCTACCGCGGATGGATGGACAACATCGATCGATGCTATGAGCGTCCCCTTTGAAACAGGTGGTGGGATGCGCCACCAAGCTCTTATTAGTTTTTTTTACCAAATGTTCTACCTACATTTAAAGGAAAGCCACACAATTTCTAGCATGAAACTTTCTGAACCACTACTGGGAACGTTGTTTTTTGTACACCTCCGTTGTTTGTCGTCTTCTTACTTTTCTGCCACCAAATTTCCGATAGCCTCTTAGTAATATCTCTATTGCGGACATGTTTGCTTTACCCCTGCTGTCATTGAACCCAATGGCTTCAAGGAGGCCAGAGGAGCCTAAACCTGCCTTTGGGCAGATATCTTGACATTCTAATAAAACATTTTCCGTCGTTTCCCTAGCCTTACCGCAGCAAGCACATGCTTCTCCTTACTTGTTGTACCTCGCTCTATAAGTACGCGTTACAAGGTATCCTGATCTCACTAAGAAAAGAGCTTCCCTTTGAGTTAACATAAATTGTTTCTTTCCTGATTTCGTTTTTTCCCTCTTAGGTAGTTATTCATAGCAGGTTTCTTTTCCATTGCCGCCGCTCATGAAATTATCTCTGCCTCTGACATTGCGTTTGACCTTCTTTGTTGCCATGCTACTTACATATACCGGTCGCACACTTGCTGATAAGAATCCTAGTTCTTTTCCTCCACTGTGAGCCAAACTTTTTCCTGTACAGATATTTGACCACTCTCGCAACCCAATCACTTTCTTCCATATTCCTCAGTCGTTCTTCAAAATAAATTTTACTCTGAGCTTCTTTCATTTCAAAACTTGTCCAGCACATATCCACTTGTACAGCTTAATTTGTAGTCTTCTCGTGAGCGCTCAATACGAGGCATCCCATTGACCTTTGGTTGCCATCGAGTCCTTATTGTACCCCTGAATTCCAGCCAACAACCGCATTTTCAAGTGTAAGTCCTGCAACCATTACACCTTTCCACGTGCCCCGCAGCAGCTCATACCTATTGTATCCCTATAGCGCTCTGTGCTTCATTATGGCCGCATTTCTCTTCCCCTTTGGTCTTATTGTTTTAGAGCGCAGCTCTTAGGTGCCCGTACCTGCGGTGAGCGCCGGTGTTGTGCCTCGGCGTAACCGAGCGAACAGCGAAGGATGAAAGCGAAGGCACAGCGCAGCAGGGGATGAAGGACGCGAGGAGGAAAGCCGAGGAGGAGGGTATCGCGAAAGTGTGAGATGAAAACCGTAGTGTGATGGCGATGGCTACAATATGGTACCAGAGTAGCGCACGTCGGACACATGGAATCAAAGCACTGCATGAACGGAGATCTGTCTGCGGCGCCTGCTATGAATCGATCGCGCCCACGCGTCGCTCACTCGCTGGCTCTCGCGACCTCCAGATTAGCAAGGCAGTCGCGTCACACTTCGCTCCGTTTGCAACGTGCCATACGAGTCTGCACCAGCCAATATATCGCGAAATAAAACATGTATAAAAGGTTCACTCAAATTTCACATTAGGAAGTATCGTAATTGTCGGCGAATTTTTTCCCGTGTTCCCATACTTGTATATCTATTATCTTCGTTTATTCATAAATCAAGGTGTTTGTGTCCTTTCATCAGCGGTATCTCCTGGCTCTGTATTGGCACTGTCTGATCACTGTTTTCATTGAATACCATAATACCTGATTTCGAACGCTAAGTTTCGATCCTAACTTGTCATCTTACTATGCCCATATATTAGTCAGACATTGCATATTACTTTGCTTGTAAGCGAGCGGCACAATGTTGTCCGCATAAAACAAACCTGGAAGCTGCTGCTCTACTAAGGTTTCCACCTGTTCTTATGAGAGATTCAACATGATATAGTTTCCCTCTAGTGCCCTTTCCGTCCTTACCATGTACATAATAAACAGCAGTAGGGATAGATGCCACCCCTGCCTCAATCTCTTGTTGCGGTCAACTTTCTCCTCGCTCCTCATCCTTTCCCATTCAACGCAAACATTATCTTCTAAGTAAATCTCCCTCAAAAGCTGCGTACAGTCGTCGACTAAGCCTTGTCCTTACAGCGTATCCCACAATATGTTGTGGTGTACGTTGTCATGCGCTCTGGTAACGTCTAAACAGCCACATATAGCGGTCCCCTTTCTTTCTTGGATGTTTCAATACACTGAATAAGTACAAATCGATTATCATCCAGACGCCTACCAATTCTGAAGCCATTCTGAAGTTCTCTCAATATACCATTATTATCTGGCCATGCTTACAGTTTAATTTAATCGCCTGCATTGCTAACCTGTATATCTTTTATGTAATGGTCAACGGTCTATATGAGTAATACACCCTAGTTTTATACTTACACGGATGCGCAGAGGCTAACGCCATCTTGCGGTGCTGCAAGGAACCGAGCGGAGCACGCGGCGCGCGCCGCTCTGTGATTGGTCGAAACGCGGCGCGCGGCGCGCTGATATGGGTAAAAAATTTTCGCTCATGCTCAACGCACGGTCAACACCAGCGACGCCGTGCTTTCTGCGGGACGGAGCCCTTAAAGCTGTCGCTTTAAAACATTGGCCAACTGAAGAACATGCATTGTAACTGAAGTGAAGCAGGTGACGCTTCAGTTCCGTTGTAGCAGACGGCGCCGCAGGGTGCTCTCACTACATTATCTCCGAGTTATATGTCCGTCGTCTGAAATGTTATCGCAGTAAAGGAGATACACTTGTCAGCATTCAGAGGCGGCAAGACGGCTGCAGCGCGTTCGGAGCCAGCCATCGCAGGCGACTGACGACCGCGGGCGCGTTGTGGCCCGCTGCCGCCCGCGCTGTTTCCGCTGTCCTCTCATCACCGTCACCATAATCATAACAAAACCACAGCGGCCGCCTATGCTCGTGGGAAACGACTTTCGACAATACCTTCCTGTCCCCACCATCACTCGCCCTTCTAAATATTAGTTCTCCCCCTTTCCACGAAAAAATTCTATGCCACTGATTGTATCTTTTGGCTCGAATTCTTGAGTGCAGCTGGTGATTTTCGATATTATTCCTTATCATAAAGTGGTACATCTGGTTCTACCTGCTGCTTTCCAGCTGCCGCTAATGACTTTGACAATGGGGCAAAGCCGTCGGCTGTTGAAGATCTTATAGGTCACGTGCGAGTCGTCATCCCGGACATCACTGAAGACATGCTCAATTCTCTGCTTGTATACATCAAATCAGCGGGCGTCACCAGTGAAGCGGACATCGACAATATAGAGGCTAGAGAGCTTTCCGCGATTGTTGGTGCCGAGAATGCAATTGCACTGCTGGACTACTTTAGGAAGCAAGGTAAGTGGGTAATGCGTGCTATAGGGTCAATATTTCTTTCTTTTTCTTATGAACTCCATAAAGAAAAACTCAAGAGGTGGAGGAGGGGGAGGCCAACCCGGGTCACGTGTTTCACCGGTGGCGTTGCACTGGCCATTCTCTAGCTCGCGGTTCCCTGCGACTGCCTTATTAAAATGCACGTGAGAATACACAAAGCTTGTAATTGTACAAATTCTTAAGTCATCTGGAAGAAATTTGCTTCATTTATTACAGAAAGCAGAATTCTAAATAGATTTGGAACCAAACCTGTAATCCATACTCTGATCGTTACTACGAAAATTCCCGAAACTCGGGCAAGCTTCAGTAAACTCAACCACAAAGTTTACAAATTCATTCCTGCGCCTCAAAATCGGATCACGGTTCATTGAGCTGCATCCTATAGAGCATATCTTGAGTGGCTAAATGTGTAATACGAATTTGTAGCTTGAATGAAATTTTTACATTGTTTGCGATAGTCAATTTTGTCAGCCATCTTACGCGGCACTACGCTTTTATGGCGCAGCTCCTAGGCGCGCGCTCCCGCGTTGGGCGTCAGCGTGCCTCGGCGTGCCTCGGCGTACCTCAGCGTCCGAGCGAACGAACACAGCGCTGGATCAAAGTGAGCGTGGAGCGCAGCAGGGGAGGAAAGACGGCCATAGCGAAGAGAGCACGAAGGAAAGCGGGGAAGGATGCTGCAGCGGTACCATGAGGCGGAAAGCGGAGGAGGAGGGCATGGCGAAAGCATGAGAAGAAAAGCATAATGCCACGCAAAACGGGCTCTGCGGCCATGACCGCTGAGAGATGGCGCCAGAGTATCGTGCCGTCGTTTGTTCACCGATGGCATGAGGCGAACGCGCCCACTGATACCATATATGGAAACAATGCGCTGCATGAGCGGAGGTGCGTCTGAGGCGGCCGCTGCCGATCCCGTCCCCGCGTTACCCATGCGCTACCTCTCGAGATCTCCCGATCAGTGAGGCAGTTGCGCCACACTTCGCTCTGTTTGCAATGGGCCGCACGAGGCTGATTGTCCGTGACAGCCAATATATCGTAAAATAAAAACATGTATAGATCTGCGCTCATATTTCCCATTGGGGAGTACCGTAATCGTCGGTGAATTTTCTTCTCACACTGTCGCCATACCCTCCTCCTTCGCTTTCCGCCTCATGGTTCCGCTCCACCTTGGTACGCTTTCCTCCTCACGCTCTCGTTGCTATAGACACCTTTCATACCCCACTGCACTCCACGTTTGCTCTTTCATCTATCGGTGTGCTCATTTACTCGGCTACGCCGAGGGACGACGTCAACGCTCTACGCAGGTGCGGGCGCCTAAGAGCTGCGGTCTAAAAAGAAAGTATTCAGGCGCTCGTCTGCAGACGCATATAGACTTATAGATAGACGCAAATATTCAGACACATAACCGTTATTCTTCCTGCAAAATATTCCGAAGCGCTGGAAATCCATTAGTTAACGTTGTTTGAATCATGTATTACAGCGGAGGGAATCGCAAATAGTTATCAAAAAATACTCGGTTTGATGTGAAATTTACCAGGGAGGTTTCCGTGACGAACGTGAAAAAATGCCTTTGGAAAGGAAGTTTCGGTCTGGGTGGGAATCGAACTTGGGCCTCCGGTCTGCGAGACGGGCACGCTTCTCCGATGCCACGGCAGCTTTTTCTTTTTTTTTATCTTTCTTGCCACATTGAGCAGCAGAAGCGCTGAATAAAAGGCACTCGGGGAGCCAGTGGCATAAGTAGTGCAGCCAAAGCCACGGCAGCTGCACGGTTTTGGTTGACTAGAGGTGTGCCTAGTGCATGTGTCATTGCACACGTGACGTCGCAGCCACCTGGTGGGGGGAGGGGGGCTAACTAAGCGTGTGGCCTAGTGCATGCGTCGTTCGGCACGTGACGGCACAGCCAATGGGGAGGAGGTGGCGCCCCGTCACGGGTGTATAAAATGAGTGTATAAAATAAAAGGCGTGAATGCCCAATTGAACTCCGCTGAGCGGTCCTTCGAGTTATGAACTTCTCGCGGCCAAGCGAGCGCGTTGAGACGCCTGGCGTGTTTTGATTTGGCCTTACCGAGGCACAGTTCGAACGCAGGTGAGAGCTTGCAGAAACATTTCACCAAAGGGACAAGCCCTTTCTCATTCCCACACGTAAGGACTCCTAGGTGTCTCTGCCGAATTTTTGTGTTCTGGTGATTGCTTGTTTTGTTCATTTTACTGCAGACAGCAGTTACGAGCTAGCAAACGGGCCGCTTTTATTAATTCGTTCATTGCAAGACAGGCAAAGAAGACAAACCTTAAAGTGAGACAAAATAGAAACAAATAGTTTAGACTGATAAGGTAACCCTATAGACTCCTTTTTTCCTATTTTTGTGACAGCGGATTGTTTAGAGAAAAAAAAAAAAAGACGGCCATTGTTTTATTCCACCCGTAATCGCAGCGCCAATGCATGTCTGTGACGTCACGGACTTCAATGTAGTTTTTCATATGCATTTGGCATTGCTGGCTTAAACTTGCGTTGTTCAATTCTCATGTCTTTTAGAACACAATGTAGTCCGCTTATGCAGATAAATAACTAGGCCCTATCATACACCGTGAAAATCTAGGAAGACACAGCGACCTGGTACGGGAATTTTACTGGCTTACAAATCCTCTTCTCTTAGTTCAAGTGGTTTCCTTTTTATTGTATGGAGGGGCAAAATACTAATACAAGTGAAATGATTTTTCTCATTAGTTTCTCTTTAAAAAAAGCAGTTAAATGCGCGACACTTGAAACACCAAAAAATATACTAACGCCCGTGCCACCACGGCGAAACGTTGAATAATGGCACGTTAGACAGCCATCACGTAAGTTGTTCCAGATGATATAAAGATATCCTAATGCATTGGGGATTGTGTGTGTGTGTGTGGGGGGGGGTTAGGGTTATCACTGTGGTTTGTTGTTCGTAGAGTTGAAAGAATGAAAGGGTGATTGGAGTCTGTATCTTCTTGCTTTCCTGTCACCAGCCTTGATCAGCAAGAAGCCACTGTGCCCTGTGGTCACGAGGTGAGAGATTTGCTCTTTACTAATCTTGCGTATGCAGGTTACGTGCATGTGGGCTATGGTGAATTTATTACCGAAAGCTTCGATCTAGAGTTTTGTAGTGCTAGATGTTTGGAAGGCACCTTGAGAAGGTTTCGAATCAAGACCGCGTCTGCGGTGCCGAACGTACTTGAGAAACATGGTCTAAAACACCACCGATGAAACGCAGTACCGGGTGCATATCTCTTCGTTGCAAGCGCAGTGACTGGTAAAACGAGACACCAGCTGGAAATAATTAACATATTATTGTCGGCTGACACGTTTGGTTAATTCCGAAAAGCACTTCCGTGGAACGCCTGCTTGATTCTGAAAGCGCAGCCTCGTAGTTGTCAACACAGGTCTTAATGACAGCAAATAATTGAGAATGAACTGAGTAGCAACCATTAATTCGAGTTCTACGGCCCCTGTCAAATAAGCTTTTCGTTCAAGAAGACGTGACCGTGCGATAAATTGTGATTACCTTGCCCATCACATGCCCTTCGCAAGTACATTTCAGCTCACGACTTGTATGTCCCTGTTTTCATGGGGGCTACAGACAATCAGATTTTGCTGGTTTACTTGTGAGAGGAAATAATAGGTTAACCGCGTGAAAGTAACCGTTAGGGGTGTGCTGAAATTCGAATAAAAACTGAATAGTCTCTGATTCGTTTTTTTTTTAAGAATTCACTATTGGAAGTGGTGGAATATTTGTTTCATTCAAACATATATGTTTCATTCGAATATTGTAAAACACAACATTTCGTGCATCCTGCCCTGGGGCCGAGCCACGCTTCATGGAAGATAATGCTGCTTGCACTTCGTCATCTGAGGGTCGTGCACAAAGACGTCCGGCGACTTCAGGTGGAACCTGAGGCAGCTCACTAAGCATTTATACGTTATCATGATGCATTCACGTATTCGTACGCGCCATGTTTTGAAAATGCGACACAAAGAGCGAATAATAACGCGCGGGAGGCGACATAACAGGAAGTGCTCTTGGGGCCACAGAATCGAATACATTCGGGTGTCTAAAAAGAGAGTTTCTTGCAAAGCGCAGAATTTCAGGGTGTGCACACGGATTACGTCTGCATCGCCAAACAGCAGCTGACAAAGAGGATGCCACGATGAGGCGTTGGAAATGCCTCCGTAGCTCACGCTGCCATGACCGCATCAACCGAGTCAGTTGATTGACCCGAACGGCAATGTGGAGTTTCATGGCAGTATCCGCCAGTTCTGACGTGCGTCGTCTGAGAGCACGACCTTCAAATGAACAATGCAGATGCCACTGCACCTTGAGCACGTCCCATGAGTCTGGGTCAGATATAGAAAGAGAAGCGCGTGAGACTCTTGACAGACAGAGTGCGAGTGCGCGTCATGAAGAACACGGATGTCGAGGCGCCAACGTTTTACAGATGAAGAAGCAGGGAAGTAAACTTCAAACTTTAATTTAGTGGCTTGCGCTGACCCATAGACAGCAAAGTACGTAACATAAACGAAGATAGCACACAGTCAAACGCCAATATTCGCCCTGTCACATCAAAATATGATGATCTCGCAGTTCGCAGATCTCGCGAAAGAGAAAAAACAATCTAGGTTGAAAGTGCGTTTGAAAGTGAGAACATGTCCAATGGCAATCTGTTTCTTGCAAACACAGAATGTCACAATTTTAAGCGCGGGCCACGCTGATAATTTCTAATTGTTTTATAAGATTTCGGAACCCCTGCGCGTTTAATGAAATAATATGCGGGGTGTGAGCCATATTTAATTAAAAGGGCCACCGAACTGGCCTCGTCGTGCTGTTCAAGTCGGCGCCCCGGGAACAATTAAGTCCAGGGGACATGCAGCACACACGTCACTTGTTCGGCCCTCTAGAATCCCGAGGTTTCTTTAGCCGTTCTAACTCGGCGCGGCGATCCGGGGCGCCGTCCGAGCCAGAGGCTGACGCGTGGGTACGCTTTACGTCTCGTGGCACCGCCATTTCTACGTTGGGTCCATCCAGGCTTGTTGAGAGTCCAACGCTGCTATATACTCCGAGGCTGAAGCTATTTTCAGATGATGATGATGCTGGTATGTGCTGGGCGGCGGGATTGATGTCATTGCCGCCGACAACTTGGGCCGTCGGGGGCTCATTCAGATGCAACAGCGCAGTGGCTTTTGCAGAAGAGCCACAAATCGGATGTAGTGGCGTAAGCGGTGCAACTGAGGCGCTTGAAGCAACCGCAGACTTCGTTGGTGTAGCGAGCCCAGAAATTGCAGGGCCAGGTGTTTTAACCGGGTCAAAAGACTTCCGTGCGTTCAAGACTGATGGCAGCAGCCGAAGCGGAGGCGCCACCGGCCACAGCGCGCGTGTCCCTCGCTGCCTTGGAGGCCAGCGAACATGGCGTGCTGCGATCGGCCACGTCATCAATAGCATAGTCCTCATTTCCGGCCGACGAGGCTGCCGAACATGGCGTGGCGCGATTTCTCGAGCTGCATACTTCTTTGTCATTTGGCAACGCTGGTTGATGCGGTGTCAAGGCAATCTCTTTGGTTACGGCGTCACACGCTGTCACGACCGCAGCTGACGCCGGCGGTAAAGGTGGAAAGGCACCAACAGTAGCGTCTGAATATGAAGGCCACACAGGGCAAACGACTGTGGGGTGACCATCCCCGCAACGCCGACAAGGGCGGTCACATCCGTCGCTTTCGTGGCCATGGATACTACAGCGGCCACAGAAGCTTGCGATGCACTTTGCACGGTAGTGGTCGCTTGAGCCGCACTGACAACACACGCATTGCAAGCCGCGGTAGTCAAACGTCGCACGATGACCAGAGACTCGCAGATAATTGGGGATAGGGGTTCTGGTGCTCATTTCCATTCGAACGAACGGGTACCCGTGAGTACGCCACGTCGTCCGCGCATAACACCAGCGTTGACAGACAGAACCTTGCCGTATGGTGATAGTGCCTGGACAAGCTAGGACTTCGTTCGGAGAAGGAGAGAAAGAAGAGGCAGGTTACGCTGGTGACCTGCGGGCCGACGGGAACGGCAGGAAAACGCTCGCTACCGATGACAAGGCCGCCAGCATCGACGATTAGAGCTACGGAAACCATGCTCTTGACGGTGACTTGGTAGTTGAAGCCTCCCATGTGCTGAACGCAATAGACCTCATAGAGGCCAACTATTGCGGCCGCCGCGCCGACGACGGTCTAGGGACCATTCCCCGCAGGGACAACAACATCGAAGACCTGGGCCATAGAGAAAGAAATTATACAAGAGGGGACACTCCCATAGAGCCCAGCTGCCGAATGAACTGCAGCGCACCAAGCCGCCGCCGTTAATACCTTCCGGTTTCGGTTTTGTGTGCGTGCGTTTTCAATGCTAGCTGGTACGCGTCACGCCGGCTGCGCTGATCGGTTTTTTCTTTTTGCTTCTACAGCTCAACCGTGCTCGGTCTTCGTGCGAAAACGATTTATTATTAAGTAAAGTTGATTGCGAATGATCTTTACAGGCCTCCATAGAATATGTGCCACGTGCAATTTCATATGTGCCACGTGCAATTTCAAAGACGCAAGCCACCTTGTGAAATGAGGAAATGTTTTATTCTACATAAATGCTTGTTGTAGGCTTTTTGTGCATTCATCCAGCGTTGTGGCACCAGATAAGCAGCAGTAGTTCCCGTAGAAAGCTCCACCAGACAACATCAGCTGAGCAAATTTAATTACAAGCAAGTGTCATTTTGGTATTAACATGTAAGGATAATGCGTGTACAGAGGCGAAACTTGCGAAAGTGGTGAATGGGCGGCATTGCAAACAAAAGCAGTACGCTTTTACATAAATGGCGTGGAAAATACCCGACTCATCCCAAACAATACCGTGCATACCACGAGAACATTGTATGTCTTCCCAGGCTGAAGTACTCCCCATTTCCCACTAAGCACTTTCCCACTAGGCTGGTGCCTAGCGGGAAACCGCGATGAGACCACTGCATTGAAGGAGTCAGCAAGTTGTGTTCAGATAAGGACTGTTGCAAAAGGGACGTCAAATGATGTTTTATTATTTTAGCTAAAATATCTAAATGGAACCGAGAATCATTTCTCCACATGGGCTTTCTTTCACACAGCGTGAACATCTGAACTGAGGCAAAGTGAAAAAAATCTCCTTATCAATGCGCATAACGTTGCAACATAAAAAGCGCGTAGTATAGAGAATAGTTTTCTACACATTAAACATTTTACTCTAAATCTGTACAACCTTTCTCACAGAATTAGGATGAACTCTTATTTTCAACAAGACACTTAGAATATTCGTGGGAATAAACAGGGTAGCTGCAACTTCCGCCGTTCAAGTTCACTTGATCGGGTTTCCGTAGAAGAGCCGTGGCTATTACGACAAGTGGTTAAACGATCAGGTCTAGTCTACATTGGCTGCTTAACATTCGTCTCGAATGCGTAAAGCTTTGCTGTTAGTTGACTTCCTAGCTTTGATTTGCCGGTTGTCACTCCATACCCAAGCAAGAAATAAGTATGACACGTAAGAAGTAAGTAATAACCGTCCGATCTCCATAACAAGCACTCTGTGTAAACTCCTAGAACATATATTTGACAAATAATTGGTCCAGCACACGGAAAACAATAATTTAGTCTATCGTAAACAGCATAGCTTCCGCAGGTGCCTTTCAGCTGTTAAGCAACTCCACGAGGCAGTTCAGTAATTTTACGAAAGGAATTAACTTAAAAGAAGTTTGCGTGATCGCCTTAGATTTATTAAAAGCATTTAACAAATTACGCCACCAGAAACTTATCGAAGAAGTGAGAATACATGGTGTCGATTCAATATTCATCAGGTGGACTGAGGCGCACTTAAACAATCGAGGGCGGTTTGTGGAAATCTCCGACGCGCGCTCAACCGCTTTGCCTGTCACGTCTGGAGTTCCCCTGGGTTCTGTGATAGGACAGTTATTATTTCTTCTCTGTATTAACGACGTTGCTAATGGCGTGAGTCCACAAATTGAGGTCCACCTTTTGCCAGACGATTGTTTGTTGTTTTGTCGAGTGAAGAGCGTTCTGACCTAATAAACGAGTTCGTAAGTATGATTTCCGACTGATGTTCCACGTAGAATATGCAACTTAGCTTCGACAAATCGGCATGCATGACGGTGACAACAAAGAAATCACCAGCAGTATTTGATAATGAATTGAGTAAGAAAATTCACTAGGCGAATGACGAAGGTTAATTAGTTCAGCTTGACTAATACACATTATCTGAATGCGGAAAAGCGCTGCAATAACTCGGAATGCAGCGATGGTAATAGAGATAAGCGGATTTTGATGTAAAACAAGACAATTGTTAGACTCACATTGGAGTACGCATGTGCAGTTTGAGTCCCTCGCCGATCACACCGAATAAATCAGATTACAGAGTACAGCCAGAATCAGAGTACAGCCTCTCGCTGTGAGATTTATTTTTAAGGCGAAAGCGTCAAATGGCGGGCACCCCCGATGGTCTGGGAAACGCGGCAAGCGGTACAGAAAGTCATGTGGCCTCGCTTTGCGCAGACACGCGTTCGCGCCACTGCTCGCGCGTTCGTCGTTGTCTTCTTCCAAAGCTGGCTCAAAAAAAAAAAAAAAAAGGCAGAGTTAATATATATATAGTCGGATACAACTTTAGAAAAAATGCCTGTGGCTTAGCTAAGGTTAAGCCCAGGATGCGAAGCATACTAGCCTTTATTTTAGTTGTTGAACCACTGTTTAGCCTGGTGAACTGCTGTTGCTTGGCTATATTTGGTTCGGCTAGACGAAGAAACAACTCATGCGTTACTCTGCTTCGCCTTCAAGAGTGGAACGCGACAGCGTTCCCGTCGACCCGCCAAGGGGTGTAAGACAATGGGCTACGGCGCAGCGACTACGCGCCCCGCATTGGACGCGGTGAGCGTCGAGCAACGCAGCGTTCGGCGCGGCAACGAAATGTGCGCCTGAGCAAGTGACGCCCGCCTGAGCCTTAGAAACAGCTCGTTTCTAAGGCAACACCGCATTCACTAGAGGCGCTCTTGTACCGCTTTGAAGCATCGTACTTGTGGCTCAGTGGTAGCGTCTCCGTCTCACACTCCGGAGACCCTGGTTCGATTCCCACCCAGCCCATCTTGCAAGAGTTGAGCCAAAGCCACCTAGAAACAAGCGCAGCTGCTTATATACCGCCGCGACGCCGCGAGCGACGGCGCGAGTTGGAGCCCCTATCCTCCTTTGTCGTGACGTCACGGTGTCACGTGGTCAGCCTTGAAGGCGACGGCGCGAGTTGGAGCCCCGTTTCTCCTCTGTCGTGACGTCACGGTGTCAGGTGGTATGGCATGGGGTCACTAAAGGTCATTGAAGGCGACACCGCCGCGCCTGAGGAGCTGGGTTGAGCTCTAGTAATATGCTTCGCATTAAAAGGGCGCGTTTTCTCCTCCGAGGCGGATGCACACAAACATCCACCAATGGGCGCGCACTCTGGACTAACGTCATGAGCCGGACGGTCGGTGACCCCGCCGACGGAGAAGACGGCCGCCCGCGCTTCGAACTGGGCGAGGTCGCGTCAGCTGTGTGCTTCAGCCCTTCGTCAGAGTGAATTCCAGAACTGTTTGTGATGGTCTATCATGCGGCAAATATTACTGCGAGCTTACGATGCGGCATTTGTGCCGCGTGTGTTTATTCTGAGCCGTGATCCGGCGAAGGAACATTGCAGCGAGCATCGCTGGCGCTGCGCTGCACTTTGCCTGAAAACTGGATCCCACATCGACCGCAACGAACACACACCCTGCGTGTTTGTTCCATGTTGTTTTATTTCGCTCCCGAGTGAAGTTTCGACGAGAAAAGTTTTCCAAAGACTGGTGCCTACTGTTAGCGGCGGGTGTGTTCGTGTACTGTGTCGCTGCGTTTTTCGTCGGACGGGGTGAAGTGATGGAGCAAAACCATTCTCAGGAGAAATCAAAAAAATTAAATTAAATTATGGGGTTTTACGTGCCAAAACCACTTTCTGATTATGAGGCACGCCGTAGTGGGGGACTCCGGAAATTTCGACCACCTGGGGTTCTTTAACGTGCACCTAAATCTAAGTACACGGGTGTTTTCGCATTTCGCTCCCATCGAAATGCGGCCGCCGTGGCCGGGATTCGATCCCGCGACCTCGTGCTCAGCAGCCTAACACCATAGCCACTGAGCAACCACGGCGGGTCAGGAGAAATCAGAAAAGTGTGCGTGCATGAAAGAAACCTACACTCTAAAAACTAAGGGAGTGCCGGGCACTCTCTTTGAGGGAGTAGCTGCTTGTCCCATATTTCACTCTCTTTTCGAGAGTAGATCGACCCTCTTTGAGAGAGAGTAGGTCAACTCCTCCTGACAGAGTTTTGTTACTCCACCGCAAGGGATTGCTAGTACTCTTCCGCAGAGTGATAATACTCTTCCCACAGAGAGTGCTAGTACTCTTCCGCAGAATGCTAATACTCTCCCCGCAGGGTTAATAGTACACCGCCAGACCGAGTACTTCTACTCCCCCAAACAGAGTGCTTGTACTCCTTCAGAACAGAGTACTAGTACTCTTCCCAATACCCTCTTAGCCAAGTCCTGATCACGCATGCAGGCAGGAAATCAGATCACATTAGGGCCGCTGATATACTGTTCCCTAGGCGGCTCCTCAGAGACACTGGCCCGATTCCAAGCGGCCTTCAGAATAGGCCTGAGCAAAGTTATGCAGAATTTTAAAGTCATTTTTTCCTGGCTATTTGCTGCCTACCGTGAGGCGTGACTGCTCTGAAGCGGCCGATGCGTATGCGTCACGAACGCCACTGAGGAGAAAAAAAGCGAATGAACACTTAATCTGCAAGTATTTTCGCAAATTTCACAATTAGGAGTCATACAATCTAATTAGAATACAATTTTCAAGGGAATCACATACTTTTCAAGAATCACAATGCTCTATACATCATGTGAATTCGAACCCGCGTACACTCGCATTTGTACAAGTCAAAACACACATCATAACCATTACACCACAGCGCCGCCACGCCCAGTCGTGTTCTTTTAGAGCTTATATATATACCAAACGTATTTGATGAATCGGCTGTGGTGGGTGGAGTTTCTCTGCAGTGTGCTGTGCTGTTGTGTACTGGAATACGTGTGCGTTTGCATCATTTCCATTCCTTGCTACGACTAACGAAGGAAGACAACGTAGACGACAACGTGAGAACTATTCACGGCTTGTCGTCACCGCAGGAAAATAACAAATGTGCCGTTCAGCTCATGATCGAGTACTTCTCCAGTACATGTTCTCCAAAATACGCGGATACAAAGTATTGCGCCAACCATCCACGTATGTGAATTTAATTCGCGCGTATACTGGTGAGCAACTGCGACACCAGTACCAGGCATTTCGACGTGCCTCACGCTGCCGTGTAGGCGTTCTTTTCAAGTGCATTAGTTTAGAGTTTGGTTCAGTCCGCTGTGAGCTGTTGTCCTGCATTAGCAGCGGATCGTTAGCGTTTTGAAGCGCATGCATTCCAGCATTTGGAGACTGCTTATGCCGATAGCCGCGTCAAATGCATTGGCACGCATGTTTAAATGACTAATGTGTCCACTTGTTACGCGTGCACTGCTCGTATCCTGTGGCAGTGCTCGTTCTAAAAGCTTCGAAGACCATCTACACTCATGCGTGCGTTCAATTTATATATGCACAGGATGGACTTGCCGGCTAATTGGTTGAGCATTTTAGAAGAAACAGCGCAACACAAGGACGACGCAAAAACATGCCACACCACGAAGCGCTGGTGTGGTTGATGCTTTTTTTCGTCCCTGTGTTTGCGCTGTTTCTTCTTCCACGATACACGCACACCACAGGTACGCGAAAGTTTAGGAGCATAAGTGGTTAACTCTGTTTTCCCCGTTTTCTCTCAGTGTCAATGGCACAGTGCGTTGCCCGGAATTGTGCACGCTTACCCCCATATGCAGAAATGCATCATAACTTGAAGCCCATGCTTGACTTGATCTAAACGACGCAAGTCGTGAACGCACCAAAAGAAAGGCAGTGAGCGTCTTGGGGGACGTTCGCACCAGGCGTCGTTTATATCAAGTCAAGCATGAGCTTTGTATTAAGATACATTTCTGAATACGGGGGCTAGACATCTGCTTCTTCCAGAAAATGTCGAAAAATGCCCGCCAAAACCAGGCACATTCGTAAACTTAACTAGGCAATACGAAGCTCCATAGAAAAAAAGAAGAGTGGTATTACAAGCTTTCAGTATTTTTCTTTACTCCAAAATAGTTGCGCTCTCGTGGCTTCACTGTACAGAGATAGTGCAGCGTTAGCTAGAAAGCATGAATTTCCTAACTCCATGCCAAAATAAGCTTGTAAAATTATTTAGGTGCTAGAATCCAGGGTGTGTAGCGATCCTTGAAAATCTTTTATTTCTAAAATGCCATTTTCAAGGCATTGAAAACCCTTGAATTTTTAGAAGTACTGGAAAGTCCTTAAACTTGTACACTTGGCTAGACTTAGCAGACATTGCCAAGCGCTTTTTTTCCCTTCTGTGACACTCTTTCGCATGTCACAGAAAATTGTCTCTGGAGGTAATAGAAGGAAAGCGACATCCTTAAAGTTGAAATTACAAAGGAGCTGCAGATACCAGTTTTATGCACATGGAACCGGCGACAAATGTGCTTGGAGGAGCAGAAGCAGGAAGCTCAACAGTTGAGGCATTTGAAGAGAAGCCGTGAAGAGTGAATTGAGAGCGACAGACACAATAAAAAGAAATTAGAAATGACTATTGCTTATTTGATGGTGAAAAAAGCTGAGGCAACAGATGACATCACATACACTGTCAAACCAAACAGTATTCAAAAACTGCAAATGTTGCAGGTCCAAGTAGTTAATTGTGCTATTGCAGAAAAACTTTGAGCGCTTTCTTGAAATGCTTCCTTGTGTGCGTTTAGTGGTGGGCAGTGAAAGGCAAATTAGCAGTCTTTCAAATGCTTGAAATCACTGAAATGCGATTTGTTTTGTTTTCTTTTGTTTGCATTAAAGTTAACGGTGTTCTTGAACAAGTTATTGCCTGTCCAAACTACTACACACGTTGCAAGAGGTCCTTGAAGTTACTGTGTCGGGGCCTCGAAAGTCCTTGAAAACCATTTAATTTTTTTCTTCAATATTGCTACGAACCCAGTAGAACAACTGTCATGGAGTAAAAACCTTGGCTGAACAGGGGCTTATACGCAGAGCACAGGAAGACTAGAAATGCAGTAGTAGGCATGGAGGGCCCTGAAAAAAATGTGCCACATCCGCTCGTCTGCCTTATGTTTCTGCACTAACTGTCGCATTTTTAATAGAAGTGCACTTTCTGTTCTACTCCAATAAACGCAACATTACGAACTCCAGTGCGGGGCAGTCCTTCAGCCAGTGCAGAACTTTTTCTGTGCATCCGAGTCAGCTCTGTCATTTTTCCAGCATTGTAGTAGAAGATTTGTTAAACTGGTTTAGCAGAATATGAGCAGTATACTCTTAAATTAGCTGTTTATTTGTATGCACAAGTGCAGGTCCTCAGTTTGGCTGCATGACAAATTGCCATACCTCAATAGATACAAGAAACAATTTTATTACAGTTTAATAAAATCCAAACAGTAATAATCACAACAATATAATGACATACATTTCTTTTGGTACGTATACAGCCCATGTCTTGGCAGTGTATAAATTCAACTATACACCGCAAGTACTGTGTCCTGACCACTATTATTCACATGTGTAAAACCATCACAGCAATTCAACAAATATCACAGTAATTAGTGACATACACTTTGTAACTGCTTTACATGAGCATAATGTATACAAATGGTCCCTGTGTACCTACACATGACTAGTGCCACACGAGTACTATTACTCACAGGTGTAAAACCAACAAAGCAGTTCTTTAAAAAATATCACAGCGCTTAGTGACGTACATGCTGTAACTCCCTTGTAGAAACTTAATACAAACACGTGAGGACACAGAAAGCTAGCAGTGGGCATACATGGGAATACCACCGCCTCAATACTAATTCACAAGTGTAAAACCAACCAAGCAGTTCTTTAAAGAATATCACAATGCTTAGTGACATACATTTTCTAACTAGCTTATATAAGCTTTATACAAACATGAGAACATACACAAAGCTAGCGGTGCACCCGCATAGAAGTGCGGCCATCTGAACACGATTATTTGCAAGTGTAAGCTCAACAGAACAGTTCGTTATAGTGCCGCACATTTTGTAACTGCCTTATACAAGCTTAGTGCAAGCACAAGAATGCAGAAAAATATAAATTAAAAACTTGCTCTATGCATACACAAACAGATCAACACAAATGGTAAACACCACTTTGAAGACAAATGTGACTGTGGCAAAGCGCAGTGCTGTGCCGGTTGAAATTGCCACCCACAAAAGTATTGAGCAATGCTTAAACCACAGGCAATAAAGTGCTGAAAGACTGCGTCTCTAACGTAACTATTTTATTTCAAATTTCTTGAATATAGGGCTCGCTTGCAGATAAGGCATCTGATCCAACTGACCTGATTTTACACCTGCTACATGCATACAATGCTCTCAGATATAACTGGTAATAATAATTATAAAAGGCATTTAAAAACTTGATAGTATGATGAAGATGCATGACTAGAAAAGTTCTGTCCCCCTCGTACTTGTTAAAAAGGTGTAAGTACGACACATGTTCTCTTTTTCCTCAATTTTTGCATTAATGGACAGCCGGGAACCTCGAACCGACACAAAAAAAAAAGATACTGCTATGTTAATGGTGTTATGAATAATTTTTGTGAAAGCTTTTTTACAGACAACTTGCAGTCTCGTTTCTGGAGGTTGAGCTGTATCTTGCAAAATAACTTGAAAAGTGGTCACATGGGAGCATGACACTATATCATAATGTTAGTTTCAGTTGACTCTCTTGCCCTACAAGTCGCTGCTCACTGTGGCCAGTGATGCAACAGCAGTGTCTGTGTGATTTTCATCACACTTCTGTCCTATGCCATTCTTACCAGAGTTGGCGGCACATAGATACCCAAATTTTGATAGTGTTGCTTTCTCAGGTGGTTGCTTTTGATTTGCTCAATATCAGTTGGCACTTCAGCTGCATCAAACTTCTTTTTTACCTCTTCAACAACAACATCAACAACAATCTTATGACACCTGTGTTGTCCTAGTTGCCTACAAAGACCAGTTAATCTAACAACAACACTGACAGTCTCTACTATCTTCTAATGGAGAAGATGTGTGTCCCACCATGTGTTCAACATTGTTGTGGCTATGTGGGCTGGCTGGGGAGGCAACAACTGTAATATGTTTTCATATGTTAAAGTGATGCTTGTACTGTGCTATAACACTTAACTTAGTCTTGCACTTGCTGCACAATAACACTGGCTCACAGTCGTGGTGAAAAGCTTTTGTATGTTGAGCAAATGAGTTGTATCCACTACAAAAAAAGTCAGTGATAGCACACATGTTGCTCTACCAGGCCTGGTGTGGTTCCTTCTGACACTGCTGCTGACGCGCTGCTGCTTGCCTCGTACACTGTTGCAGCTGCAGTAGACGTGGCAGTCTCTGTATCTATTGCTGCCGTGTCATCTGTCATGGTAACTTCCAAGTGGTACCGGGCTCACTTCTGCAACAGAGATGTTGTTTGCCCCTTGATGGCTCTCATGATCAGGGCCAATAATTTCGTAGGCATTGTCTCCTGCATCGAAGAACCAATAAGAACAGCATGAATTAATAAACATAGCTCTAAAAAGTACGGACATCAAGACTTAACCACAAACTTTGCACATAAGTGACCGGGCTTAATGAATAATACTTGCAGGAGGAGTTACACAATTGTTTGTGTATATTACAGTAAAGCCTCATCAGAAGATATTCAAGAGGCACGGGAAACATGTCTCTCGAAACCAAAAATTTTGAGACATTGAGGAGCCAGACTAGATCACTTTATTATGCATCATCACTAAAGTATGTTTTGATATATCTGAAGGAATAAATGCTCAGGGTGGCTTAAAGGGCTCCTAAACCACTTCTCGACATTTTTTGAACATTTTAAGTAAACACGCGTATCGAAATCGGAATGCCGTCACGATCGACGAAGCCAAATGCCAGAGTGCGTAGCACTGCCGGAGCACCACAATATGAAGAAAATGACCCCGTGCACCTCTCTGGACCTATCCTGCACCCCCCAGTTTGTCCTGACGTCACCAGGCTGTCTCTGATGATGTCACCAGTTTCCGGTGCTGTCGATTGGTCGAACGAAAGTGTACGACTGCTGGCAAGGCCTGCAAGCAAATACACACACTCCTTCTTCCTCGTCGCGTTGCACGCGATGCCATTGTGGGCAGCCAATGGGGGCAAAGAAGAGAAACGCCAACAGAAGGGTCTCCCTATGAGGCTCTTCAACGCGAGTCACCATACAGTTCCGTTGTATTAGCGCCACCCCTCGCAGGACGACGGGCCAGCGCGGCAGCAACAGAGCTCGTTGGTGTTGGCCTGTCCCGTAACATTTGGAGGTGTACTAGGCAAGGAAAAGACGATACTGTCCATATGGCGTGTACCAGATGAAAGAGTAAAATGAGTGGGGACTACTTTTCGATAATCAAACACACGTAGCTCCACTATTACTGCACCGTTTCGAAAAATTCTTGTGGCTACCTGTTCATTGCCTTATTGTGTAGAACTGCAACACCGCAACTAAATTTCAACCTCGGTGGTTTAGGGGCCCTTTAAAGAAGACATTCACAGCTTTTTAGTGACTGTAGATTGTGTTAGCTTCCTTCCAAACTTCTGGAATTTAAACACTTCACTTTGCAAGCCTTGTTGCTCGCAGTACCTTTGAGGTGCTCTTAGACGCTCGTCAGCTTCAACTGCCGACACTTTCTGCCCTGCACTGTCCTCGTTGCCCTCCTTTTCTGGTTCATGCTAAAAGAGACATGCACGATTGACTTGTGTAAGGATTGCGTGATCTTTACGCCCTTCGGAGCACACAAGGTGCACAAAGTGAATGTGTGTGGGTTGTGTCCCTTCGAAGTAGTGAATACTTAAAAAGTCATCCTTAGTAACAAAGGTGTCTCTTGTATACAGTATTGTTAACGTGGCAAACATCGGAAAACCAACCAAACCATTTTCAGATGTCTCTTACAACCAAGTGCATCTTGTAATGAGATTCTACTGTACTGAATATTTTTCAGCTATGGATCATCTGCATGTACATATAGTCACAAAGACATGTGTGGAATGGCGAATCGGGAAACAGTTCGTACTCTTACTTTTTGTCCCTAACATAAGCAGCTGATAACAATATGATAAAAAAGCAGGCAATGAGGCTAGAATGGAACATAAGCCTTCAGCTCTAAACAGTTTTTTGGGCCCACATCATTCCCTCATATGACATAAGGAAACAACTTGATTGCAGTAATGGCTGCATGTGATCTGAGTTGATTGAAACAAACTATACGTAAGGTTGTCCTGTATGTAATTTTATCAGAGTGCTTTTTAGATGTCCTGCTGGTGATCCTGGCTGCGCGATGCTTCTCATGCTTTTCGGCACGATTCCTTTTTTTCCACTCCACTTTTTTTTCAGATTTTCTCCCCTTTCCCTTCCCCCTTGTGTAAAATAGCACACTTGAAGTATCAAATCTGTTGAACTAACGTGTGTATCAAACCTGTTAACATGTGTGCTTCTCTGTGGTCTGTGTTGTATTTTTGCGCTGCACAATTCAACTCAAGATGAAAGATGGAACGTCCCTGCCTTTAGTTTAATTGTGTGTGTGTGTGTGTGTGTGTGTGTGTGTATATATGTCTCTCTCATGTTTTGAAATATATGTACATTCAGGAGTGCCTGCATGCCCTTCTCTCCTGCTCCTGTGACGAAAAGGAGAGCCTGTTTATGTACCATAGTAAAAAATTCAAAGGTTTTCGCTGTGCCCATTACATCCCTTATCATATGGATCTGTCACAATACAGAGTAGCAGTGGTCCATAATACTAGCCTATCCCAACATAATTATAAATTAACACATACCGACATGCTGCGAAACAGCTGTTGCAAAGCCGCTGGTGAAGGCAATTTCCGCAGCACTGCAGTGGTACAGCCGAGTTCCACCTGTATAGTGACAAATCCATATGCGTGTTAGCAACTCAGTAGTTGCTGATGGTTTCATAAGCTTTACACTACACAATAAAGTAATCTAGACAACTGTGTTGGAACAAATGCACATAATTAGGACACCACTTAAACACTAACACGATTAATTGCCCCCAATCTCTCACTCACTAAGGGATAATATTACTGAAACATCGGTGGAGAGCACAGATTAACACAGCCCATAAAGGACAAGCGCTCTTTGAGGAAAACAGCTATAACAGCGGTTAGTTTTCTTGATCATTTATGTGGTAGCTTTGATTTAAATGTCATGCAGTACTATAAAATATGAAGTGCCGCATTTCTAGCAGCAGAAGGCGTCGTCAGGCTCGTGGTACAACAGATTTTTGCACTGTTTGTCAGTGAGCCGACACATACAAAGAAAACCGAATTCACACATACATATACAGTGTCAAGTGCACTTCTCCTTCTGAAAACGCAGCCACCAGTTCCAATGGTGCTGAAAGGAAAGGTTATATAAAGTGTGAGACTGCATGGAACTGCCACTTATGACTGTAGATGTATGGTCTGCTGATTGCAGAGGTAGTCACATGCTATTTCTAGTCTCTTTTAGAAGCATTACTAAAGAACAAATTAAAATCTATTCATAAGTCACGAATTTCATGCATCCACAGTTTGGCTAAATAACCTGTGAGAAAAATACATGTTTACCTGGAATAGCAACCTTTTTTCCTGCTGCGAAACTTTCCTTCGAATTAATGAAATAACTTTACAGCGTCATAATGCGTTTCTCGCAACTACTTGCCGGCAGTGGCGAGTTAGTGTTTATATCCGACTCATTGGGCGACAATACTGCCAAACACAAATGCTTCACGAACACGAGAACACGTCCCTCGCAGAGAATAGCAACCATATATGCCTCTGTGAGACATGATCGCACCTTTGTGGTCAAAATGTACATTAGAACGACATCACCATCTCATTAAAAAAAAAGCCTCCGTACAAGGCAGCTGCCAACTGCATAATGTGAAATTGCAACTGATGTCCACTTACTGGTGGCCTGTGTTTGAGTCACTTTTGGCAGTTGACTGGGTGCTGAGAAATGCACGTCCTGGGTTGTCCCTGCAAAACATACAGGGTTATGTCAAATGTTGAAAATATATATATGCCGGCATTTCATCAGTCGCAAAACAAACGAGTAAACTAATAAACAACTGTAATGTAAACAGAGTACACATCATAAGATAGGCTGTCAACTGTTAATGCATTACGCAAAAAACCTAATGCATAGGGAAGACTACATGTATACACACGAAGCTGACACACAATTTAATTCGCTCTAGGTTTTTCCGTGCAGTATATTCAAATTATTATGTCTCGTGGTTAGAGCAAAATTAGTGTAAATTACGAACTAAATTATCTACCCTGGAAACTTTTCTTCAATATGCACCTGTGCGCGCTTCGAACGAGTAGCGTTGTAAAATTTACGTACATGGCATTTAACATAGTTGCTGAACACGGATTTCCTTTGCCCTGTGTCGTGTACAGTGAGCTACATATATCTGCCCCCCCCCCCCCTTTTTTGTACTAGCCATACTGCGTGCCACTGCACCTATACGCACGTCAATAAACCTCACGATACAGAAATAAAAAAGCGCCAATCACCCATGCCTGCATGTTGTAGTGGGCCTAACCTAACCAAGCATGGGCTGTTGCTTTCTATAGTAAACACAGGCACCGTGCTCATTGCAAGTATGTATCATGTCGCTAAGCAAATATGCAATTTCATTGTACCACTATTTTTTTATCACATGGATATATGTGTTGAGAGGCAAGACAAAAAGCAGTCACTTCTCAGAACTAATCAGCTTTCTTAAAACACATTTTTAACTTTTCAATGACACTTGCTGCTATGTGTTTGTCTCCAGTGAGCATACTTGATTTGACTTTCCAATCAGAGACATTACATAAATATACCATGTTAAGATGACTGCCTGGAGCACGTGAGAATTTTCATCTTCGTGTAGCATACTGTATCTTGATTTTGTTGACATTTGGTCAAATGGTACACCCAATATACCCACATACTAGTTTTCTTGTCCAAATAACATGCCAATGTATTTTGATTTTTTGGCATTGGCTCCTCTACACTACGTGAAGTCGCGCTGCACTGGCTCTTTCACATCCTCGTGTCCTTGCAGCTGCCTTCTTGCGTTAAAGCGGGTGCCTGAAAAATATCGTATGCAAAAGTCAACACAAGGACATGGTGCAAAACAACATCAAGACAGTCAAGGCAATGGCAATAAAAAAGTCTTAGCTCTTAGTCTTCCTAGTGAAATGCATGCAAAACATCCAAATGACTGCAACAGTCAACTGCTAAACTAACTTCAATTTTTAGATTTAAGCAAAAAAACAAACCACAGTTCATCCTTGTTTTTCATGAATATTAGAATACTCCTGCTAATGAATAGAATATTGGTCATTTTCAGACGTCATAGGTCTGTCATGAGTCTGGTGTATCGCAAACACCACTTGTGACACATCCTAAGCACGTGCCCAGTGTGCCCCCCCCACCCCCCCGCACCATGCCTGGTTGTGCCACTGCTGAAGCCATAATTTGAGGATTATAGCTGCAAACATGATGCTCAGTAGGGATGAAAATATTGTCCTTCAGCTCAATGGATATATGGATGTGCCTATAAAAAAGGGCAACAAGGCTTGTTATGGCAAGCTTACCCACATTTCAATACTAACAAGTTCACTGCGGCCTGCATCTAAGCTTACTAAAAGGCATGAACTTATCTTCATGCATGAGGTGCGCAGTGGAGTTCATTTTTGACAGACCCGACTACTGCTGCAGTTTGAAATCTAGCATTTTAGATTCTTGTAGGCATGTAAAAGTTGCAGTTAAACCGCAGTTATTAGTTTATTACACCATCCTATTGTTCTGTGTACGACAGAATGGTAACACGGAATTAAAGCAACATTTTATTTTGATATTTTATTTCTCTACTAAAAATATTCAAGCGATAAACACATCATAATCTGCCATGCTATAGCAAAATGCACACATTACGCTTGTAACACCCAGAGGAAGGCTGATTTAGCTGTTCATATGACATAACTCTGACACGCCAACTCATATTAGCAAATGCACAGGCATGTCCAAAACAATAAGCGTATGCAAAGCGCCCCTGCAATTGTAATTCCACACAGCAGCCGTTATATTCGATGCCGATGCGTAACTAGCTGCTCGACAATTCACCGAGTTCGTAGACATAGGCATCCTTTCAGTTTCGCACCGTGCACGAAAACCGCAACAGGAGACAAAACCAGACCTATAATCACACCATTTCAACATGAGCAAAAACAGTTCAGTCTTAGGGATAAACACTGTGAGAGCGATTTAGTGCGCGACGGCGACGAGCGACAAAACGGGCCGTCGCTTGAACAGATGGCTCGGTTCTGGAAATCTAGAAATCGTCGCTCGTCGCCCAGAAGTGCTATGAGCGACTAGCCAATAGCGCGAAGCCGGAACTGGATGTAGTTACTTACATACATCGCTCAAATACTACCGATTGTCGCGCGGAACGAGCAAATGATTCAATTTTTATACGTGCAAGGATAAGAACGTACTGCAAGACCTCCGGAAATATTTTATGCTACTTTTTATAGTAAAATACATCAACGTAAATTACTAAAGCACGCGTCACGCGTGACTGCAGCCCTCATGCCGGCAACACCGGGGAGGCGTCGCTCAAAATCGTCGCTCGCACGGAGTACGAGTTGTAGGCGACGAGCGAACGCGAAGCCATCTCCGTCGCGTCGCTTGTAGCTGCCGCGCGCAAGATCGCTTATATGGGGTTTATACTTTTTTCATCATAAAACATGGATTCCCCATGCGTTTTCAGTAAGTTCAAGATAACGCGCCCAACTGACCTCTTGCAGCATGCAGCTGAATGCCTGCGGCAAAGTTTCTAACTAGCACTGGTGCTGCACGTAACTTCAGTGGTCGCAGATTCCCCCTGCGCGAGACACCGTCAAGCGCGCGGTTTATTTATAAAAAAAAAAGCATGCTGCCAGCAAAATGACGGCTTCTGTTATGTGATTCCTTAGTTCAACAGCGTTCCGTACATAGCAGACTGCCAAACTGAATAAATTCAAACACGCAAAACGCACGCTAATCACGCTCCGCATAGGCTCGGAATCACGGGCTGGTGAACTAACCATTTTAAGCGTCCTCTCGCCTGGCGTCTTATTGAACATACCATAGTTCTGGCAGCGTTTGCGATTTTTAAAGCTCTTACTGACAACGGCTAAGTGATAAAATCACATGCAGTTATCGCGACGACTGGCTTTTTCGATTGACATCAAGAGACAGCGCGTACGCCTAGTCCTTTGTCAATCGCGTCGGCTAAGCGCAGCGACAACTTCCTGGCGATAGCATGACATATACGGAGAATGTGCACCTAAGTTAGAATTCACTTACCGTGGAGGATTTGTTGTTATATCCAAGGCATGACGAACGACTGTCGTGTTTTCGTGGCGACGCGAGATGGCTGCCACACGATCTCCCTCGGCTGGCCTTTGCTCGCTGGATGGATCTACTTTCTCCAGTGCTGTGTTGTTCCGCGATCTTGAGCGCGCGCGCGCGCGGTGGAGCCACTCCGAGTGAAAAAGTAGAGCGCTCGCTACGCGTTCCCTTGAACTGCGGCGGCCTGTTCTCTTAGAAGCAAAACGATGTGTTCTTTGCTCAGCGTGCACGAATGATACATTGCCATGTTCGGGGCCAGCCACCTAAGTTGAAGCAGAAGATTACGCTACGTTTTGTTTTCTATTGCCGCAAGAGTCTCTCTTTTCTATTGTCGCAAGAGTCTTTTCACTCTCTCTCTCTGAAGGGGAGAGTGAAAAGCACATTTCACTCTCTCCTTGGTGACAGAGTGAACAATGCATTTCACTCTCCTCGACATTTTGCGAGAGTAAAACGACGCTTTGAAGAGTGAACCGGCAGCTTCACTCCTGCGATACCCTTCCTAGTTTTTAGAGTGTACGAGTGTCTCAACAGAAAATATTTGCAGAAGATGCCTTGAACGCAAAGATTTGTTGCTGTCAACTTAGCGTGAACGATCATTGTCAGCAGTGAGATAGCCATGCGTCTAGCGACGGTGTTCGAGCGTTGTGTAGCACCGTTGATTGATTGCAGTCCACCAGGGCTCACTGCACGCGCAAGCTGTAGAATGCGTGCTGTGAAAACACAATACAAAAAAAAATATAACTTTTATGCCATTTAAAACCAAGAGTATTTACATTGTTGTACCTTGCTGCCTTGACCGTATTCTCGCTCCGGGTTTGTAATGGTTGCGATAAATGCATTGTTTTATATAAGTACTTTTTCAATAGCAACTGATTCATTTTAAGCTTGGAAAACAGGTTGTAGGTGCGCCGTGTACATGTGAACAAGCGCAAAAGCCTTGCAGAGATGCTCTTTCTACTTTTGTCACTTGCAATGAAGCTAAACAGCAGACGACGGGCAGCGTTGTAGAAGGCACGGGGTTATTTTTCTGCCGCTATCCGGCATGTGCTGTAGCACAGGAGAGTTCTACTAAACCAGTCATCAAAATGCAAAAGTCTTTATTTATACTGAAAATTACGTGTTTCAGGAGCACGATTTTTCAAGCGGGACTATTTTAGTCGCGGAGGCAATCGGCTGTCGTGCTTCGGTCATCTGGGCGGGGCCTCCCCTTTTTTTCTAAAGTTGTATCCGACTATAGACTTATTTCAGGCACTTAAACCCACGACTTCCGGTGGGACTCGAACCTTCGAGCTTATGTGGAAGTCGATGCACACGACCTTTGATTTTAAGGCGAAGTTAATTAAGGCACACTTAAATTATTTAGAGGTAATTAAGGAAAATGGCAAGTAATTTATTGAATATCTCTTGAGCGCGCAGGCTTTTGCCTTCCCTCTCTTTGGCGTATGCTAAAGTGACTGTCACTTTTTTCTAAATGCTAGGGAACGGGATATGTTACCGCACGCTGCTCGCCAGGGCCAGCGCACGAAAACTTGCTACGCAATGATGGACAGCGAGGTTAAGATTGTTTTATCAATTATAAAGTGGCATGTTTAATATAAGTCCCGACCATGCACTTGCGACCTCCTGGATATCAAGCCTGACATGTCTAGCGCCAAAATTTTCAAACACTCATTTCTAGTTAAAGCAATAGAAGATTGGAAAGACGGAGGTATTTTAACGTGCAAATTCGATAGCGCGTTTTGAAAGAAATTGTAGTTCCTACTTGTATAATTCTGGGTTCTGTGATGCTGATATATGTTGTATGCTGTTAAAGCTGTTTATATATTGTAAATGTATCGTTTTAGTTTGTTATAGTTGGTATTAGTTCCATCTGCCTTATGCTATATATGTACAGGTAGTATGTATGTCCCATGCATTGTGCAATTGGTACACCATCTGTACTGTTTAGCTTCTTTTTTTACAATTGCCGCTTGTATTTTGTGTGCTTGCTTTCTGTCTTATTTTTTGAATTGACGCACACTCCCTGTAACAGCCCTGGTGCACAGCAATGAAAACAGATCAGATAAATCAAAGGCACTTTATTTTAATCCATTTCAGTCCCACGGCAGCCGCTGCTCAGGAGTCTGCCGTTGCTCCCGTCGGAGGCGTGTCCCAAGACATGGTCCAACTGTAAGTAAAAGATCTGCTAAGCTTTGCGGAACCTCGCGGCAGCGTAGCACAATGCACAAAATGAGCGGCGCTACAGCGCGCAGACTATTCTCGCGAAGTTAGCTTCCCTCTTTCTCCCTATATATGCACATCACTTGTCAGCGTGTGTTGCCGCATGATAGTGCTAAGTGCAAGGCGAGTGCGCGATCCACTCGACGCCGAGAGCTCCAACTGTTACGTGCGCGACTCCTGGCTGCAGAGAAAGCGCACGTGCGAGAAGGCAAAGGAGCATCACTTCGTGACAACACGCGTACGTCGCTTCATAGTTATGCTATATGGCGTACTAAGAAAGTTGATTGCGTAAAGCATATTGCCTTGTGTGGCGTACATGCGAACCGGCGCTCATAAAGCTGCTGCGCACCGTCGATTAGATACGGGCCTCTGTTCTGACCTCAAAGCAATGAAGTGTGCGAGATTTCCGGTACCCGTGTTTTGCGTGGGCGGAGCCCAGTGGAGCGGAGACATTGTTGCTTCTCCGGATGAACTTGGATTACCTCAGGTTCTTTAGCGTGTACCCAATGCATGGTGCACGAGCGTTTTCTCATGCATCCCCATCGGAATGAAATCGAACCCAAAACTCTGCGCTCAGCAGCGAAACACCATGGCCATTCAACCACTGCGGCGGGTTAAGAAAAGCATGGCTGATTTCATCATCATCATCATCATCATCATCATCATCAGCAGCAGCAGCAGCAGCAGCAGCAGCAGCAGCAGCAGCAGCAGCCTAGTTACGCCCACTGCAGGGCAAAGGCCTCTCCCATACTTCTCCAACTACCCCGGTCATGTACTAATTGTGGCCATGTTGTCCCTGCAAACGTCTTAATGTCATCTGCCCACCTAACTTTCTGCCGCCCCCTGCTACGCTTCCCTTCTCTTGGAATCCAGTCCGTAGCTCTTAGTGACCATCGGTTATCTTCCCTCCTCATTACATGTCCGGCCCATGCCCATTTCTTTTTCTTGATTTCAACTAAGATGTCGTTTACCCGCGTTTGTTGCCTCACCCAATCTGCTCTTTTCTTATCCCTTAACGTTACACCCATCATTCTTCTTTCCATAGCTCGTTGCGTCGTTCTCAATTTCAGCAGAACCCTTTTCGTAAGCCTCCAGGTTTCTGCCCCATATGTGAGTACTGGTAACACACAGCTGTTGTACACTTTCCTTTTGAGGGATAGTGGCAACCTACTGTTCATGATTTGAGAATGCCTGCCAAACGCACCCCAACCCATTCTTATTCTTCTGGTTATTTCAGTCTCATGATCCGGATCCGTGGTCACTACCTGCCCTAAGTAGATGTATTCCCTTACCACTTCCAGTGTTTCGCTACCTATCGTAAACTGCTGTTCTCTTCCGAGATTGTTAAACAGTACTTTAGTTTTCTGCAGATTAATTTTCAGACCCACCCTTCTGCTTTGCCTCTCCAGATCAGTGAGCATGCATTGCAATTGGTCTCCTGAGTTACTAAGCAAGGCAATATCATCAGCGAATCGCAGGTTACTAAGGTATTCTCCATCAACTTTTATCCCCAATTCTTCCCACTCCAGGCCTCTGAATACCTCCTGTAAACATGCTGTGAATAGCATTGGAGATATCGTATCTCCCTGTCTGACGCCTTTCTTTATAGGGATTTTGTTGCTTTCTTTGTGGAGGACTACGGTGGCTGTGGAGCCGCTATAGATATCTTCCAGTATTTTTACATATGGCTCATCTACACCCTGATTCCGTAATGCCTCCATGACTGCTGAGGTTTCGACTGAATCAAACGCTTTCTCGTAATCAATGAGAGCTATATATAAGGGTTGGTTATATTCTGCACATTTCTCTATCACTTGATTGATAGTGTGAATATGGTCTATTGTTGAGTAGCCTTTACGGAATCCTGCCTGGTCCTTTGGTTGACAGAAGTCTAAGGTGTTCCTGATTCGATTTGCGATTACCTTAGTAAATACTTTGTAGGCAACGGACAGTAAGCTGATCGGTCTATAATTTTTCAAGTCTTTGGCGTCCCCTTTCTTATGGATTAGGATTATGTTAACGTTCTTCCAAGATTCCGGTACGCTCGAGGTTATGAGGCATTGCGTATACAGGGTGGCCAGTTTCTCTAGAACAATCTGACCACCATCCTTCAACAAATCTGCTGTTACCTGATCCTCCCCAGCTGCCTTCCCCCTTTGCATAGCTCCTAAGGCTTTCTTTACTTCTTCTGGCGTTACCTGTGGGATTTCGAATTCCTCTAGGCTATTCTCTCTTCCACTATCGTCGTGGGTGCCACTGGTACTGTATAAATCTCTATAGAACTCCTCAGCCACTTGAACTATCTCGTCCATATTAGTAACGATATTGCCGGCTTTGTCTCTTAACGCACACATCTGATTCTTGCCTATTCCTAGTTTCTTCTTCACTGTTTTTAGGCTTCCTCCGTTCCTGAGAGCCTGTTCAATTCTATCCATATTATAGTTCCTGATGTCCGCTGTCTTACGCTTGTTGATTAACTTAGAAAGTTCTGCCAGTTCTATTCTAGCTGTAGGATTAGAGGCTTTCATACATTGGCGTTTCTTGATCAGATCTTTCGTCTCCTGCGATAGCTTACTGGTTTCCTGTCTAACGGCGTTACCACCGACTTCTAATGCGCACTCCTTCATGATGCCCATGAGATTGTCGCTCATTGCTTCAACACTAAGGTCCTCTTCCTGTGTTAAAGCCGAATACCTGTTCTGTAGTTTGATCCGGAATTCCTCTAGTTTCCCTCTTACCGCTAACTCATTGATTGGCTTCTTGTGTACCAGTTTCTTTCGTTCCCTCCTCAAGTCTAGGCTAATTCGAGTTCTTACCATCCTGTGGTCACTGCAGCGTACCTTGCCGAGCACGTCTACATCTTGAATGATGCCAGGGTTCGCGCAGAGTATGAAGTCGATTTCATTTCTAGTCTCACCATTCGGGCTCCTCCACGTCCACTTTCGGCTAACCCGCTTGCGGAAAAAGGTATTCATTATCCGCATATTATTCTGTTCTGCAAACTCTACTAATAATTCTCCTCTGCTATTCCTAGAGCCTATGCCATATTCCCCCACTGACTTGTCTCCAGCCTGCTTCTTGCCTACCCTGGCATTGAAGTCGCCCATCAGTATAGTGTATTTTGTTTTGACTTTACCCATCGCCGATTCTACGTCTTCATAAAAGCTTTGGACTTCCTGGTCATCATGACTAGATGTAGGAGCGTAGACCTGTACAACCTTCATTTTGTACCTCTTATTAAGTTTCACAACAAGACATGCCACCCTCTCGTTAATGCTATAGAATTTCTGTATGTTACCAGCTATTTCCTTATTAATCAGGAATCCGACTCCTAGTTCTCGTCTCTCCGCTAAGCCCCGGTAACACAGTACATGCCCGCTCTAAGGTGGTTTTTTCAATGGTTTTCTTTTTTTTTTTAGCTGGCGGGCTTCAAGTACCGATAACACGGTGACTTGTGCAGGAGATGCTTGATCTAATACATCCAGGGCTTAAAGGGCCCGTCACCAAGCCGCCATAGCAAATTTTGGTTATACGCTGGTAGTTCTCACGTGTCCTCTAGGGAGTGTTTTGCCGCAAACATTTTTCAAATCGGCTCATTAATAGCCCAGATATACATATTTTAGTGCCACGAACTCTTGATTTCACAAGGCGTGTTCCACTGCATAGCGAGATTCTCCAGTCGCCCCGTCTAGCCTCCGCAAGCGAAATTCCTTCCCTGCGTTCTCCCATATCGGACTTCGAGGATCGCGTGACGCATACGTCACAGGCCCCGCCTTCATATTTCTTTTCTCCTCGCTTTTATTTCTTTTGCGGCGCTGCGCATTTTTGCTGATGGCGTCGCGCGCGAGCTGTTGTCTCGTTTCGCGCAGCACACGAATTTGCGTGCTTTGCACAAGGAAACATGACTAGCGGTATGATTCAGTGTTACACGAATACTGAGGCAGAACAAGCGGATCGCAGAACATTATCACGCGCTGGAACAAGACAGAAAATTTGAGAGTTTTGGAACCTCCGCACGTGACTGAACGGCCGTGGGAACAAGCAGACGAAGCGGAAGTACGTCTCTCTTGCTTCGATGCGAAGTGAAACAAAAAAAGACGCAGACATTCCGTTTGTGTGTTTTATTATTTCTTTAAACTTCATTTCGTCAATTCAAGCAGCAGATCACACAAATAACAGATGTTGCCTTGAAAATTCTCGAAGTCACGTGTCACCACGAGCGTCGTCACACTGCGGACCCGACAACGTAGATGTAGGGACGCGACTACGTCACCGTCTGGCTTGAAGCGCGGTCGCCACGAAATGGCCACGGCGTTCGGGGTGAAATTTCATACCTTTCCGCGGCGCGTAGCGATGTAATTCTTTGCAAACACGATCGTTAGCGCGCATTGTATGCTCTGCGCTTGTCAGTTCAAAACGGCCAGAACTGGTGAGGGGCTCCTTTAAGGTCCAAAAGGACACAAGGCTTCGAGCGCGTTAAACCGTGGCAGAACGGCCGATAGCGCCGCGCGTCAGGCATTTCTCACCTGCGGCAGTGCCTGTTGTAAGACTTGGGGCCGGGCATGTCAAAAGGGGTAGCTGGACCATGCCGTCGCCCGACTCATCCGCGCTAAGGACGTAGTTGTAGGGAGGAACCTGTTCTCATCGAGAACGAGGAATACTGGGTTTATAGACAGTACCTACACGAAGAGTGGCTAACGTTGTATCTCATAAGTCTAACATGACTCAAGTGAAGTACACACCGAGGAACCGAAAACGTCTGCTTGAGGTAGGCGTCTTGGAAGTATTTTTCTCCGGCAAGACCCACAAACCTGACTGCCCCTTTAGGGCTATTGTTTCTGAGAAGAAGACATGGCAGATGCAAGTAGGGCACTACCTGAAGCGCCATTTAGGCCAGTTACCCCTAGATGACCCTTTCCTTGTGCGGAGCTCTAGAGAAGTCGTGCTGACTTTAGAACAAGGAACTTGGAGCAATGTGTACGCGTTTTCACTGGACGTTGAAGACCTGTATTATGCGATTCCTCATGACGGAGTGCTCAGTGCCATTAGGAACAAAATCGAAGATTTTGGTGAGGTTAGGTTCAGTTGTGCAACCGGAGTGAATAGCGGCCAGTTTTTAGAACTGTTAAGCTTTTATCTTCATTGCACTGTCGTTAGTTTCAAAAACCAACACTATGTACAGCGCAAGGGCATTTGCATTGGATCGTCACTCGCTCCCATTCTTTCAGACATTTTTCTCAGCGCCTTTGACAAGTGTGTAAACAGCATTCTGAATCAGTCATGTGCTCCTTCTATAATGAGGTATGTCGATGACTACCTCGTGGTTGTTAACGACGTTCCAGGGTCTAGGCTAGATGACACTGTAGAATCGATAATTAACACATTTAGAAATGCATCGGAGGCTCTAAACTTCACGTGCGAAAGGCCTTGTAATAACAGCATTCGCTTTCTGGACCTCAATCTCACTCTGATGAACACGCATGTCTGTTTCGAATACCAGCCGAGGTTGAACAAGCAGCTAATCTCATACGACACTGCGCACTCCAAGCTAGTAAAACGAGGAGTTGCAATGACTTGTCTAAAAGAAGCACTAAACAAATCTTGCAGCCACAAAATAGAAATCAGTTTCAATAACCAAGTTTCAAGGCTACGCCTAGCCGGTTTCCCTTCACTATTGATCTCTAGCGTTTGCAACAAGCTTCTTCAAAAGATCAAACAGGCAAGAGAGGGCACTAACACAAAAAAGCCATTTGATAGGAAGAGATTACATCTGATTCCTTATTGGCACAGGGTATACCACAACCTCAAGAAGGTGGCACAAAGGCACAGTATCAATCTTCTGTTCAGTGCACCATGTAAGCTGGCCAAGATATGCCCTACGATGACAAAAGCAAAACCCGAACCATGCTCTAAGAAACATGCAGCGCAGTACACTGCTTGCAAAAGTAATGTCGTATACGAGATACCCCTAAGTTGCCAACAGGTTTATATCGGTCAAACCGGACGGTGTTTTAATGAAAGGGTGCGTGAGCACAATTGGGCCGTAAATAACAATGCGGGGGGCCATCTGGCAGAACACTGTAAACGTCACAATTGCCGTCCGTATCTTCGCGACACCAGGTTTCTGGCATGGTCTAGAGATAGACTAGAAGGGGAGATATTGGAAGCTTTTTACATTGCAAAGGCCGAGGGCACGTGCATTAGTTGCCTTTCAGTGACGCTTACCAAAAAGGAGATAGCTTTTCTGAAGAGATAGGGAGGTCGTGATGCCACGATGGGCCATCCTTGGTTGCATCTATTTAAAAGTTCTGTTTCTTCAAAAAACATTTAGTTGGAAGTAGCGCCTTGTCTGTCGTATATGTTGTTCTTTCGTCCTCGTC
The DNA here is from genome assembly GCF_023375885.2 of Dermacentor andersoni. Lineage (NCBI taxonomy): Eukaryota > Metazoa > Arthropoda > Arachnida > Ixodida > Ixodidae > Dermacentor > Dermacentor andersoni. The sequence goes on along the minus strand of NC_092818.1, from coordinate 92,899,635 downwards.
TTCGTAGCGCTCTCATTTTTCGTCAAGTATTAAACCCCTTCTGTCCTCCCTAGATCCCTGGGTCAGAGAAACTGCTGTGCAACCTTCGTCTAATCGGAGCGTCCAACGTCATCGAAAGACCCGCGTTGAGGGCTAGGCTTCACACACTCGCTCCGGCACCTTTGTTCACTGAACACACAGAAAGAAGGGGAGCCTCGTAGACAGGTGCTCTTACGCTTGACTCAAGCTGGCGCGCCTTGGTTCCTGGGATGACCCAGCAGTTAGCTGGCGCGTCTGTCAAACGACCGTAGCGGTGACCGCAATTCGTGAGGGAACGCCTTAGAACACCCTTTTCAAGAGGTTTCTTTCTCCCATTGGTCTGTGAAGGCGACAGCGAACCAACAAACAATACTCGGTCTGCCACACGTGTCTCGCCTTGCTGGTGCCGTAGGACTGTCCGAGGGGGCCGCATTGTTGGCTTCGAGAAGCGATTCGTCGCAGCGGTGAGGAGAGGCTAGAAGGTCACTACCCCCGCTGGCCGATCGTAACACTGTTTCCCTGCCAATAGAATTCTGGGCACCGGTGGCGCTGTTGCTTAAGTGCAGGGTGTCACCTCGTTCCGGCCTCGGTAGGGATCATAAACGTCTAACTTTGAAATTCGGGAGAAATACTAACGAAAAACAGGAAACAATAGCATCAGCATTTCTAAAAATGAACGAAAAGCAAACAGAGATTGCAAAAAGCATAGAGAAGAAAATGCAGGCGTTTCCTACAACAGTCTGGGCATAGTAGGAACTGGTAGACGTTGTGCAGAAGGAAATAATACAGACAAATAAAAAAGAAACTGTTGTATTGGAAGGAGGAAACCATGTATATGGTGAAACAAGGAAAGAAAGCAAGCTATAGAAAAGCGTAAGCAGACGTCTAGGGATCATCGAGAAGCCAAAAAGTTGGGATTACACGAAGAAGAGGTTCTCCTTATAGGGAACAAATACCGTGAAAACAATAGGGTGGCGAGTGAGCTCGTGTAAGAGAAAATTAAATATACAAGTGAACATTGGGTGCGTAACATGTGCAAGAGAGACAAAGGCGCACCAAAAATATTCTGGAGCCATGTTATAGCACTGGGAGACGATGCGCTGCGGCACATGAGAAAAGGTACTGGGATAACTTCGGCACGAAATAAAGCGTAGTTATGACTTAAACAAATTTACAAACAACAGAGAAGCCTGAGAAACCAAAATTTAGCCTAGACAGCTTTTATTGAAAAAAAAATCAGAAGAAAATATCCCTAATAACATGACAGTAGGGCCCAATGAAATCCCAACACAGCTAATTGAAAACCTCGGTCCAAAAAGTAACGCATTGCGCACTAATGCCATATAGCAAGTGATTAGAGCGAAAAAAATTCCAGGTGGGATGTCGTGAAAGCAAGGTGAACCTCATCTACAAAGACAAAGGTAATAAGGATGAGATGAGCTCGTACAGGTCTGTTACAGTAACGTGTGTGATATATAGAATGGCAATGCAAACCATAAAATTGGCATTGTCGAAGTGGGTGAAGAAAAATGATGTACTGGAGGAACTCCAGAATGGGTTCAGGCCAAGCAGACGCTTAGGGGATAATATGTTTGTATTAACTCAGTGCATAGAGATTTCATAGAGTAGACCTTTATCGGTAGCATTTCCAGATATTAAAGGAGCCTTTGACAACGTATAGAGGGAATTATTAAGCACGAAGTCATAGAGGACGATTTCGTAGAACTAATGAGGGAGATATATAGAGGCAACCGAGTGCAAGCTGTAGGGGAAGGCTGAATAGGTAATGAATGGTGGCAATTTTCCAAGGACTGAAGCAAAGATGTCCTCTGTCTCTATTGTTGTTCGCGCTTTATATTAAAGGCATAGAAACGCGACTGGAAACCAGAGAATTAGGGTTTGATTTATCCTACATACATATTGGAGAAATGGTGCAACAGAAGTTCCCTGGACTGATGTGTGCGAACGACGTAGCAATACTAGCGGACAATAAACGAGATTTACCGAGGCTGGCAAATATTTGTGGCAACGCGGCAACAAATAAAGGCCTGATGTTTAGCATAGAGAAATCGGGAGTTGTGATCTTTAATGAGGAGACGCGTAATTATGTGGTGTCAGTTCAACAGCAAGTCATGCCCATAGTCAAGCCATATAAACACCTCGGCGCACACATAAACGAAGGAAAGACTTACTCAAGCACCCACCAAGGGAATCCGTAAATAAATGGGAAGCGGAATGCTGCAATAGTGAAACAAAGAGCACTGTGGGGCCACACTAAATATGAGGCGGTGCGTGGAATCTCGAAAAGAGTAATGGTGCCAGCGCTAACGTTCGCTTTCTACGTTGTGGAAATAGCGATCAAAGCAGCGCACGAGCCTGATTTCTTTACATTTGCAAGTACACGGTCACCTCTCGTCTCCCGCTTTAAATAGAATGGAAACTATGCTGCGGTGACCTGAAATTTACGCACTCCTGATTTTGGTACCAGGTTCTCGATCTCCGTGGCATTTCGCCACTTCTTTATGCGCGCACTGTACAAAGTCAAGAGCGGTTCATTTAATGTCGCTATCGCCAGAACTGAACAAGATTGAATTATGGAGACCAAAATCAGCATCGTATCGACTTAGCGTGATCGAGCCGATGCCCGCACGTAGTGGGTGTACGGGCACGAACTGATCGACTGTTGGTAGGCCTTCCTCTAAAAAACTCGACATCTGGACTATCTCGGCACTGACGGCTGGCAAGGGCCGACGATCTGGAACTTCGCAAGTTTCCATTCATTTTGAGCACGACTAAATATATACAAAATCGCGTTGTCGGTGTGATGTTTTCGCTCTGTGGTTGCTTACACAATGACTGACCGAAAGATAATCCGCAGACTGGTTCGGTCGTCGGTACGAAAGCCTGTTACACTGCGACGAGTCGCTGTGACAAAATGTGACAGAATGTCTCTCAACGACACAGTTTACACACTAGTCGGCCTAGTGCCGGTGTCGTTGTCGTGTTGGCGTAGGTGTCAGGTAGGCCTAGTGTGACCGGACCTGCCCTTGCTATACATGGCAGCCTTTCAAAGAGAAATATTGTCATGTACATTAATGTAGCACGAAGTTACATTGCATAGCTTCGTGCTACATTAGGATGGATGACAATTTTTTCCCTGTTATGATACTTCCTCCACCTTGCGGGATGCGCAGAACTACTTCGCCATATGGCATCCTTTAGGACACGGAAAAGTAACATCACAAGGCTGATGGCTCTCTCGGCGGGCGACGCAAGTACAGCACACTAGCACCACGTAACGGCAGCTATATTTCCACGCGGCAAAGAGCACGGCTACAACAGCGGGCTCAAAGCAGATCACAGCAGCTGGGCGTGTGCGCGTATACACCGGCGGTCCCCAACGGTGTTTGCGCTGCTCTATTATATTACAAAATATACCTAACACAATTTTTTTAAGTGTGCTTGAACCTTATTTTGCATTTCCAGCCTTTAACACAGTTCGTACGGATGTAAAAGGCACTCTTAACAACTAAAAACATGTTCTATAGAAGATTCTCGTATATAATTCTGCTTTGGCTTCGAAATCACTGAGTACACTAAGCACACTTTAATTATTCGTAATGTAAATGAACTTTTACAATTAAACACTTTGCGGTTCCTGCCGGCGTTGATCATCATATACAGCAATTTGCTATACTACTGGTGGCATATGCGGTGGTGTGGACTTACACTTACGATGCTTATGTGAGCATGAACCTATGTGGGCGAAATATGGATGAAAGCTCATAGCACGCCTCGATACGTTCTTTTTCTGCCTTTTTCAGTTTCAAGATGGTTGTAGAAATGCAGAAGGATGGCAATGAGCAAAACAGGAAGGCGATGGATGATATGCGAATCACGCAGATGCAATTCCTGGGAACCGTGAAGGATGCTATGGTGGAGACATCTTCGATGGTCAAGGACGCACTGGAGACGGTGACCAAGCAAACTACGGAGCAGGCAAGAATGCAGCGGGAGACGTTGACGGCCATACAGCAGACCACGCAGGCCGCGACCAAGACGAACCAAGAGGCGATGAGCGCCATGCAGCTCAACATGGCGGAGACGCGCAGGATGAATTCGGAGACGACCGAGTTTGTCCATAAAAGCATTGCCACTATGCTAGAAGAACAGCGGAGAAGCGCCGAAAAAGTGGAAAAAAGGTTGCAGCCAGCCCCCAAGGACGATTGCGTCATCCAATGATCGTACGGTGGAAGCAAATAAACATCGGAGACAGCAACTTTGCCACCTTTGCTGAACAGCAGCCATAAGATCGTTCCTGTAACACATCTTTTCTACACTGACAGAATTGAGAAGTCCAGTGCTTTTCAATAGATATATATACGCAAAAATTTGTGAAACCAACATAAATGCTATATAAGCCCAGGGTACATTTTGCCGCTTTCACCTCACATCTGGCATGGCACTCGACACCAATGTTGGTCTTCGCTGCACCCGCGGCTTAGCTCTCTGCCCTGTAGCATCCCAGTTCCATAATTCCATTAAAGTTTCACACTGCTGCCACGATAAGATCTGGCGTGTGAGGAAGTTACAATACTAGCCTTCTCGGAGGTTATTAACAGCTGCGAACAAAAACGCCTCAAGCATGCAGACACGTCTGGCTGTGTGTTCTGTGTACTACCCGGACAAACAGCAGTGGTGGACGCAAAGTAACCTTTACCATCAACTCACCACTCTCGTATTGAACAAAACGCTGAAGAAATTGAACATTCGCCGCCAACATCACCGCTAATTATCGTCAATCAAAGAAAACAGCACAGGAAGCTTCTCTTACGTCGATTCCCACAGTGCGTGGGATCCGCATAATTTTTTTTAAAGAGAGCGTTTCACTTAGTTGTCACCCCTTAGCGCACAATAGAATGAAACAAAAAGTTTGGCCGATATCTACGACATGGTGCTCATGCTACTTTCTGTGACGTAGACGACATAAACGGGGTGCTGGAAAACGGGCTGTGAATCTGCTCGGATACCAAGTACGATCCGCACTGCTATATTTTGTCGGTAACAAATCATAGCGCAGAAGCACACGCCCTAATGTTTAAAGAATGGGACGACAGACAGTCTGCAGTTTGCCATGATGTCGAACTAAGCAGCACAAACAGCGACAACTCTGTACTTTCCTGGTCAATAGCTCAGTTTGTGCGGTTGCTCCACGCCTTACTTAATTTTTTTTTACCCAAACGATGAAAACTGTCCGGGCACACATGGCGTGGCGTTTGCGGCGTTTGAATTTTGAGCCATTTCCCGCGCACTCCATTAGCTCCGGCCGGTGCATTGCGTTACTGCGATAAAGGAAGTCGTTCATCAAAGAAGCCAAGCAGAAAACTTACATACACTTGAAACTTGCTGAAATTGTTAAGCAATAACATTATCTTTATTATCATCATCATCATCATCATCATCATCATCATCATCATCATCCGCCTATTTTATGTCCACTGCAGGACGAAGGCCCCTTCCTTCGATCTCCAATTACCCATGTCCTGCGCCAACTGATTCCATCTAGCACCCGCAAATTTCCTAATTTTGTCGCACCACCTAGTCTTTTGCGGTCTCTACTGCGTTTCCCTTCTCTTGGTACCCATTCTGTCACCGTAATGGTTCAACGGTTATCTACTCTGCGCATTACATGACCTGCCCAAGCCATTTCTTTCTCTTAATGTCAATTACAATATCGTCTATACCCGTTTGCTCTCTGATCCAAACCGCTCTCTTTCTGTCGCTTAAAGTTATGCCTAGCATCCTTCGTGCCATCGCTCTTTGCGCGGTCCTTAACTTGTTCTCAAGCTTCTTTGTCACTCTCCGTGTCTGTGCCCCATATGTCAGCATCGATAAAATGCACTGATTGTATACCTTCATTTTTAATGATAAAGGTAAGCTCCCAGTCAGGAGCTCACGATGTCTGCCGTATGCGATCCAACCCATTTTATTCTTCTGTGAATTTCCTTCTCATGGGCAGGGTTCCCTGTGATTAGTTGACCAAGGTAAACGTACTCCTTCACAGACTCTAGAGGCTGACTTGCGATCTTGAACTCTTGTTCCCTTGCCCGGTTATTCATCATTACCTTTGTCGTCTGCATATTAATCTCCACCCCCACTCTTACACTCTCCCTGTTAATTCAACATCTTCATAAAACTGATCTACTTCCTCATCGTCGTGACTGGATGTTGGAGCGTAAGCTTGTACTTGTACGTAAGCTAGCCTCACTCGAGAGGGTCCGGGTGTTAAACGTTGCAAGGGTCAGTTTCCATTGGCAGCCTGTCCGCACCCAGATATTCTTAGCACCCTCTCCTGCGTTACAGGTCTGACCGCCACCTTGGTCAGGTGCTCCGCAGCTGCTGGGAACTGAGGGCCATTGGTTAATTGAAGGTATCATCAGGGAGGTTGTGGTCAAATACTGCACCCGGGAGGCCAATTCCTGTTCTGGTGAGGGAGTGTCTTTGTTCAGCTTAGTGGGCCTTCCTAATTTGGTCGTACCTGGATTACTATAGCCCATTTCATTCTCGGCATCTTTCGCCGGCGTCAGACGTCACTCCAAGCCTGCAGATGCAGTACAATGGAGAACGGAAAAAAAAAAACTGAGGAGGGAATTTGAATTTCCAACTACCCCAACCGAGCATTCGACGTAGCTCAGTAAGATAATCCCGCAGGTGGCTAGGCTACGTTGTCGCCGAAAAGTACGGCCCAGAGGGCCCTACATACCTAAGAGGTCCGCTGATTTGTCCGCCTTTGGTTGCACGATATAGTGTCAATTCTCGGTGGCCGGAACCTCTTGTTTCCTGAATGTCACGCATGCAAGTGGCCTTGAACGCGCCTAGGTACACGATATATTTTCGCTGAACTTGAACAGCACTTAACACTAGTGTGCAAAAATAAAAAAAGGAAAAGTTTTCAGAGCTTACCGAGAGGCCCCGAGTCGCGTATCATCCGCTCGTCGCGTCTGCTTGTCTCTTGGTGGCCGAAAACTAGCGCTGCCGGGCAGCTACTCATAATGGTCAGTCGCGCCGCCGTATCAATGCCGCTCTGAGCCTCGCGCAGAGCAGGCGACCTTGACAACTCCCAGTAGTGTCTTCAGCCTTTCTGCAGCTTTGGACAGCGGTTATACTAGAGCTAATGAGAGGGAGGAAATGGGGGGGGGGGGGGTAACTGACCACGCAGTTTTTCTGGGAATGATGTGGGCCTAAGCGCTAGCGAGTTGGGAATTGTATGCCTCATTTAACCTACAGTGGTGCCTTCTTCAGTCAGACATGGTTTGAACATTCCACGCGTGTAAGAAATTGACGGCTCTGCTACCGCCGCGGTCGCAATAAAATGCTCGGGAATACAAACGAAAATAAGCGAGAAAGAATAAGTCCAGACGTAGACGAAAGGAATGGACGCATATACGATCGTTCTGACGTGCTGAAAATATGTGTGTTGACTTTAGAGCTAGGTGTTGTTGCTACTTGTTTTCCCCTATTCTTTGCGTGAATACTGTAAACAAAAACCTTCCCGTCATTTTTCTCTGTACCTTTTGGGCTGAAATTTCGCATCCTCAAAGAAAGCCCGTTCGGGCAGCGCGCCTCGTAAGTTACTGCGGATAAGTGCTTGGGCATTTGTGGTGTTATGTAATGTGTAGTACCAACATGTATTCGCGTATTACGTTCCCCGAATACGTTTTCAAGATCTGTATCAGCTAGCTTCTATGTATTGTGGGCTTATACAGAGGGAATCGCGGCAAGTGCAGATGTTCGTAATTGGTATGCGTTATTTTTCTAGTGTGGTCACTAGAAAACATGTGCAAGGTATGTCGGTATTGTGTGTTTGCAAAGCCCTTTTCGTAAATATTACGTGTTTCACGATATAGTGTAAATTCTCGGGGGCGCTAAGCTCTTGTTTCCCGAATGTCACGCATGTACGCAGTCCTGAACGAGCCTAAATGCACGATACATTTTTGCTGCATTTGAACGGATATTAACACTTGTGTGTAAAAACAAAAAAAGGGAAAATTTTTCAGCGCTTACCGAGAGGCCCCGAGCCCCGTATCACCCGCTTGTCGGGTTTGCTTATATTACAAAATTGGTATTAAATATCACAATTCATGTTGATGTATGTCTGTACTTGTATGAATGGGCGTTTTAGATGTTGACGCTTCGGCGCATTCCTGCTATAGACCGCGCACGTGGTTTGCTTATGAGCTTCCTGCGTTTTGTGCGCTCTTTGTGTGCTTCGCTATTACTTTTTTGGAATATTCTTCGCTTTCTTTGGGCTTCTTGATCCCTCGGAGATCACCATGATCGCCTCCGACTAAGCTTCAGCAAACGTGAGCGAGTGTTTCGAATTCACTTGGTTCGTTCATTGCGACGGGCAGCAAACAAAAGCGCGCAACTGCGTACAGCTCTTGTGCGTGTCTTCCGCGCGCCTCCATGCTCGTTCTCGTTCCTAGTACTATCCCTCCGTTGTGAAAATTGGTTGTACAGCACTAGATTTGTGGTGTCGAACATGTAGTTTTGTCCTGGTTTTACTGCGCGGTGCGCTTGTGGCGACGTAAAGCAGCTATGACGTGCCAGCTAAAACAGGGCACGTTGTATGGCACGACTTTTGACGCGGTGTTCGAGGACCTATAAGGCTCCTGCTTTGCCCATGGGGTGCTGCGAAAATGGTGCTAAAAAGCGCCCTCTGTCCTGAACTGGGTAGTACCATAGCTCGGTCGTCTGCTTCGGAAAGCGCGTTTACAATATGAACCCGCCACTTTCGGTATTGTTATACCACGGCTTGCAGCAAATATCGGGCTCCCAAGATTTCTTCAGGGGAGGCACGCTACGTAAATGCACGAAATTGTGCAACGCTGAATACGTGTATGCAGTTCAAGAAATAAGTGGCGAAGTTTTAGCGCGGTGTCAATCGCAAGAGAAACGAGTCGCGTACGAAGTTGAACTTCAGCTAAGGTTTGCACGCTGCTAGATTCAGGCACATGAACAAGAGGAAATGCTTGCTATAAATGAATTCACAGCAGCGATAAGCAGACATAACGTGTACAGATCTGCTCGAGCGCGCGACAGTACGCGCCGCGACGGCAGCGGCCTTTCTACACTCTAAAAACTAGGAAGGGTATCGCAGGAGTGAAGCTGCCGGTTCACTCTTCAAAGCGTCGTTTTACTCTCGCAAAATGTCGAGGAGAGTGAAATGCATTGTTCACTCTGTCACCAAGGAGAGAGTGAAATGTGCTTTTCACTCTCCCCTTCAGAGAGAGGGAGTGAAAAGACTCTTGCGACAATAGAAAAGAGAGACTCTTGCGGCAATAGAAAACAAAACGTAGCGTAATCTTCTGCTTCAACTGTAGGTGGCTGGCCCCGAACATGGCAATGTATCATTCATGCACGCTGAGCAAAGAACACATCGTTTTGCTTCTAAGAGAACAGGCCGCCGCAGTTCAAAGGAACGCGTAGCGAGCGCTCTACTTTTTCACTCGGAGTGGCTCCACCGCGCGCGCGCGCGCGCGCTCAAGATCGCGGAACAACACAGCACTGAAGAAAGGTGATCGTCCAGCGAGCAAAGGCCAGCCGAGGGAGATCGTGTGTCGGCCATCTCGCGTCGCCACGAAAACACGACAGTCGTTCGTCATGCCTTGGATATAACAACAAATCCTCCACGGTAAGTGAATTCTAACTTAGGTGCACATTCTCCGTATATGTCATGCTATCGCCAGGAAGTCGTCGCTGCGCTTAGCCGACGCGATTGACAAAGCACTAGGCGTACGCGCTGTCTCTCGATGTCAATCGAAAAAGCCAGTCGTCGCGATAACTGCATGTGATTTTATCACTTTGCCGTTGTCCGTAAGAGCTTTAAAAATCGCAAACGCTGCCAGAACTATGGTATGTTGAATAAGACGCCAGGCGAGAGGACGCTTAAAATGGTTAGTTCACCAGTCCGTGATTCCGAGCCAATGCGGAGCGTGATTAGCGTGCGTTTTGTGTGTTTGAATTTATTCAGTTTGGCAGTCTACTGTGTACGGAACGCTGTTGAACTAAGGAATCACATAACAGAAGGCGTCATTTTGCTGGCAGCATGCTTTCTTTTTATAAATAAACCGCGCGCTTGACGGTGTCTCGCGCAGGGGGAATCTGCCACCACTGAAGTTACGTGCAGCACCAGTGCTAGTTAGAAACTTTGCCGCAGGCATTCAGCTGCATGCTGCAAGAGGTCAGTTGGGCGCGTTATCTTGAACTTACTGAAAACGCATGAGGAATCCATGTTTTATGCTGTAAAAAGTATAAACCCCATATAAGCGATCTTGCGCGCGGCAGCTACAAGCGACGCGACGGAGATGGCTGTCGCGTTCGCTCGTCGCCTACAAGTCGTACTCCGTGCGAGCGACGATCTTGAGCGACGCCTCCCCGGTGTTGCCGGCATGAGGGCTGCACTCACGCGTGACGCGTGCTTTAGTAATTTACGTTGATGTATTTTACTATAAAAAGTAGCATAAAATATTTCCGGAGGTCTTGCAGTACGTTCTTATCCTTGCACGTATAAAAATTGAATCATTTGCTCGTTCCGCGCGACAATCGGTAGTATTTGAGCGATGTATGTACTAGTACATCCAGTTCCGGCTTCGCGCTATTGGCTAGTCGCTCATAGCACTTCTGGGCGACGAGCGACGATTTCTAGATTTCCAGAACCGAGTCATCTGTTCAAGCGACGGCCCGTTTTGTCGCTCGAAGCCGTCGCTCGTCGCCGTCGCGCACTAAATCGCTCTCACAGTGTTTATCCCTAAGACTGAACTGTTTTTGCTCATGTTGAAATGGTGTGATTATAGGTCTGGTTTTGTCTCCTGTTGCGGTTTTCGTGCACGGTGCGAAACTGAAAAGGATGCTTATGGTCTACGAACTCGGTGAATTGTCGAGCAGCTAGTTACGCATCGGCATCGAATATAACGGCTGCTGTGTGGAATTACAATTGCAGGGGCGCTTTGCATACGCTTATTGTTTTGGACATGCCTGTGCATTTGCTAATATGAGTTGGCGTGTCAGAGTTATGTCATATGAACAGCTAAATCAGCCTTCCTCTGGGGGTTACAAGCGTAATGTGTGCATTTTGCTATAGCATGGCAGATCAAGATGTGTTTATCGCTTGAATATTTTTAGTAGAGAAATAAAATATCAAAATAAAATGTTGCTTTAATTCCGTGTTACCAGTCTGTCGTACACAGAACAATAGGTTGGTGTAATAAACTAATAACTGCGGTTTAACTGCAACCTTTACATGCCTACAAGAATCTAAAATGCTAGATTTCAAACTGCAGCAGTAGTCGGGTCTGTCAAAAATGAACTCCACTGCGCACCTCATGCATGAAAATAAGTTCATGCCTTTTAGTAAGCTTAGATGCAGGCCGCAGTGAACTTGTTAGTATTGAAATGTGGGTAAGCTTGCCATAACAAGCCTTGTTGCCCTTTTTTATAGGCACATCCATATATCCATTGAGCTGAAGGACAATATTTTCATCCCTACTGAGCATCATGTTTGCAGCTATAATCCTCAAATTAGGGCTTCAGCAGTGGCACAACCAGGGATGGTGCGGGAGCGGGGGAGGGGGGGGGCACACTGGGCACGTGCTTAGGATGTGTCACAAGTGGTGTTTGCGATACACCAGACTCATGACAGACCTATGACGTCTGAAAATGACCAATATTCTATTCATTAGCAGGAGTATTCTAACATTCATGAAAAACAAGGATGAACTGTGGTTTATTTGTTTTTTTGCTTAAATCTAAAAATTGAAGTTAGTTTAGCAGTTGACTGTTGCAGTCATTTGGATGTTTTGCATGCATTTCACTAGGAAGACTAAGAGCTAAGACTTTTTTATTGCCATGGCCTTGACTGTCTTCATGTTGTTTTGCACCACGCCCTTGTGTTGACTTTTGCATACAATATTTTTCAGGCACCCGCTTTATATAACGCAAGAAGGCAGCTGCAAGGACACGAGGATGTGAAAGAGCCAGTGCAGCGCGACTGCACGTAGTGCAGAGGAGCCAATGCCAAAAAATCAAAATACATTGGCATGTTACTTGGACAAGAAAACTAGTATGTGGGTATATTGGGTGTACCATTTGACCAAATGTCAACAAAATCAAGATACAGTATGTTACACGAAGATGAAAATTCTCACGTGCTCCAGGCAGTCATCTTAACATGGTATATTTATGTAATGTCTCTGATTTGAAAGTCAAATCAAGTATGCTCTCTGGAGACAAACACATAGCAGCAAGTGTCATTGAAAAGTTAAAAATGTGTTTTAAGAAAGCTGATTAGTTCTGAGAAGTGACTGCTTTTTGTCTTGCCTCTCAACAGATATATCCATGTGATAAAAAAATAGTGGTACAATAAAATTGCATATTTGCTTAGCGACATGATACATACTTGCAATGAGCACGGTGCCTGTGTTTACTATAAAAAGCAACAGCCCATGCTTGGTTAGGTTAGGCCCACTACAACATGCAGGCATGGGTGATTGGCGCTTTTTTTATTTCTGTGTCGTGAGGTTTATTGACGTGCGTATAGGTGCAGTGGCACGCAGTATGGCTAGTACAAAAAAAAGGGGGGGGGGGGGGCAAATATATGTAGCTCACTGTACACGACACAGGGCAAAGGAAATCCGTGTTCAGTAACTATGTTAAATGCCATGTACGTAAATTTTACAACGCTACTTGTTCGAAGCGCGCACAGGTGCATATTGAAGAAAAGTTTCCAGGGTAGATAATTTAGTTCGTAATTTACACTAATTATGCTCTAACCATGAGACATAATAATTTGAATATACTGCACGGAAAAACCTAGAGCGAATTAAATTGTGTGTCAGCTTCGTGTGTATACATATAGTCTTTCCTATGCATTAGGTTTTTTGCGTAATGCATTAACAGTTGACAGCCTATCTTATGATGTGTACTCTGTTTACATTACAGTTGTTTATTAGTTTACTCGTTTGTTTTCTGACTGATGAAATGCCGGCATATATATTTTCAACATTTGACATAACCCTGTATGTTTTGCAGGGACAACCCAGGACGTGCATTTCTCAGCACCCAGTCAACTGCCAAAAGTGACTCAAACACAGGCCACCAGTAAGTGGACATCAGTTGCAATTTCACATTATGCAGTTGGCGGCTGCCTTGTACGGAGGTTTTTTTTTTAATGAGATGGTGATGTCGTTCTAATGTACATTTTGACCACAAAGGTGCGATCATGTCTCACAGAGGCATATATGGTTGCTATTCTCTGCGAGGGACGTGTTCTCGTGTTTGTGAAGCATTTGTGTTTGGCAGTATTGTCGCCCAATGAGTCGGATATAAACACTAACTCGCCACTGCCGGCAAGTAGTTGCGAGAAACACATTATGACGCTGTAAAGTTATTTCATTAATTCGAAGGAAAGTTTTGCAGCAGGAAAAAAGGTTACTATTCCAGGTAAACATGTCTTTTTCTCACAGGTTATTTAGCCAAATTGTGGATGCATGAAATTCGTGACTTGTGAATAGATTTTAATTTATTCTTTAGTAATGCTTCTAAAAGAGACTAGAAATAGCATGTGACTACCTCTGCAATCAGCAGACCATACATTTACAGTCATAAGTGGCAGTTCCATGCAGTCTGGCACTTTATATAACCTTTCCTTTCAGCAACATTGGAACTGGTGGCTGCGTTTTCAGAAGGAGAAGTGCACTTGACACTGTATATGAATGTGTGAATTCGGTTTTCTTTGTATGTGTCGGCTCACTGACAAACAGTGCAAAAATCTGTTGTACCATGAGCCTGACGACGCCTTCTGCTGCTAGAAATGCGGCACTTCATATTTTATAGTACTGCATGACATTTAAATCAAAGCTACCACATAAAATGATCAAGAAAACTAACCGCTGTTATAGCTGTTTTCCTCAAAGAACGCTTGTCCTTTATGGGCTGTGTTAATCTGAGCTCTCCACCGATGTTTCAGTAGTATTATCCCTTAGTGAGTGAGAGATTGGGGGCAATTAATTGTGTTAAGTGTTTAAGTGGTGTCCTAATTATGTGCATTTGTTCCAACAAAGTTGTCTAGATTACTTTATTGTGTAGTGTAAAGCTTATGAAACCATCAGCAACTACTGAGTTGCTAACACGCATATGGATTTGTCACTATACAGGTGGAACTCGGCTGTACCACTGCAGTGCTGTGGAAATTGCCTTCACCAGCGGCTTTGCAACAGCTGTTTCGCAGCATGTCGGTATGTGGTAATTTATAATTATGTTGGGATGGGCTAGTATTATGGACCACTGCTATTCTGTATTGTGACAGATCCATATGATAAGGGATGAAATGGGCGCAGCGAAAACCTTTGAATTTTTACTATGGTACATAAACAGGCTCTCCTTTTCGTCACTGGAGCAGGAGAGAAGGGCATGCAGGCACTCCTGAATGTACATATATTTCAAAACATGAGAGAGACACACACACACACACACAATTAAACTAAAGGCAGGGACGTTCCATCTTTCATCTTGAATTGAATTGTGCAGCACAAAAATACAACACAGACCACAGAGAAGCACACATGTTAACAGGTTTGATACACACGTTAGTTCAACAGATTTGATACTTCAACTGTGCTATTTTACACAAGGGAGAAGGGAAAGGGAGAAAATCTGAAAAAAAAGTGGAGTGGAAAAAAAGGAATCGTGCCAAAAAGCATGAGAAGCATCGCGCAGCCAAGATCACCAGCAGGACATCTAAAAAGCACTCTGATAAAATTACATACAGGACAACCTTACGTATAGTTTGTTTCAATCAACTCAGATCACATGCAGCCATTACTGCAATCAAGTTGTTTCCTTATGTCATGTGAGGGAATGATGTGGGCCCAAAAAACTGTTTAGAGCTGAAGGATTATGTTCCATTCTAGCCTCATTGCCTGCTTTTTTATCATATTGTTATCAGCTGCTTATGTTAGGGACAAAAAGTAAGAGTACGAACTGTTTCCCGATTCGCCATTCCACACATGTCTTTGTGACTATATGTACATGCAGATGATCCATAGTTGAAAAATATTCAGTACAGTAGAATCTCATTACAAGATGCACTTGGTTGTAAGAGACATCTGAAAATGGTTTGGTTGGTTTTCCAATGTTTGCCACGTTAACAATACTGTGTACAAGAGACACCTTTGTTACTAAGGATGACTTTTTAAGTATTCACTACTTCGAAGGGACACAACCCAGACACATTCACTTTGTGCAACTTGTGTGCTCCGAAGGGCGTAAAGATCACGCAATCCTTACACAAGTCAATCGCGCATGTCTCTTTTAGCATGAACCAGAAAAGGAGGGCAACGAGGACAGTGCAGGGCAGAAAGTGTCGGCAGTTGAAGCTGACGAGCGTCTAAGAGCACCTCAAAGGTACTGCGAGCAACAAGGCTTGCAAAGTGAAGTGTTTAAATTCCAGAAGTTGGGAAGGAAGCTAACACAATCTACAGTCACTAAAAAGCTGTGAATGTCTGCTTTAAAGGGCCCCTAAACCACCGAGGTTGAAATTTAGTTGCGGTGTTGCAGTTCTACACAATAAGGCAATGAACAGGTAGCCACGAGAATTTTTCGAAACGGAGCAGTAATAGTGGAGCTACGTGTGTTTGATTATCGAAAAGTAGTCCCCACTCATTTTACTCTTTCATCTGGTACACGCCATATGGACAGTATCGTCTTTTCCTTGCCTAGTACACCTCCAAATGTTACGGGACAGGCCAACACCAACAAGCTCTGTTGCTGCCGCGCTGGCCCGTCGTCCTGCGAGGGGTGGCGCTAATACAACGGAACTGTATGGTGACTCGTGTTGAAGAGCCTCATAGGGAGACCCTTCTGTTGACGTTTCTGTTCTTTGCCCCCATTGGCTGCCCACAATGGCATCGCGCGCAACGCGACGAGGAAGAAGGAGTGTGTGTATTTGCTTGCAGGCCTTGCCGGCAGTCGTACACTTTCGTTCGACCAATCGACAGCACCGGAAACTGGTGACATCATCAGAGACAGCCTGGTGACGTCAGGACAAACTGGGGGGTGCAGGATAGGTCCAGAGAGGCGCACGGGGTCATTTTCTTCATATTGTGGTGTTCCGGCAGTGCTACGCACTCTGGCATTTGGCTTCGTCGATCGTGACGGCATTCTGATTTCGATACGCGTGTTTACTTGAAATGTTCAAAAAATGTTGAGAAGTGGTTTAGGGGCCCTTTAAGCCACCCTGAGCATTTATTCCTTCAGATATATTAAAACATACTTTAGTGATGATGCATAATAAAGTGATCTAGTCTGGCTCCTCAGTGTCTCAAAATTTTTGGTTTCGAGAGACATGTTTCCCGTGCCTCTTGAATATCTTCTGATGAGGCTTTACTGTAATATACACAAACAATTGTGTAACTCCTCCTGCAAGTATTATTCATTAAGCCCGGTCACTTATGTGCAAAGCTTGTGGTTAAGTCTTGACGTCCGTACTTTTTAGAGCTATGTTTATTAATTCATGCTGTTCTTATTGGTTCTTCGATGCAGGAGACAATGCCTACGAAATTATTGGCCCTGATCATGAGAGCCCTCAAGGGGCAAACAACATCTCTGTTGCAGAAGTGAGCCCGATACCACTTGGAAGTTACCATGACAGATGACACGGCAGCAATAGATACAGAGACTGCCATGTCTACTGCAGCTGCAACAGTGTACGAGGCAAGCAGCAGCGCGTCAGCATCAGCAGCAGTGTCAGAAGGAACCACACCAGGCCTGGTAGAGCAACATGTGTGCGATCACTGACTTTTTTTGTAGTGGATACAACTCATTTGCTCAACATACAAAAGCTTTTCACCACGACTGTGAGCCAGTGTTATTGTGCAGCAAGTGCAAGACTAAGTTAGGTGTTATAACACAGTACAAGCATCACTTTAATATATGCAAATGCAAACAGATTACAGTTGTTGCCTCCCCAGCCAGCCCACATAGTGACAACAACGTGGAACACATGGTGGGACACACCTCTCTCCTATTACAAGATAGTAGAGACTGTCAGTGTTGTTGCTAGATTGACTGGTCTTTGTAGGCAACTAGAAGGACAACACAGGTGTCATAAGATTGTTGTTGATGTTGTTGTTGAAGAGGTAAAAAAGAAGTTTGATGCAGCTGAAGTGCCAACTGATATTGAGCAAATCAAAGGCAACCACCTGAGAAAGCAACACTATCGAAATTTGGGTATCTATGTGCCGCCAACTCTGGTAAGAATGGCATAGGACAGAAGTGTGACGAAAATCACACAGACACTGCTGTTGCATCACTGGCCACAGTGAGCAGCGACTTGTAGGGCAAGAGAGTCAACTGAAACTAACATTATGATATAGTGTCATGCTCCCATGTGACCACTTTTCAAGTTATTTTGCAAGATACAGCTCAACCTGCAGAAACGAGACTGCAACTTGTCTGTAAAAAAGCTTTCACAAAAAATTATTCATAACACTATTAACATAGCAGTATCTTTTTTTTTGTGTCGGTTCGAGGTTCCCGGCTGTCCATTAATGCAAAAATTGAGGAAATAAAGAACATGTGTCGTACTTACACCTTTTTAACAAGTACGAGGGGGACAGAACTTTTCTAGTCATGCATCTTCATCATACTATCAAGTTTTTAAATGCCTTTTATAATTATTATTACCAGTTATATCTGAGTGCATTGTATGCATGTAGCAGGTGTAAAATCAGGTCAGTTGGATCAGATGCCTTATCTGCAAGCGAGCCCTATATTCAAGAAATTTGAATTAACATAGTTACGTTAGAGACGCAGTCTTTCAGCACTTTATAGCCTGTGGTTTAAGCATTGCTCAATACTTTTGTGGGTGGCAATTTCAACCGGCACAGCACTGCGCTTTGCCACAGTCACATTTGTCTTCAAAGCGGTGTTTACCATTTGTGTTGATCTCTTTGTGTATGCATAGAGCAAGTTCTTAATTTATATTTTTCTGCATTCTTGTGCTTGCACTAAGCTTGTATAAGGCAGTTACAAAATGTGCGTCACTATAACGAACTGTTCTGTTGAGCTTACACTTGCAAATAATCGTGTTCAGATGGCCGCACTTCTATGCGGGTGCACCGCTAGCTTTGTGTATGTTCTCATGTTTGTATAAAGCTTATATAAGCTAGTTAGAAAATGTACGTCACTAAGCGCTATGATATTTTTTAAAGAACTGCTTTGTTGGTTTTACACCTGTGAGTAATAGTACTCGGGTGGCACTAGTCATGTGTAGGTACACAGGGACCATTTGTATACATTATGCTCATGTAAAGCAGTTACAAAGTGTATGTCACTAATTACTGTGATATTTGTTGAATTGCTGTGATGGTTTTACACATGTGAATAATAGTGGTCAGGACACAGTACTTGCGGTGTATAGTTGAATTTATACACTGCCAAGACATGGGCTGTATACGTACCAAAAGAAATGTATGTCATTATATTGTTGTGATTATTACTGTTTGGATTTTATTAAACTGTAATAAAATTGTTTCTTGTATCTATTGAGGTATGGCAATTTGTCATGCAACCAAACTGAGGACCTGAACTTGTGCATACAAATAAACAGCTAATTTAAGAGTATACTGCTCATATTCTGCTAAACCAGTTTAACAAATCTTGTACTACAATGCTGGAAAAATGACAGAGCTGACTCGGATGTACAGAAAAAGTTCTGCACTGGCTGAAGGACTGCCCCACACTGGAGTTCGTAATGTTGCGTTTATTGGAGTAGAACAGAAAGTGCACTTCTATTAAAAATGCGACAGTCGGTGCAGAAACATAAGGCAGACGAGCGGATGTGGCACATTTTTTTCAGGGCCCTCCATGCCTACTACTGCATTTCTAGTCTTCCTGTGCTCTGCGTATAAGCCCCTGTTCAGCCAAGGTATTTACTCCATGACAGTTGTTCTACTGGGTTCGTAGCAATATTGAAGAAAAAAATTCAATGGTTTTCAAGGACTTTCGAGGCCCCGACACAGTAACTTCAAGGACCTCGTGCAATGTGTGTAGTAGTTTTGACAGGCAATAACTTGTTCAAGAACACCGTTAACTTTAACGCAAACAAAAGAAAACAAAACAAATCGCATTTCAGTGATTTCAAACATTTGAAAGACTGCTAATTTGCCTTTCACCACCCACCACTAAATGCACACAAGGAAGCATTTCAAGAAAGCGCTCAAAGTTTTTCTGCAATAGCACAATTAACTACTTGGACCTGCAACATTTGCAGTTTTTGAATACTGTTTGGTTTGACAGTGTATGTGATGTCATCTGTTGCCTCAGCTTTTTTCACCATCAAATAAGCAATAGTCATTTCTAATTTCTTTTTATTGTGTCTGTCGCTCTCAATTTACTCTTCACGGCTTCTCTTCGAATGCCTCAACTGTTGAGCTTCCTGCTTCTGCTCCTCCAAGCACATTTGTCGCCGGTTCCATGTGCATAAAACTGGTATCTGCAGCTCCTTTGTAATTTCAACTTTAAGGATGTCGCTTTCCTTCTATTACCTCCAGAGACAATTTTCTGTGACATGCGAAAGAGTGTCACAGAAGGGAAAAAAAGCGCTTGGCAATGTCTGCTAAGTCTAGCCAAGTGTACAAGTTTAAGGACTTTCCAGTACTTCTAAAAATTCAAGGGTTTTCAATGCCTTGAACATGGCATTTTAGAAATAAAGGATTTCAAGGATCGCTACAAACCCTGGATTCTAGCACCTAAATAATTTTACAAACTTATTTTGGCATGGAGTTACGAAATTCATGCTTTCTAGCTAACGCTGCACTATCTCTGTACAGTGAAGCCACGAGAGCGCAACTATTTTGGAGTAAAGAAAAATACTGAAAGCTTTTAATACCACTCTTCTTTTTTTCTATGGAGCTTCGTATTGCCTAGTTAAGTTTACGAATGTGCCTGGTTTTGGCGGGCGTTTCTTCGACATTTTCTGGAAGAAGCAGATGTCTAGCCCCCGTATTCAGAAATGTATCTTAATACAAAGCTCATGCTTGACTTGATATAAACGACGCCTGGTGCGAACGTCCCCCAAGACGCTCACTGCCTTTCTTTTGGTGCGTTCACGACTTGCGTCGTTTAGATCAAGTCAAGCATGGGCTTCAAGTTATGATGCATTTCTGCATATGGGGGTAAGCGTGCACAATTCCGGGCTACGCACTGTGCCATTGACACTGAGAGAAAACGGGGAAAACAGAGCTAACCACTTATGCTCCTAATCTTTCGCGTACCTGTGGTGTGCGTGTATCGTGGAAGAAGAAACAGCACAAACACAAGGACGAAAAAAAGCATCAACCACACCAGCGCTTCGTGGTGTGGCATGTTTTTGCGTCGTCCTTGTGTTGCGCTGTTTCTTCTAAAATGCTCAACCAACTAGCCGGCAAGTCCATCCTGTGCATATATAAATTGAACACACGCATGAGTGTAGATGGTCTTCGAAGCTTTTAGAACGAGCACTGCCACAGGATACGAGCAGTGCACGCGTAACAAGTGGACACATTAGTCATTTAAACATGCGTGCCAATGCATTTGACGCGGCTATCGGCATAAGCAGTCTCCAAATGCTGGAATGCATGCGCTTCAAAACGCTAACGATCCGCTGCTAATGCAGGACAACAGCTCACAGCGGACTGAACCAAACTCTAAACTAATGCACTTGAAAAGAACGCCTACACGGCAGCGTGAGGCACGTCGAAATGCCTGGTACTGGCGTCGCAGTTGCTCACCAGTATACGCGCGAATTAAATTCACATACGTGGATGGTTGGCGCAATACTTTGTATCCGCGTATTTTGGAGAACATGGACTG
Source organism: Dermacentor andersoni (assembly GCF_023375885.2). Lineage (NCBI taxonomy): Eukaryota > Metazoa > Arthropoda > Arachnida > Ixodida > Ixodidae > Dermacentor > Dermacentor andersoni. The sequence goes on along the minus strand of NC_092818.1, from coordinate 92,878,707 downwards.
GAGAAGCACTCGATCATGAGCTGAACGGCACATTTGTTATTTTCCTGCGGTGACGACAAGCCGTGAATAGTTCTCACGTTGTCGTCTACGTTGTCTTCCTTCGTTAGTCGTAGCAAGGAATGGAAATGATGCAAACGCACACGTATTCCAGTACACAACAGCACAGCACACTGCAGAGAAACCCCACCCACCACAGCCGATTCATCAAATACGTTTGGTATATATATAACCTCTAAAAGAACACGACAGGGCGTGGCGGTGCTGTGGTGTAATGGTTATGATGCGTGTTTTGAATTGCACAAATGCGAGTGTACGCGGGTTCGAATCCACATGATGTATAGATCATTGTGACTCTTGATAAGTATGTGATTCCCTTAACAATTGTATTCAAATTAGATTGTGTGACTCCTGATTGTGAAATTTGCGAAGATATTTGCAGATTATGTGTTAATTCGCTTTTTTTTCTCCTCAGTGGCGCTCGTGACGCATACGCATAGGCCGCTTCAGAGCAGTCACGCCTCACGGTAGGCAGCAAATAGCCAGGAAAAAATGACTTTAAAATCCTGCATAACTTTGCTCACGCCTATTCTGAAGGCCGCTTGGAATCGGGCCAGTGTCTCTGAGGAGCCGCCTAGGGAACAGTATATCAGCGGCCCTAATTTGATCTGATTTCCTGCCTGCATGCGTGACCAGGACTTGGCTAAGAGGGTATGGGGAAGAGTACTAGCACTCTGTTCTGAAGGAGTACAAGCACTCTGTTTGGGGGAGTAGAAGTACTCGGTCTGGCGGTGTACTATTAACCCTGCGGGGAGAGTATTAGCACTCTGCGGAAGAGTACTAGCACTCCCTGTGGGAAGAGTATTATCACTCTGCGGAAGAGTACTAGCAATCCCTTGCGGTGGAGTAACAAAACTCTGTCAGGAGGAGTTGACCTACTCTCTCTCAAAGAGGGTCGATGTACTCTCGAAAAGAGAGTGAAATATGGGACAAGCAGCTACTCCCTCAAAGAGAGTGCCCGGCACTCCCTTAGTTTTTAGAGTGTATATGCCGCGAAACGGCGGGCCTCCTGCAGTCTTTGTTGACTGCATGCCGCTAGAAAAGCAGTTATGTTTGCGCTGTAGTTGCGGCCATCTGTCCCTTGAGCAATTGATAAATAACTGATGCAATGCACATGACTTTGCAGTAACGTACGTGCGAATCGCGCTGCAGTGCGAGCTCGTGCGCTGCTCGCTTGATGTAACTTTCAATGACAGCGCTCGAACTTCAATGTGCTGTAATCAATACTACCCTGCTGCGCTGCCTCAACGTGCTGGCTTGAGGTCAAGGATGACCACATTCAACTCTCTAACCTGTGCTGCTGGTAGTGGGGTAGTGCAATGTCACCGAATCAGCCCGACCATTTGTGGTCATTTGCACAAACCTGGTCACTTCACCACTTCGCACTGGTCGAATTGGTAATTGTCGCTGTGGCTGGGTCTCGAATCGTGAATTGCCAGCCATGCCTGCTGCTATGTCGGTCTGCTATTTAATAGTGATTATCCGAAGTGAGATGTTGGACTTGACCTGTGAATTATATACTGCATCTCTCATTTTTGCTACTTGATACGTTTTCCTGTCCTAGACAGCAACTAATCCTAGACATAGTCTGTAAATTATGCTATGCATCTCTCTCTTCCCTGCCTGCTGTGTTGCGCATTCCCTTGACATATTCTGTGAATTATGCTATGCATCTCCCACTTTTTGCTGCTTGCTATGTTGTGCATTCCCAACTTTTTGGTGTTGCCACGGTACACTTCTCGCTGCTTTGCTGCTTCATGTGGCACAGCTGCCTATGTAGGGACGTACTAGGCATTTTGTGCTGTAGAAAGCATGAATTCTCATTCTATGCATGCACATGCGTTTGTTCACTGCATATATGCATTTCAGCTTTCGCCTCAGCATGCCATAATCGCAAGCAAATGTACATGCAAGGCTGGCCTAGGCAAATGCAAGCATGCTGCGGCTGTGGTGCTCTGGGTGAATTAGTTCCGGCCGGCATCATGTAAAGTGGTTCCACAAACCTGGGGACGCCCTTCACAAAAGCCGAATATAGATTGTGGCTAATGCTGTGCTGACATTTCTTTCGGGACCCACCTTGCACACACTTTCCGAAAATGGAGCTGCTATGTTTAGCGGTCTGCTACACTCTAACGACTAACGCGGGAACAAGAGTGACACGTGCCATAGAAGCGTTGCAGATTACACTAATTCAGCGCTGGACACTAGCAGTGTTATCAAATCCTAGCGCGAGAAATTTCAAAAGTCCCTTTACTTTTTCACTTCCACTCGTGTATAACAGGTGGCTTGCAGTGGAGTGGGGACTGCAAGCACGTGGCAACAGCCTCCAGACTTGTCACATTGGCTCAGGAGCTTGTGATTTGAGTACACTCGTGCAAGCAGTCACCTCACACATGTAGCTTCTAAGACACTGCTAATCACTTGTGAGATGAAGTAAGTTTGTACAGATCTTGCTTGGCTTTTCTCGCGTTGAAACAATATGTGCTGTGCAGTGAAATGGCCAAGTATTTATACGAATGCATAGGTAAGTGAGAAATGTTTGTGCTATGATAGTTATTGTTTTGCACCACTAAGAGTTGCAGAGATGTGCCCAAGATTTCAAATAAACTTTTTATAAGATGTTCAACTTCACCACGTTCACAGCTGCCACAGTCTGTTGGGTCATGCTTTGCAGCGAGCCAATACATATGCAAGAGCTAGCTCATAAGACATATGCAATGCCTGCAATTTTAAAGTGTAGGCTTTTCCTTTCCTCACTTGCACAATGACACCGGTGTCACCGCACAGACCACCCGACACAATGATAGTCCAACATGCAGCCTCATGTCATGGTAACCTATGTAACAGCCCACTGGCCTGTATGCTCTGATGTCGCACATGTCACTGCAACACGCCATGCAAAGAGCTCTCCACACAGTCAATTCAATTCAAGTTTATTTGCATCTATACATTTACAGATGACAGGAGTACAGACCAAAAGCCATATGAATTCGGCTTGACAGAGTCTGTACCCCCTACAGAAATGGCACTGTGTACAATAACGACAACACAAACATACAATAAAGGATAAACGAGAAAAAAAGTGAACATTAGTGAACATTGTATAACAGAAATGCATGCGGGTAAAAAAATCAACAATAGACTGCTGCAAGAAATGATATTACAGAAAGCGAATAGTATAAAACGATACAAGTAATACAGCCTTGAAATTCACATCTATAAATAATAAGTTATTGACAAGCAGAGAAAATGGTTAAGCATTCATGGCATCAGTGTATACCAGAGCAAAAAAAAAGAAAGGAAAAGGAATCCACAATGAGCCCATTAAAAGGAGAGATACGTGTCTATGGAGTTTCTAATGAGTTTAACGAAGATGGCAGTGCGTGGCGTAACATTTGTTGACCGTAGTTAGTGCGCGCTTTAGGAACGTACCATGTTTCTCTGTGACGTGTGTTATAAATGTTAGAATTCATTGCCCACGAAAAATTTCGTGTTCTGTTTTTCCGCAGTAGTGAAACGCTTGAGTAAAATACTACGATATATGGAGGTGACCGGTTGTAAATTGAGGGCACTGAAAAGAGGCTGCGTATGAGCGTCACACGAAGAATTGGCGATAGCGCGCACTGCTTCCTTCTGCAATAGAAGTTTTGTGATGTTAGACATCGTAGTGTTTCCCTAGACTAAATGACAGTAATTCAGATGGGACAGGAAGAGAGAGTTATAAAGCAGTTTTTTGACGCTCAAGGGAAGAAAAAAATCGAAGTTTCATTAGTATTCCCGCAACACGAGCGATTTTGTTAGCAACTGAGTCTGTATAAAGATTCCAAAGTAAGTTTTCTTGAAATACGACCCCGAGGCATTTAATGGATCGCACAAAGTTGATAATCGAGGAACCCAATTGCAAATGGCCGTCAACGTGGACATTTTTGTTTTTAGTTTGAAAAAGTGCAGCCTTTGTCTTGTTTTTATTTATAGACAGTGAATTCAATGAACTCCATCGATTAAGTTCACTTAAAGCAGCGTTCGCAAGAGCCAACCGGTTGCTTGCACAACCAGATGTAAAGAACAGACTAGTGTCATCAGCGTATATGATGAATCCGGCAGTGGTGTCAATATTCATTATGTAGTTTACGTAAATATTAAATAACAAAGGTCAAAGAAAGCTTCCTTGAGGTACACCAGAATGAATGGGTAAGTTATTGGAAATACAGTTATTTATTGAAATCCTCTGTCACCTGAACTGCAGATAGCTTTTGATTAAGCCAAGGAAGGGGCCCCTGAAACCATAAGTTTCAAGTTTTGTTAGCAGAGTGGTGTGGTTAATTATGTCAAAGGACATTGAAAAATCGACGAAAACGCCTAGTATCACTAAATTTGGCTCAAATGCTTGTAGTATTAGTTCCCTTTGTGTTAGTAGAGCTAACTCTGTCGAGCGACCCTTTCGGAAACCGAACTCACAGTAAGTAATAATATTGTGTTTTTCGCAGAAAGCGGTCATTCTCAGTGTTAATTTTTCTTGGCATTTTGAAAATACAGGCAAAATGGATATTGTTCTGTAGTTAGACAGGTTGTTTTTATCACCGGCTTTGAAGAGTACTGTAACCTTTGCGAGCTGCATGTGCTTGGGAAATATACCGTTTACAAAGCACAGATTATACACATACTCAAGAACTGGGAATATCAGATCTAAAACGTGTTTAACGGGGCGTATTTGCAGGTCATCAATATCGCAGCTTTTACTATTTCGCAGAGCGGAAAATGTGAGATAAATTTCTTCGGCGCTAGTTAGAAGTAAAAAAGCGCTATAACAGTTTCTGGAATTGAGGTACTCTGCGGAGCGTGGATCGTGCAAACTATTTACAAGGGACACAAGATAATTATTAAAAGCGTTTGCTAAATGCGCGCCTGATGAACGTTCCCCGTTAATTATCAATTCTCGTACGCCCTCTGAATGCTGACGTCCAATGTTAAGCACTGTGCTAAAGTTTCTCCACGTGATACCCGTTCGGTTTATACCTTCAGGATTAAACAACCTATGAAGGTAATCTTTCTTGGCTTGTCTAAGAGTAGCAGCTAACTTATTTCGAAATTTCTTCAATTTGGATAGATGGCATGTGTCTCTTGTGTCTAAAGAACGTTTGAAGAGAGCATCTTTTTGTTTGATTAGTTTCAGAAGTGCATTGGTTATAGAAGGTTTTCTAGCTTTTCTAGGCTTCAGTCTTTTAGGATGAAAAGATTCCGAGTAAGCCTTCTTGAAGAGACGCAGAAATGACTCGTACGCGGCATCTACGTCAGACTGATTGTACACCTCGGGCCAACTTATTTTTGATATTTTTGTGTGGCAGTTCTCAAGTGTAGACGGATTAATATCTTGAATAGTCAATGGGGGACAGTGGTTCGGTTCGTTAGCCGAGACGTACGATTCCAGGAGAATAAATACTGGCAAATTATCGCTAATATGAGCGCTGATTACTCCGGAGTTAATAGTTCGAGATTCCATGTTTGTAATAAAAACATGAAGCAAACTTTCACAGTCGTTGCTAATGCGAGTTGGAGCAGTAATTGTGTTACATGCATTAGCTTCTAATAGTCGAGTGAAATCAGTACGTAGCTGTGTTTCGTTCAACATGTTAATTTTTATATCACCGCCCAGGACGAATTCATAACTGCTTTCATTTATCCAGGATAAGAAGTTTTCCATATATGTAAAAAACTTTGCCACGTTTCCGCCTGGAGGGCGACATAAAACAGATAATATGCTTTTGTTATCAATGACGGTCAAAATTTCAAAGTCCGGCGTGACCGCCGTAAAGTCGTCGATTTTATCACACTGAAAACTTTCTCTGGCCATGAAAAGTACTCCTCCCCCGTTACTGACTGAGCGATTTGTTGTCTGAGTCTTGTGTAACCCGGGATCTGTATTACTTCGTGTTCGTGTCGGTACCATGTTTCACAGAGCATAATAACATCAAATGGAAAGCCAAAACATGAAAGCAAGGCACACAGCTCATTAGACTTATTGCGCGCTAACTGAGTCTTTAACAGTAAGAAAGATGTGCACGGCTTCTTATGATAAATTTTAGTCACATATGCAGGGTTCAGTGATTTACTAGCCATCGATGTGAGTGGCGGTTGAAAAAGTGCTCGGATTCCTGGATCCTCATTTCATCTTATCGATGTCCGCAACGCAAGATATGCGCAGTACATTCGAAGTGTCTGTTTTGCGCGCGAAAATTTTGCCGCCCTTTGTCCACGCGTACTTCCATGTTTTTTTCTTCTTTCGCTCAACAACTTGTCCAAGAAGTTTCTTCAAGGCGGAGCAAAGGTGTTCATTAATAAATACCGGACGAGAACTGGAACCATCAGCACTCTGGTAACCAAAATCAGAAGTTAAAATTCGATTCTTCCTGGCCTTTTCAATCACCGCTTCCCGTTTCGCACGAGAGCGGAACTGCACGACAATGTTAGGACATCCTTTGTTTTTCCTTGGCACACGATGGCATATGTCTACATCGGAATCAGAAATGGGTTCACTTATAGCGTCGCTTAGTTTGCTCAGGATTGAAGACAGGTTCTCGTCGTTGCTTACCGGAACACCTTTAATCTCAATGTTCCGATTCCTCGAGTACTGTTCTTGGTTTGTCACCCGGTCTTCAAGGTCAGATAGTTGTTGTTTCAGTCCTTCGCATTCCTGCGATAGTGCGGCATTTTCTTTCTTTAGCACTGAGTTTTCCTTTTTCGATTTTGCACTGCGCTCAGCCATAGCATCAAACTGTTCACTAAAGAAATCTACGGATTTTTCCAGGTCTTTATATTCTTTTCGAAGTTCTTTCTCTAGTGCACAGCGCATATCTCGCATTTCTTGTTTAAAATCTTTCAACAGCTTTGTCACGTAAGAAGGCATTTCAAATTAGCAGTTCAGCAAACACTTGTACAAGAGCTTGGCAGCAGCGGCAGGGAAAAATAAAAAAATAAAATAAAATAAGAATTGGCTACAAATGATTGCACAAACCTGTGTATCAAATGCGCAGATTTAGTGGACCGGTCGGCACAGCCGCTGCTGCCAAGTGAGGATCAGCGGTGAGGCACAGTTCCTATTGTAGTCGGCGCCTCTTTCAGGCAGCCAATCCTGGTTCACGGCTCGCTGACGTCACACTGGAGACCACGGCAGTTTATAGATGAGCGGCGAAACGTGCGATAGTCGAAGAGATGCGGCACGTGCAACGGTGATCCGCCGAAGATGCAGACCCAAAGCCACCGGGAAAGGCGGTGGTGTCCTGTGTATAAAATGCGCAGATTTAGTTGACCGGTCGGCACAGCCGCTGCTGTCAAGTTTGACATCACATGCGCCCTTTAGTGACGAATACAAATACTGATGAGTTAACTATATTACCATCTCCACTGTCACCTGCCACTAAATCTACTCAGAGGTGACTATTATTTGAGAGCAGCTCTACAACTATAGGCGGATACAACTTTAGAAAAAAGGGGCCGTTTACTCCTCCGATGCGGAGGCACACGAGCATCCACCAATGGGCGCGCACTCTGGACTAACGTCATGAGCCGGACGGTCGGTGACCCCGCCGACGGAGAAGATGGCCGCCCGCGCTTCGAACTGGGTGAGGTTGCGTCAGCTGTGTGCTTCAGCCCCTCGTAAGAGTGAATTCCAGAACTGTTTGTTACGGTCTCTCATGCCGAAAATATTACTGCGAGCTTACGATGCGGTTTTGTGCCGCGTGCGTTTATTCTGAGCCGTTATCCGGCGAAGGAACATTGCAGCGGGCATCGCTGGCGCTGCGCTAAGCTTTGCCTGAAAACAGGATCCCGTGGCGACGCCACGAACACACATCCTGCGTGTTTGTTACATGTCGTTTTATTTCGCTCCCGAGTGAAGTTACGACGAGAAAAGTTTTCCAAGGAATGGTGCATACTGTTAGCTGCGGGTGTGTTCATGTACTGTGTCGCTGCGTTTTTCGTCGGACGGGGTGAATAGAGCAAAATCATTCAAAGGAGAAATCGGAAAAGCGTGCGCGCATAAAACAAACCTACGAGTGTCTCAACAGAAAATATTTGCAGAAGAAGCCTTCAATGCAAAGATTTGTCGCCGTCAACTTAGCGTGAACGATCATTTCCAGCAGTGAGATAGCCAAGCGTCTAGCGACGGTGTTCGAGCGTTGTGTAGCACCGTCGATTGATTGCAGTCCACCAGTGCTCACTGCACGCGCAAGCTGTAGAATGCGTGCTGTGAAATTGTGAAAACACAAAACCAAAGAAATAAAAATTTCATGTTATTGAAAACCAAGAGTACTTATTTAAAACGATGAATGAAGCATTTTTTTACCTAGCTGCCTCGATCGTATCCTCGCCCCAGGTTTGTATTGGTTGCAATTAATGCATTGTTTTATATAAGTACTTTTTCAATAGCAATTGATTCATTTTAAGCTTGGAAAACGGGTAGTAGATACGCCGTGTACATGTGAACAAGCGCAAAAGCCTTGCAGAGATGCTCTTTCTACTTTTGTCACTTGCAATGAAGCAAAGAGCAGACGACGGGCAGCGTTGTAGAAGGCACGGGGTTATTTTCCTGCCGCTATCCGGCATGTGCTGTAGCACATGACAGCTATACTAAACCAGTCATCAAAATACAAAAGTCTTTATTTAAACCGAGAATTACGCGCTTCAGGAGCACGATTTTTCGAGCGGGACTATTTTAGTCGCTGAGGCAACCGGCTGCCGCGCTTCGGTCATCTGGGCGGGGCCTCCCCATTTTTCTAAATTTGTATCCGACTATAGATGCATGATTATTTTTTTAAACCCATCGAAAGATATAAAGATACGAGATGCAATCTGTCAAGAGCGCTATGGTAGCCCAGGCTGTCTCTCAACCGCCACCCCCTCACACTCCTAAAACTTACTTCCCCATAAGTAAACATCTCCCATTGAGTCAGCACTTGATAAAACTTTGATGTTACAGAGTTAGAACAGTCCTGCTAGTTTTTTTTTCTTTTTGATATGATGACCTTGGGCCAGGACAAGTGTTAAAACAAAGTTGATGTGGTGCTGTGCGCTAATGTGCTATACCTGCACGCATGCACACAGCTTATTTATTTATCCACCATAATACCCGTAGTGCCATTGTCTGGCATTATAGTGGGGAGGTAGAAAAAAAAATTTCCAGAATACTACCGCAAGTGAAGAAAAAAATAACATTACGGCAGTAATAACACCATACATGTACACATATATATCATGGCAAGAAAAGAATATGCATCCTTATGGATAATGTGGACGCTATCTCTTAGGCATCTTTTTACATTTTGAAGACCTTGGGACAGAATCCTTGTTGCAGTGGGTACATTCTAATGCAAACGAATTGCAAGAAAACCCGTCTGTGGTTTAATATCAGCGCAGATTGAGGAACCACAGATGATCAAAATCTATCCACAGCCCACCACGACCGCGTCTTTCACAGCATGTGAGCAGCTTGTATGCCTCATACATGGACGCATCCAGGGAAACAGACCACACCTAGGGAACTCCAATATAAAGGGCACATTCTTGTCATTGTGCTTATGTCATTGCAATTATGTGTGGTTGAAGATTTGCCAAAACACAGCACATACGGAAAACCTCCTTCATAGAAGAGATAAGTGAAATTGGGATGTCATGTTTCAGGATGTCGTACTGCTTAATTTTTTTAATCACCCTTTCAACATGAACGCGCACAGATGCAATGCTGTAAATTCACCCCATTTCTTCAGGAGAAAATGGGACGCTACGTCCAGCTGAAAAGAGCGGCATGATCATGAGTACTCATTTGTGAGCAAGCTCTGTACGGATACCAGGGAAACCTTTGTCAGCCAAGATCATGTCACCTTGTTCAACGATGTGAAGAAAACCAGAATCAAGAGTGGTTTGTGTATCAGAGCACCGTCTGCCGAAAGGCTCAGATGCAAAAACAATCATATTATTTGGGATAATTCCAACTAAAAATTTTAGTGTGTAGTAACTCTTGTATGAAGAAAACAGCAGGTGCTGCTGCCTGATTTCGGATGGTGTTTCGGTTTTAACTTCAGTGCAGTCAATGATCAAAGTGCACTCTGGATAATTTTTCTTGAAGCATTCAGGGTGTGAAAGATTTATATCTTCAATAGGGGGCTTATAAATCCAATATTTTGTTACTTCTGTCATGAGAATAAAATTAATGAGTTGTTCTTTCCCTGACAGCTGGCAAAAGACTAAGCACTAAAGAAAACGCCTTGCTGTCCACCCCACACAAACTTCGTAGTGCATCAGGGGCATTTACAATGCTTTCATATCCAACAAAGTAGCAAGCCCTCGTGTGCGGTCCAACCACACGTGGAACCATCCCACCAGTCATCAGTTTGGGCTGGTGTTTCAAGTCGCAAGGTACCTGCAGAAGTCAAATCCTCTTTTAGAGGTCTGGGGCAGCCTTCATCATTGCGAGTTGATGCTGGGGGAAAGCCACCATGTATGTCTGCTCTTTTCTGGTCAGCAAGAGATCGAGTTTAGTCGGAACACTCTGCAGGCTTCTGTTGCCCAGCGTTGGTTGATGGCTGCATGGTAAGTAAAAGGTGCGTAAATGTAAAGACATCGATAGCTACAAATTTGTAATGTGAAGGAAGTGATAATCTTCAGAAACGCAATAATTATACACCGCAAAGGCGAGTAGTTCTGCCGAGAAAAATTTTCAGCTTACATTTTCGCTTCTCGCCTCAAAGGTTTCCTCAGATGCAGCTTGCATGTCTGGAACGTTGCTCCCAGCAGCGCAGGAACTCGGCTTCAGGCCCCGCTCGCCGTCGAAGGGCAGAAAGCGCTCCAGATCACGTGACTTGCAGGTGTGCTTCGAAGGAGGAGGGCAGACACCTGGCGACAAGGTGACATCTGGAACAGCCTGGGCCGACAAAGTGAAAGGTACTGTGAGGGCTGCGGAGAGCGGTGCGGGGCGGCCGGTCGGAGATAATGATGCCAGGATATAACAGCTAATTAAAGAGGTAACATATCTGAAAAAGGCAAATGAAGAACTTACTAAGCAAGTTGTAGAACATCGCAAGAACTCGCAGACTAACTCCACAAAGGTAGTAATTGCCAAACCAGTGAATAATGACAACAGCCAGGAAGAAGAAAACACACCAGCTCCAAAGAAGCGGGCAATAAGCCCAGTAGAAACGACAGTGTGCTCTGCTTTGAAAGAGATCAAGGAGGCGATTAAACAACTTAGGGATGCCAAAGATAAAACTACCTTCAAGGTTGATAAATTATGGAAATGGAGACTGACGACTGAAAAGAGGCTTACCAAAGTAGAAGCGCAAGGCGAGGACGACGAATACCTACCCTCAGAAGCAGAAAGCGTCAGATCGCTCCCTGGCGCGTCGGGGGGTTCTACGAAGCGTTCTCTGGCGGATAGCAATAAGGCGGGTTCTATAAGCAATGGCTAGCAGGGGAGCTTTACCGTGTGACAATGGAATTGCCGAGGATTTTATCACAAGAAGAAGCACCTCTCATGCAGTTACTAAAAGCATCTGCAGATAAACCGAAAATAATTATGCTGCAGGAAACCTTGGCGGATGAAATCAGGCTATCCGGATCCAAAGCGACATGCAGGGGCAAAGGGCCGGGTAGGGGGATAGCCACGCTCGTAGATAAGAAAATACCATACATAGAACATGATTTGCGTCTTGGACTAAACAAATTAGAATACTTACTGCTGGAAATCATTTTGAAAAGGGATAGAAGCAAACCGCAAAGCCTCTTTTGTCTCTATGTTTATAGCAGCCGTAGCGACGTGAAACAGTTTCAGGGCACTTCTGAATAAGACTATGGCTGTTGCTAAGCACACCCCACTCATTATTGGAGGGGATTTCAACGCCCCACATGAAACCTGGGGATATCGCTGGAATACTAAGAAAGGGGATGGACTCTGGCACCTAGCTACATATATTAATCTCTCCCTCATCACTGACCCAGCTTATCCCACTAGGTGTGGTACATCTACATGCAGCGACTCCACCCCAGACCTTACTTTTGTAGCAAAGTTAGTGAACGCTTCCTAGAATAACTCCAATATTGAACAGGGTAGTGATCAATACATATTACAAATACTATTGGAAACACCCAGTAATTAGATAAACCACTTTAACTACATTGACTGGGATCTTTTTCGCAAAGCAAGGAAAAGCAGAGCAGAGACAGGGCAAAAGAAAACACTCTAAACTTGGACCACTCAGCTCAGGGAAGATGTAAAGGCGGCAACGAAGGATATTACCACAGAGGAATATATCGAAATCATGGACAGTAGGCTGGCGCACTTGATTGAAGCCAAACAGTCTATATTAAAAAGATGGAAAACGCAGAGTCTGAACAGGAGACTCAGGAAGCGCATAGCATTGTTGAATAGGGAGATTGAAGAACACTCCAGAAATTTACAGAAACAACAATGGGATGAGCTTTGTAATTCCATAGATGGTCGAATCAAACGAGGGGGAAATTGGAACATACTTAGACATTTGCTTCATGAGAACGACACAAAATCTAATAGGAGAACACCAGTAGCACAGCTCGTCCATCGTGAGAGTCAGGACACAACGGAGGAGGTCATTCTGGATCGTCTCGCAGCTAAATATTTACCATTTAAGGATAGCAATGACAGTACAGACCAGCCTGAATATACAGGGGAAGACTATGAGCCTATGGATCAATGCTTTACAGAAAGCGAAGTTCGCGCAGCCCTGTACGACCTCAACAGTAGATCCGCTGCCGGTCCAGATGGCATTTCCAATAGGCTGTTGACAAAGTATTTGAACGAACTCTGGAAAAACGGTGATTACCCGAAGGAATGGAGAATTGCTAACACAATTCTTATTTCCAAACCAGGCAAGCAACTCAATCTAGATAACCTAAGACCCATATCGTTAACATCATGTCTGGGCAAAACCATGGAACAAGTCATAATCAATAGACTGATAAGTATGTAGAGAACAGAAATGTTCTTCCGCATAATCTGATCGGTTTCCCTCCTGGACTTTCGACTCAATATGCAATGCTTTTAATCCAACATCACCTTATTCTTGCTAGCGCGCTACATGCGAGAGCTCTATAGACCTAGATGTAGAAAAGGTCTTTCATCGCATCAAACACAGGGCCATATTGGATATCCTCTCGGAGATGGGATTGGGTAAGCGATTGCACAATATAGTCAAAGCATTTCTCGGTTGCCGTTCTGCTTGTCTCAGGTTAGGCGAACTCCAATCGACAACCCTGGAACTTGGGAACCGTACGTGGACACCACAAGGGTCTGTCCTATCTCCTATGTTATTTAATTTGGCAATGTCAAAAGTGGCTCGAGGTCTCGCGCAGATTGAGGGTATCCACTTTGCAATATATGCAGATGATGTAACAATCTGGAGTGCCGAAGGTAATATAGGACAAACAGAGACCAAACTACAGGAAAGCATTTATGTGGTGGAAACAATACTTGAAGGTATAGGACTGAACTGCTCTGCTAAATAATCAGAACTGTTGGTACTACGGAGCAGTAAGCGTGGGCGCAAGCCGAACGGATATATCCCAGAGGAAGAACCCCCGCATTGACATATACGCCAAGAATGGCGAACCAATCAGGCAGGTGGAGACTATTAGGGTGCTAGGACTCCTCTTGCAAGTGAATGGATCTAATTGCAGGATGATACAACATATCTCTAACAAGTCATAGGAAGTCATTAGGCTTCTGCGTAGAATTACCAACAAGCATAAGGGGCTAGGAGAAGACAGTGCCATAAGATTTGTATAAGTATTCGCTTTTTGCTACTTCTCATACGTGGCAGGCATGCTACAATGGACACAGGCTGATAAGAACAAGCTAAACGCTTTAATCAGACAACTTATAAAGACTGCACTAGGACTTCCCATCAGCACGGCCAATGATAGCTTGTTGCGCCTAGGGCTGCATAACACACTAGAAGAGATAGCTGAGGCTCAACAGGTTGCCCACCAGGACAGACTAATGGGGACACGACCCGGAAGGGCGCTAGTTGAAGAAATAGGCGTAGAAATTAACATCCACACTAACAAACGATAATTATTAGCAGAATTGCAAGCTGGACTACGAGAAACAATTAAGGCGACCCCGTTCCCTAAGAACATACACCCGACACATAACCTCGAGAGACGGAAGGCAAGGGCCAAGGCACTCCTTCAAGACATAGTTCAACATAGGTAGCAGGCGGTGTTCGTTGACGCTTTCTGAGTTAAAGATAAGGATGCGTATACCTCCGTTGTTGTAGACCCTCGAGGTAACATACGGGATGTAATCACCGTCTATACCAAGGACCCAACAGTAGTAGAAGAAGTAGCAATCGCCTTAGCCATCCGGGCTAATCGGTGGGCTCATATTTACAGCGACACTAGAACAGCCATACGCAACTTTATTAACGAATATGTGACACGGATAGCAACAAGGTCACTATAGAAGGTCAACAGTGAGAGGATCGAAATCCGCTGGTTTCCTGCAGATCTTGGGGTGGTGGATGGAACTCGGAGAAACCTTAATGAGGAGGCAAATGAAGCAGCACGAGGACTTTCTAGCCGTGCTCTTCAAGACCGAGCAACTCACACTTCACCCGGCGAACACAAGGATCGATTATTAACATATAGAACGAAATCACGAAGCACTATTATTTAAGGAGAAGGGAATACCCATTCCCACACGGTAAGCTTTACAGAGCCCAAGCAGTCACGTTATGTTTGCTGCAGACAAGGACATATTTATTACATTATATTAACAGGATCTATACGGAGAGGCAAACTCAAACCAATTGTAATAAGTGCAATTACATCATTACTCTTGACCACATGCTTTGGCAGTGCCCCGCGGTCTTCACAGACTGTGACAAGGAACAAGAATGGTGGCGGAAAATGCTGCACATTTAATCACTCTGACCAATCTCGGGCAGTCCAGAAGGCCTGCGATGTGGCTGAAGAGCTCGGCCTAACAGTCGCAACGTGGGAGCGGCCCGCATCAACCTAGGGTTGACCTTCAGGACCCAATAAAGTTCTTCATACAATACCATGGACTTTCCAGTGGCTCTCGTTTAACCTTTGAGGATCACATTTTGTAAGGAAATACGTGTCCCCAGTTTAGGCGTTATATATATTTTAGGGGTGTGCAAATACTCGAAACATTCAAAAATTGAATTCAATAGTGTCCTATTTGATTCAGACTTCATATCGCATTGTCACTATTCGTAAATGGAGCTTTTAAAAATTTTTTTTCGAATATCTCAAACACCAATGAAACACAATATTTGTGCAAAAGTACGGTAATTTTCACCTCCAAGGACATAGTATAGACAAAAAATGTGGGCAGTTGTGTAGTAGAGCAGCCTACGTCACTTAGGTAGCTGTAATTTAGAGGCTGTACAGCAATCATTTACGCTTACTAAAGAGTCCTGCGCATGTAAAGATACTACTTGTTTGCTTCTCTATTTGTACTTTTAATAAACAGCTCTTCACGGCATAGTATGCATGACAGGAACTTGCTAACATTAAGAATACTAGGATGTGAACATCTTACATTATTTTTGATATCAGCTGTTCATTACTAAAAAGCTCTCCAATAATCGATTTGTATTCAGTTTGGTCTCAAAAATCACCATTTCCACATCCCCATTTTTTGCAGATGTAAGTTCGGAGTGACTTTCGGAGAAAATGGCTGAATAATGTTTTTAAGTAACAATAAAGCGACAAAATGTTTTAGTATTTGCAGGTTTACGCATGGTTTATTCTTCTATGCAGGATAAAGTAGCATAATTTTTTTAATCTAGTTGAACTTGCAAAGCTTTTTATAGTAAACTAGGTGAAAAGGCAATACCCATAAAGAGATGCAATGACAGCCACGAAGGAGCTAAGAGAAAAATCACTTTTCAAGAAAGCCAAGGGGCGACACCGCAGTAAGAATATTTTCTAGAAATCCTAGAAGTTTGCAGCGCCTCTAGTGTAATGCTAGGCGATGCTTTGTTCTGAAAAGGTGCACTTTTTCGAGTGTTTCGTTGCCGCCACAGATGTACATACATACAGTGAACCTCAAAGGGTTAAAGAAGCCAGATGACTCGCATATGGTTATCAGAAGACTGAGCATTTCTTCGTATGTGTCACATTCTACATTTGTCAGTGTAACCAGCTTGGTAGACAACTACAAAGAATCCTCATTCCTCAGTCCTCAGTCCAAGAATCCTCAGTCCGAAAACGCTTCACTATAAGTAGTATTTAAATTAGGGAGTCCTTATAAAGCCATCTTAAGGCGAGAAGTGCACTCCAGTTGCATGTTAACTGGTACAACGCAACTTCAAATGAAGCCGCACTCAATTTAGTGGCATGACACTATTGTATTTGGAGCATGGAGAAGCACAATGAAGTGCTGCACATTTTAATTATGAAAGTTACAACAAATAATTTTAGTTGACAATAGTGCCCCTTAAGGTTTCTTGATGAACGATATGAGGTATTTTTTTACTATTTCATGTCTAAGCACGCAAAGTTAACATTTTGGACATAGATGATATTCAGAAAGTTATTTTGCTACAGTGTGTTGTTCCTCTTTGCCCTTTTCTGCATTTGACACTTAGTGGCGTCCTGTGCTAAATTCATCAAATTTAAGTGCTTGTATTGAAGTTGTATCTGCGAAAAGTTGGAATAAAGCAAAACAAATACATAAATCAATGTTACTATAACGAGGGCATACTGTATGCCACACTCCTTCATGTGGAACTTCGTTGTTAAAAATTCTGGCTTTCGTTGTTTTTGCAGGCTTCACTCATCGCAAATTTCCTAGTACCAACATGCCTCGTTTAAAGAACACCCTGGCCTCGCCTCTCGCATGGGACCTAAATCCTCCGAAGAGCCCAAGTTGGACACCTCATACCTGAAACAGGTGCTGTGTTTTCGTAGCTCTCCACATATTTATGTTATATGTGTTACGTTAGTCTACTGAAGAGCCCAATTCGAATTTCTCAAACGAGCGTACATATGTTGTGCCTTTGTAAGCCTTCTCATTTTTATTGCAATCTTATTTATGTTGATTATGTTGGTCTCCTGAGAAGCCCACAATGGATGGCTCAGTTCAGCTAACAAGTGTTGTGCTTTGTGATTATTCACTACATAGTTACTTTATTTTTTCGTATAGTTTCCTTACTATTTTATTTTTTAAGTATCTGTAGTAGTTTTATGTCAAACCACGCAGTTTTCTTAAGAACTGTTCGATTATAGTGCACCATTTCAATTTGGCTTGATATGCAAAGTAGGTAGAATGAAACATTTTTGAAATTTTAGTTATATACATGCACCTGGGTCATTCCAGATCGTATCAAAGCAACCAGTGTTTTTTTACAGTCACAGATATAGTTGAGAAAATTTTGATGTGTTTGTCGAAGTTCCACTCTTTCTCCCCATTTTTTTTTCTACGCACAAATTTTCCTCTATTTTGGAAAAAAATTGATTGGTCTTGACCAGCTGAGCTAGAAGGCACTAATAAACGTTTCTTTTCAAAGAGAAATTGTATGACTCAGATATTCAGATGGTGTTCATGTCAAGATGATGAAGTGGTGTGACTGCGAAGTTGCAAAGTTTAAATTTTTTTCTCAGAACGCAGGGAAATCCACAGGGCACGAAATAAATATAGAATGGCAGCCTTGTTGACATAGTATGTCTGCAAAATATTTGAGGCCTTGGAGGATCAGTCGATCGCCTAAAAAAACTGTACAATTAAAGTTTTTTGCAAAAAGCTTCGTGTCCAAGGTAAAAAAAAATTGAGTTGGTGGTCAGCGTAAAAGTACGTGATACATCATTACATAACCCTACGTGTCTGCTATGCACGTCAAGTTACAAAAGGTATTGTTTAAATGCGAAAAATTATTTTGTTTGAAGTTTCGTTTATGGATCACGCATACGGCATAAATATATGAAGGCTTGTCGTCTAGCAAAGAGATATTGCTAATAAAATAAGCCACAGAAGCTAGTCGACAATCTGTGACTGCCTTTTTTTTATCAATACAAAGCAAGCGAAGTCAAGTGCCACGATCCTGACTCGTGTTCTTTAACATGAAAGCAAAAAGTGGTTGCCAACCACGTCTGACCATATCAGACTGAACACGGCACATACGACTTTCATAGCCGAACAAGTTCAGGCTGTCAAACAGCGGTAACGTGCAGCACCACAAGAATTCGTTCATGCTCGTGTAGGCTTTCACTTGCAATTATGAAGGTGTTTTCTACTTGCATCGTCATATGACAGTCTTTGGGTTGCAGGGAGCAGAGCACAAAGCACTCTTTCTGAATTTACTGGCTACATAAGAGCAAATATTTTTGTAAATTGCATGAAACATATCTTTAAACACTGCAGGACTGACGAAGTACACATGTATTAATATTTTATGTGCAATGGCTTTATGGTTTACCCGGCCCACATACAGTGGAAGCCTCGTTAAGTTAGAGCTTGCATCTCTTGGCAATAAAACGTAGACCGCAACACCGCTTCTCTGTGATCTGTTCTCTGTCATCTGAGACAAAGCCAGCTTTGTCGTCTGCATTGCCGGCCAGCAAATATGTGCGCACGTCTGAGAAAAGCCGGTGCTGACTCGAAAATTCAAACAAGAATTTTTTACAAATAAAAATATAACCTGCTTTAACTATTCTAGAGATATCTAATAATGTATCATGTTTTTAGAACAAACACCAAAGCTGCTTTTTCGACCTTGAACACGAAACTTTTTGCAAAAGATTAGAACTTTAGAGCTTTTTAGTGCCAATTGGCTGAGCCTTCAAAGCTTGGGATATTTTTGTGTTTTAATATGTCAACTGGGCTATCGTTTGATATTTAATTTCGGTCTTCTGCGTTTTTCTGCGTTAGAAGCAAAAACTAACACATTGCAGTTTTACTTACTTTACCTTGTGCCAAAAGATGCACTTGCAAGTGGGTCATTCCATGCCAAAATGACCAGCGTTTTTTCAACACCACTGATATAGCTGAAAAAATTTCCTTAACACTTCCCCAATCCTTCCACACCTTTATTTATTTTTGCCGAAATTTTCTAGCATTCTGGTGACAGTTTATTTTTCCTGCGCAGCTGAGCTTGGAGACATCAATCAAATTTTTTTCAAAGGCCTTCAAGTGGTGTTCATGGAAAGACGGTGAAGTATTCTGACTGCCAAAATAGCCAATTTTTCAAGTAATGCGCTCTCTGTGTTCTCGAGGTATGCTGAAGAAACTGGTCTCGATCTCCGTTGGGGAAACTCCAAGCTCTCTCAGGATGTTTCTTCCGGCACTGGCGGTAACCAGTCTGGTAAACAGCGCCGTCTCCTGTAACTCCGCTCTCTCTTCTAGCGTGTTGTGCACGCCGAAGTGAAGCAGTCGCTCCGACCTCGTGTACATGGGAAGCCAGAGGGTTTTCTTGACCGCCCTTCTGATCAACCCGTTAAGCTTGTCCCATTCCGGCCTCTGCCAGTTGTGCATGGCCGCGACGTAGGTAAAGTGACACATCACGAACGCATGAAACAACCGGACGAGGTTGTCTTCGCTGAGTCCTTGCTGCCGGTTGGTAACCCTTATCGACCTGATGGTATTGTTCGTTTTCTTTGTGAGCTTCAGTACCGTCTGGTTATTGGAGCCGTTCGATTCGATCATCATACCCAGAAACCGGAGAGAGTCCATCCTGGGGATGAGACAGCCCTCTCTTGTCCTTAGAATGATGCCGATGTCTTCTACAGGCCTCCAACCTTTCGGTTTCGGACCCCTGCACTTGGGCCTGTATAGTAGTAGCTCTGATTTCCGCGGCGAGCGTCGGAGGCCGGCCGGTCTCAGGTAGTCTTCTGTGACCTCGATGTGACCTTAAAGCGCAGCCTCTAAGCATCCGTCGCTACCATCGTCTGTATATATCGTGTGGTGAATGCCGTCGACCGCGGAGAGTTTCCTCGATAGACCGATCATGGCGAGGCTAAAGAGGGTCGGGGATATCACTGACCCCTCTGGCGTTCCTGTAGGACCAAGCATAAACGAGTTTGACGCGAGGTTTTCCACTTCTAGGATGGCTTCTCTGTCCGCCAGGAAATATCTCGTGAAGTCATGAAGGTGTTTGCCAAAACGAAGGCTCGAGATCGCTCCCAAGATAAAGGAATGGAGGACATTGTCGAAGGCCTTCTCCAAGTCCAGGCCAAGTATGGCTCGCGTGTCTCTCGTGTTGCGATCGATGACCTGATCCTTGATAATCCCCGTGGCGTCTTGTGACGAAAGACCAGCTCTGAAGCCTATCATATTGTGGGGATAGACGTCCTTGTCTTTCAAGTACCCTATTGTGGATTGCATCTCAGCCACCTTGCCTACACACGAGAGTGGGCGGCTTGCCGTGCTTGGGAATGAGTATGGTGGTGGCCCTCTTCGACATTCCGGGAACTTTGCCTCTGCTCTACGCCTGGTTTATGATCTCGGTCAGGTACTTTATTGATTTGTTGTCCAGGTTCCTCAGGGCCTTGTTCGTGATCTTGTCCGGACCGGGGGTCAATCTGCCGTTTAAGTCGTCTAGGGCCCGTTTGACTTCCTCAACCCCAAACTCCGCGTCCATGTCCGGGTTGTCGGAGCCCCCGTTATCCTTGAGGGGGTAGTCACCCGGGCCGGAAACCAGCATAGGTACTTGTTAGCCAGCTTCCCTAGGACTTCGTCGTCCGAGGATTCCTGCCTGGCTGCGTGCAATATGCGTGCCACCGTGCTTCATTGGTTCGACTTGGTATTCGTCTCGTCCAGCAAGTGCTTGAGGAGGTTCCACTATTTGACCGTATATCTAATGGCACACATCATCCCACTGCTGTCTGGAGAGGGCCTTGCAATGCTCCTCTATTTTCTTGTTGACTTCGGCAATCTTCTTTCGGCGCTTTCTGTTGAGACGCTGCCATTCACACCTGGATCGCAGGGACTGATTGACCTCGAGCAGATGGGCGAGCCTGCTATCCATCTTCTCTGCCGGGAGATCCTTGCTAACTTCTTTGGTGGTGGCGGCGATATCTCTTCCGATCTGTCCAGTCCAGCGTTCAAGATCGGGCTTCACTTCCATGCCTTCCGCATATTCCTCTTGCGAAACTTGTCCCAGTCGGTGGCCCTGAACTTGCGCACTCTGCTCTACCCGCAGGGCCGTGGCCAGGGTATGGTGGTCACTGCCCAGGTCCATATTGAGGTTGAGCCATTTAGCTTCCGCCGCTCCTTTGACGAAGGTGAGGATTGGAGTTGTATTCCTGCTGGGCGATCTACCGCATCTAGTAGGGAATAGCTGGTCGGTGACGAGCATCAGGTCCCGGTTGATCGCCTCTCTCCAAAGGTCCTCCTCTTTGTGGATATCGTACGGGTAGCCCCAGGTGTGATGCGGAGCGTTAAAGTGGCCTGCAATGACGAAGGGGGAGTTTCTGGCAGGGTGCGCCGCCTTGGAGATGAGGGTCCTGAATCGCTGTTTCAGGTCCTTTGGGATGCTACAGACGTTCAAGATGAAAAAGCTCCCCCTGCTGGCGGATCAGAGAATGATCTCAGTCATGATGTATTCGATCTTGCTCGACGTCATTTGGAGGTCGTGCGTGAGGTGTCTCAGCTTCTTGTTCATCAGGACAGCGACAACTCTTCCTACTTCATGCTTCGCGACGGACGGGTAGCTGGTTAGCGCGACGTTTTCGGTTAGTGTTTCTCGCAGGAGGACCACGTGCGGTTTCTCCGCGTGTGCGCGCTTAAATTGCTGCAAGGAGGTTGACTATAAGGCTGGAGAAAATCCGTGCCTCCTTTGTCGACTAGGTTGTAGCTGTTGTTGATGATGTTGTTGTTGTTGAACCACAGGATGAGAAATTGGGTCAGAAATGTAGTAACTTCTTTAGTGAATAGCTTTCCAAATCTTAGTTTAGATACTGATTTCTGTTGATAATTTTTTTGGAAGACAATGAGCTTTCGGCGAGCTTGTCGAACTTACCGAGAGAAATCGTCGCGGACCGAAGAATTGGTTGCCTTCAACTTGTAGCAACATAATAAAATAACTTCTCTGATCTTAAAGCGAGTGAAACACGCTATTATTGAGCGGTTTTGTTCTGCCGAAAGGAACCGAGTCGGTGGGCGCGGTCGACATTAGCGGATCAAGCGAAATACCAAGCATTTTCGAACAGAACGTGATAACGGTTTTCTCTGCTTGCGTCGATGTTTCAGAAGGACTATCTCGGAAACCGAAGAGAGGAGATTATTCCTTATAACTATATTCTGCACGTCGTAGGCGCAAGCATTTAGTGCCGTTATTTCCTCAGTCACGGTACAACGAGTCCACCCGCTGGAAATTGCTAAAGGCTGGTTTTGCTTCAAGGACCACACCCTTTTCGAAAGGCTTTGCATTTTTTGTTCCTTAAGTTGATGGCGGTTGCGCATGTCAGCTAGGTCAGACAAAATAGTGTCCTGCCCTCACTTGAGTCTCTGCAAGATAGCAGAGAATCCTAGTGCATCAGTTTGGCATGTAACGTCTGAAACCCGGCCTTCACTCGATATCCCCTGAGAGGAATAAAAGTAGTTGCGACTAAAGAGTATTACACACTGCTCTTGTACAGAAATATACAGACCGATATAGCCACCTTTGAACGTCATAAGGGCACGACACCGTACTCAAACACCGGTCTGAAGTTCTAGTGCAAGAGTAGTTTAAATAACTAACCTGGACGAAACCTGGTCTTCGTGTCGCATGGTGTGCCGAATAGTGTCATTTATCCTACGTGCGAAAAGAAAACATGCAACATAAGGTCCCCGGACTGATGTATGAGGACGACATAGTGCTACCATAGGACAATGCAACATGTTTCTGAATAGTTGCCAGATATTTGTGAACACTTGTGAATATCTGTGGAAACGCAGCGACAAATCTCTAGATTTTATGTTTATCACAGAGAAATCGGCAATCATTACCTTTAATGAAAGAGACGAGTAATTACGCGATGTCAGTTCAACAGCAAGTCATACCCATAGCCAAGCGCTCTAAATACCTCGGCCCATACATAAACGAAGAAAAGACTTCCTTAACCACCCGCGAAGGTAATCTGAAAATAAAGAGGAAGCGTAATGCAGCAATAGAGAGAGAGAGACAAAGGAGGAAGCAAAGGCAGGGAGGTTAGCCAGACTGAGTCCAGCTTGCTACCCTACACTTGGGGAGGGGGAGGGGGTAGTGAAATAAAGAGAGAGAAAGAGGAGATATGAGTTTATAGACCTTTTCATCAGGAGAGAAGGAAAGGGTGCGCGGCGAGCCGTTCGCCCTCTCTGGCATGTGCGATCCGGCGCGGCGCTGCTTGAAAGTGTTGCTGTGGCGTGCTGCGGAATGGTTTGGAGATGGTTTAGCTCGTACTTGTGAAATTTACGCAATGTCCGTTCATACAAGGTCGTCGGGGAACCAGTGTGCAGCCTTTCGGTGCATCGATAGCTATAATATGCGGAAATGTCTCTTGGGTGCACAAACTTGTGACGTGCATCATCAGCCGTGGTGTAAGTGTTGTGCACTATTTCGGGTGTATCGGTTTCAATTCAATGAAGAGGACTTGCTCCTGTGTATTGCCAGGAAATAAGATATCTGCTCAATATATGATAGCTTGGCGTAGGAACTAAAACATAAGAGCGCATGCTCGTGTGCGGCCAACCTAATGCAAACCCGAAACAGCTGAGCGCTAGGCGCTATCAAATATTTGTGATACACCGGCATCGTTCTCATGCATTTCAAGTCTAGTAGTCTTTGAATTGCTATGCTACGTCTATGCTAGCCTCCCGTATGAGGTCGATGGCGCTGCTCAACACAGTGTTAACTGCGGTTGGTGAACCAGCATCATACATATATAAGCTATGTCCTTCGGCATTGCCTTTCTTGCCCTGTATATCCTTAATATCCGACAGGGATCGCATAAAAATAATGCGACCGCTACTTGCGAGGACAAAATTTTCGTAATACGGGTGAGTGCGTCGCAGAGAACGGGACGAACAAAATTGAAAAAAAAAAAAGATATTTGGTTGTCATCGTATCTCACACACAAAAAAAAAAGATATGGGCTAACGCCTCAGTGAGACCTTCGCATGGTCATGCCGCTCAACGTTTATATATCTACGTGGGTTGATCCAGAAATAAGGTTCCAAAAGAGCTCCAGCCACACGGGAAGGTGCTAGGTAAAATCCGGCAACGCTGCTGCGCGCGGCTGTTCCTCCACTCTCGTTTCCCCCCGGCCGCGCTTCGCTGCGCCGCTCATTCTTGGCTCAGCAGCCGTCTGATATGGAGGTTCCCTATGTTGAGCCCGCCAAGTGCGAGATTCGTTCCGTAATTCGCTTTTTGCACGCCAAAGGGACTACACCCGTGGAAATTCATCGCCAGTTGACAGAGGTGTGTGGGGACAAGTGTATGTTCGTTCAACACGTCCGAAAGTGGTGCATGGAGCATAGCGCCGGCCGGAAGGAAGTCCACGATGAAGAACGGAGTGAAAGACCGTAAGCTTCGGAGGCGGTTATTGAGATGTTCCAACGCGAAGTGCTTCAAAACAGGAGGATAACCGTCCGTGAACTTCTTGTTCAGATTCCTGGGAGTACTTACAGTACAGTGGAAAGAGCTTTGACTGAAAAATTGGGGTATCCTAAGTGTTTTGCTCGATGGGTACCGCGGCTTTTGACATCAAACCACAAGGAGAAACGCCTTGACTGTGCTCGCCAGTTTCTTCAAAAGTGTGAAGAAGAAAGGATTGTTGGACTCCATTGTTACGGGAGATGAAACGTTGGTGCTTCAATTCACTCCCGAAACGAAAAAAAAAATCCGAACAGTTGCGTCACCCAGACTCACCAGTCGCAAAGAAGATCAAGCACACTCCTTCTGCTGGCAAAGTCATGGCCAGTGTTTTCTGGGATCCTAAGGGGATACGGCTGATCAATCTTATGGAACGTTGGACAACAATCAACTCAGACATTTATTGTGCAACACTAAGAAAACTCAGGCGAGCTATTCAAAACTGCCGGTGAGGACGACTGGCAGCCGGTGTAACGCTGCTTCACGACAACGCCCGACCTCACGTCTCCCGTCAAACCCAAGAAATTTTGATAAACTTTGGTAGACTGTCATGCCCCACCTACCGTACAGTCCCGCGCCTAGTGATTATCACTTGTTCCCCAAGTTAAAGGAACATTTGAGTGTCCAACACTTCTGCAGCGACGATGAAGTCAAAGAAGAGGGGAAACGCTTCCTCAACCTGTTGGCGGCGGATTTCTACGATATTGGGATACACAGATAGGAGCACCGTCTACAAGATGCGTAGAAAAGGATGGTGATTATGAAGAAAAATAGAGAGAAAGAGAGAGAAAGAGAGCAAATGATAAAGGAAAAGTAGGGAGGTTAACCAGGACTGAGCCCGGTTGGCAACCCTACACTGGTGAAAGGAAAAAGGGGACAGAAAGATTAAAAGAAGAGAAAGTATACTGGGGATATCATTCGGTCACTCAGTTCG
Organism: Dermacentor andersoni; assembly: GCF_023375885.2. Classification (NCBI taxonomy): domain Eukaryota; kingdom Metazoa; phylum Arthropoda; class Arachnida; order Ixodida; family Ixodidae; genus Dermacentor; species Dermacentor andersoni. The sequence goes on along the minus strand of NC_092818.1, from coordinate 92,853,111 downwards.
GGTCACAGACGGTGACTCAATCCGGTAGCATTCGAAAATCATAGCAACGCTTTTGTGGCTTTCTGTAGCTGCGATATGCGAGGCCTTGGTGCCATGATCTTGCTCAAGGTGAACGGTGTTCTACATAGCTGATTGGGAGCTGTGCAGAGGTCACGTCTTTCGTTTTCAAAAGATGGGCAGTAGCGCAGTAGTTTTTCTATAGATTCCTCGACACCGCAGGCATTGCAGTCGGCGGTATCAGCCATTCCCATTAAAAACGTATATGCATTGGTGATTGCGACGCCCAAGCGTAAGCGGCACAGCATTGTTTCCTCATTTCGCGGAAGCTCTGGTAACAGTCGCAGTTGCATAGAGGGGTCGAGGGAATGCAATCGGTCTTGGGTGAATTCAGGTGTGTGCCACTTCTCTAACGTCATACGGTGTGCTAGCTTGCTTAGGTGTTGGGCTGCGTCGGTCCGCGATAAAGGTACAGAAACAAGGGTTGCTCCTTCGTGTGTTTTCCTAGCAGCTTCGTCAGCGAGGTCGTTGCCGGAGATACCGCAATGGCCAGGCAGCCACTGAAACACGACGTCGTGTCCTTTCGCTATCATACGATGGTGCATTTCTCGTATCTCCGACACTAGTTGTTCACAGGATACACGACGAAGAGATGACATAAGACATTGTAAGGCCGCCTTCGAACCCCAGAATATTACCCACCGATTAGCGAGTTGATAGTTAATGTAATCAACGGCACCTCCCAGGGCAACAAGCTCCGACCCGGAATATGTTGTCAACTGAGAAATCTTGTATTGGATGCTAATTGATGGTGATTGTACAACCACTACGCCGGTGGAGCTGGTGTGAGTGGAAGAGCCATCCGTATATATGTGGACTCGATCAAAGTAGAAAGTGTTAAAACAATTCAGAGCTGCTTGCTTCAGGGCCAAGGCAGGCAGGTCGGTCTTCTTTATTATCCCTGGAACCGTAAGACGCACTTGAGGTTGTTTTAAACACCACAAAGCTGAGGTCGAACGTGTTGAGGGTGTGAAGCTCGATGGTAGACAGGCACGATGAATGCTGACCTCGTTGGAGAAGGGCGCCTGTGGTCGTCGTTCTGGCAGGCCGGCAAGAGAGCCTGACTGCTTGCGTGAAACATGATGAACATGGGCGTTCATCTTCCCTATGATGTAAATTTCTATGAGAATAAACAATGTTAAACATTTCTAAAATTGATTGGAACCTTATTTCTGGAACATCCCTCGCATAAACATTAATGTCGCATGCTTGGACCACGCGCTATATAGAGCAACGATATCTGTAATCCAGCACCTACCACTGCTTCTGACGCGCAGTTCGTAAACAGTCGCTTTGCTGGAGAAGTGTAATTCACACTGTAAGGTATACTGTAATTACTAACAAAATCATTTTTTTATTCAGGAGTGGAGCCATGTCCACGGATTCAAGTAGTCACGTAATGTAATCTACAGCTAACAGTTTGAACACTTTTACAAGTATAACAGCACAACTTCTACCGCAGCAGAACGGTCCCCACGCTGTCACGATCGTCGCGTATGTTTAATTGCTCCTAAACCGCAGCTTAGAAGTAAAGGAGAATACCGATATAAGATCATATCGTGACTGGAACTTTCAGAAATACACAATTGATCTCCGAGGGTGATTGTAGGCTCAAACACACGCGCACACATCGCGCTGCGGGCTCCGTCCGCCGCAACGCCAGTAGAAAGTCCAGCCATGCCGACTTAGACCACTTCTGTACGTCCTACAGCCCCATTTTACACGTAGAAGACGCGACGTCACGCTAAACAGACCGCACGAGCGCGAAAATAAACATCAAAAACCAGCGCTGAGCGTATACCTGACATACTCGCCCAGGCCAGCATGCCGACTGGCCATAGATGGTGCCACTGCGTACGCAATATGGTGGCGCCCATGAAAAAATGGTCTATATCGCACTTTCACCAGCACTGAGCTAGGTGCAGCATGTCTACAGTCGCGCACTCAAGTCTGTTGCCTTCAGGTACTGAAGAAGCGCTAGTATGGCCTTCTATGCTGATGAACTGTGTGGCCTGGCTTCTGAGACCTTTGCTTCTGTAAATGGCCTATCGTCCAGTCTATTCAAGGTACACTGGAGAGTCTAACGTTGATTATCGAAGTGAGAACAATGGCGCAGAAAACTATTGATGGCCTCTTCACACTTGCACTTTGCGCACATCGATGAGTCTGCCATTGCAATACGATAGCTTTAGGAGTTAGTGAATGCTACTCCTACCCAGAGCCGATACGCAGTGTTGCGTCACGTCGTGAACGGTTTGCTGGTAATTTCAGTTCTGCGGTGTATGTCAGTAACTCAACGTGGTGGTACACGCGAGATTGCGAAGCTCTCTTGCAAGCGTCTACTCTCGCTAAAGTCATAAGGAGTGTCGGTGCTCCATCCTGGGCACGTCGGCCAGCATCATCGGCGAGGTGATTACCAACGATTCCACAATGTTCCAGCAGCCACTGAACGATTATATCATGTCCTCATTCAGAAGTGCAATGGCAAATTTCGCTGATTTGGGACACCAGCTGGTCGTAATTACCAAGGCGTCAACCTCGCAAGCTTTCGAGGGCTGCTTTCGAATCACAATGTATTGCCCATTTGCTAGTCGGATCTTTTTCAATCTATTGCACCGCACCGCGAAGAGCGGCCAGTTCGGAACCTGTAGATGTTACGTGTAATGTCTTAAACTTGATAACGACCGATTTAGATGTTATAACAATGGCGCCCGTCGAACTTTCCGAGGCCGAACCGTCCATGTAAATATGGATTTGGTTAGCGTACAAACAATGCAAGTGTTCCAGTGTGATCGGCTTGAGAGCCGCGGTGGCCTGGCAAGCCTTCTTCGCAATTCCTGGAACAGCAAGGTACACAGGAGGCTGTTTCAAGCGCCGCAGTGGTGATGGCGTTCTTTTTGTGGGAGAGCACCTCAATGCAAAAGAGTGTTGGAGGAACTCAATTGATCTGGAGAACAGTGCCTTGGGTCCTTTTTTTTTTGGCAAGCGAGCGAGGTGGTGCGCCAACATGTGCCCTTGAAAATAATGGAATTGGTGGATGAATGTCTCGGTGGATTCAGAACTATCGATTAAAAATTTTTCGCCTGACGCTTGCACATTCGCTTGAGGCTTGCAGATTCGCATGAGGCTTGCAGATTTCCTAGAAGTTTTCAGACTTGCTTGAAATTTGCAGATTCGCTGGGAGTATGCAGATTCTCTAGATGTTTTTAGGCTCGCAGGACGTTTTCAGGTTCGCTGGAAGTTTTCAGACTCGCTGGAAGATTTCAGACTCGCTTGAAGTTTTCAGACTCGCTTGAAGTTTTCAGTCTAGCTTGAAGTTTCAGACTAGCTTGAAGTTTTCAGGCAAGGTGGACGTTTCAGACTCGCTGGACGTTTCCAGACTGCAATTCGCAATTCGTAGAAGTACAGTCCAAGCACTCTTGCACAGGATTGCACACGGACACTTCAAAGTCACATGCTTGGGTATCAGGAACCGTCGGTTCATCCTTCGATTTTCTATTTATTTCCATGAGAATGGAGGAAGGCCCGAACAAAAAGTGGAAATGTTTCCACTTGACAGAGAGTCGGGCCCCTGTAGAAGGCACACAGCAAGTAAAAGTATGAGTCTAACATAACAGTCGTTCAGAAAAGTTTAAAACGGTGAATCAAGCACATGCACCTGTTTTCTAGCGTGCATACTTAAAAGATACACAAGTAGCAAACGAAAAAAATTGCACAAAAACACACTTAAATATATATATATGTATATATATATGTATGTAAACGAGAAGAGAAGGGATTAACCGAGAGTCCCGATTTTTATTAGCCATATCATGAGGAGCCAAGAAACACTCACACCATGGACAACATAGGGGCAATTACTTGTGCTTAATAAATGGAACGAAGAAACGATAAATGAATGGAAATTAAAGTGGATGAAAAACAAACAACTTGCTGCAGGTGGGAACCAAGCCACAATCTTCGCATTTCACGTGCGATTCTCTACCAATTGAGCTACCGCGGCGCTGTTTCCCCATCCACTTTCTTGGGTATTTATGTGCCCTAGTAGAACCCTGGGAGTGTTATTACATAACGAGGGTCTCGAATCCGGCAACATTGATGCCTTCAGATAGCATGTGTGGGTTTATTGACCAGTTGCCTTCACCCAAAAAGATCACGTTCTTGTGATGCCTGCTGCAAAAAGGTCGTTCCACGTCCGCCGCCAAGGTATGTGTGTGATGGCGCTGGCTAACACTCCCAGGGTTCTACTAGGACACATAAATACCCAAGCTCAACTGGTAGAGCATCGCACAGGAAATGCGAAGGTTGTGGGTTCGGTCCCCACCGGCGGCAGGTTGTTTGTTTTTTTCATCCACTTTTTCCATTAATTTATCGTTTCTGCATTCCATTTATTGAGCACAAATAATTTCCCCTATGTTGTCCTTGGTGTCAGTGCTTGTTGGCTTCTCATTGTATCGTAATCTGTATCTAATCTGCTCAGCATGCAGCGCTCTGTGTTCATGGCACGATACGCCCCCATGTGATAAGGGCGTTACCCGCCTATTCACAACGTGTATAAAACCAGTGCTGAATAAACGCTGGGACTCACTTTTGCCCAGCAAGTGACACACGACGTGTCGTCGTCTGCTCCACTCGATGCATGGTGTCAGAAGCGGGATCGCATGGCAATGCACTTCCTGCACGACGCGTGAAGACCAGCGATCCTGTGGCGGAAAATGGATTTCCTCAAAGCACCGGAGCCGCTCCTTACAACAGGCGACCTGCGCAAGAACTGGCAGCTCTTCAAACAAAGGTTTGAAATTTTCCTCACGGCGTCAGAGGGCGCAGAAAAGCCTCGGACTGAGTCCAAGAAGACAGCGTTGCTTTTGAGCGTCGCGGGCGCAGAGGCCATTGAAGTCTTTAACACCTTCACGTTTGCAGCAGGCGAGAAGAACGACGACTATGCCACAGTGGTGAAAAAATTTGATGAGTATTGCATTGCACAGACCAATGAGGTTCACGAGCGGTATATGTTCAGGAGAAGAATCCAAGCTGCTGGCGAACCAGTGGAGCATTTCTTACGAGACCTGAAGAATCAAGCACGTGCTTGCAACTTTGGAGCTTTGGCGGAATCGATGGTCAGGGACCAAATTGTGTTCGGGATAAATGACGACACGGTACGTGAAAAGCTCCTCAGGGACAACAACTTGACCCTGCAGAAGGCAGAACAAGCCTGTAAAGCAGCTGAAGCATCAGCAACTCACAAGGAAATGTGGAACCAGGAACACCAAGTGCATCCTATCAGCAGGACTAGCACGAGCCGCGAAAACCGAGAACAGACACGTTATGACTGCCGAAACTGCGGCGGAAAACACTCCCCAAGAAGGTGCCCTGCTTTTGGAAAAACGTGCCGGAGATGTCAGCGGAAAAACCACTTTGCCAGATGTTGTAAAGCGACGGCAGTTGTTGGCGAGTTGCAAAGCGGCCAAGACGATTTCGAGATTCTCGACGTATCCGCAAAGAATGTGTCCAGCAAGCATGACTGGACGGTGGAAGTCCAAATCAAGAACGTGGCAGTTCAGTTAAAGGTTGACACGGGATCGCAGGCAAATTTGTTGCCTTATGGATTATACGCCAAAATGAACCCACAGCCGCCCCTGTACCCCAGCAGCGCGATTTTACGCTCCTACGGCGGAGATGTAATCAAACACATTGGCGTCATGCGGGCCGAAGTCTCTTTAAATGGTTGCATTGCCATGCTGAGCTTTTTCGTGGCACGAAAGGGGCGCCAAGCAATCCTAGGACTTGAGGCGAGTGAACGCCTGGGACTGATTTCACGCGTGAACAGCGTGTCGCAAAACAGCTCTGAAGAAGTGGTTGCCAGCTTTCGTCACCTTTTCACTGGCACCGGCTGCGTCAAACGAGTATACCACATGGTGCTTCGCAAGGACGCCACGCCAGTGGTTCAGAGACCTCGTCGAGTGCCACTGGCTTTAGAGGAGCCACTTCGGGAGGAGTTGTCACGTATGGAACAAGCCGGAATAATTGCAAAAGTCACTGAGCCAACAGACTGGGTGAGTCCCCTTGTTATCGTACGAAAGAAAGACGGGAAGCTGCGAGTCTGCATGGACCCCAGGAAAATAAATGAGTGCCTCAAGCGCGAGCACTACGCGATGCCGAGGCGGGAAGACATAGAGGCCGAGCTGGCCGGCGCAAGAGTATTCACTCGCCTAGATGCAAACGCAGGGTTTCACCAAATTCCCTTAGATGACGAGACGTCTAGGATATGCACTTTTGCGACACCCTTCGGCCGCTATCGATTTTTGCGACTGCCTTTCGGAATATCATCAGCGTCCGAAGTATTTCAGCAAACCCTAAGTGAAATTTTTGACGCGCTTCCTGGCGTTAGAGTGTATGTCGATGACATACTCGTGTGGGGCAATTCCCAACAAGAGCACGACCAACGTCTAAGATCAGCGCTAGAAGCGGCAGAACGTGCGGGCCTTACGTTCAATCCAGCAAAGTGCGAGTTTGGCGTTCAACAAATTGAATTCCTGGGCGACGTAATAAACGAAGGAATCCGTCCAAATGCATCCCATGTTGAGTGCATGTTGCAGATGGCACCCCCTAGTGATAAACTAGCAGTTCAACGCATGCTGGGTGTCGTGAACTATTTTGGAAAGTTTTTGCCAACACTAGCAGAAAGGACAACGCTTCTCAGAAGCTTGCTAAAAAAAGACACTGTTTTCGAATGGTCGGCAAATCACGAAAAAGAGTGGAGAGCGCTGTGCGACAGCCTTAGCAAGCAGCCCTTGCTATCAGTTTTTGACCCTGAAAAAGAAACCAGGTTATCATGCGACGCGTCACAAAACGGAATCGGTGCTGCCTTGCTGCAGTATCACAACTGTGCATGGAAACCGGTTGCGTACGCCTCCAGAGTGCTTACTGATACGCAGCAACGCTATTCACAAATTGAAAAGGAAGCAATGGCCATAGTTTTCGGCTGCGAGAAATTTCACCATTTCATGTATGGGCGGAAGGTTGTCGTTGAGACTGACCATCGTCCGTTGATCTCCATATCACAGAAGGCGATCGGTGACATGCCGCCAAGACTGCAGCGATTTTTTTTGCGTCTGCTACGCTATGACATTTTAATGCATTATGTTCCAGGAAAACAGCTCCTACTGGCGCACATGCTGTCCAGGGCTTCCGTTAAGGGCGCAGCAGATAACGCAGACAACAACGACGACGTCGAAGTGCACGCAGTAAGTGTGGTTGATTCTCTTGTCAGCGAAACCATGTGGAAAGAACTGGCTTCCGAGACACGAAAGGACACGCAGCTCGCCGCTGTGCTAAAGCACCTGGAGAACGGGCAACCAATTGAAGGACCGTTCAAGCCTTTTGCCGCTGAGCTATCGGAAGTAAAAGGGGTTCTCTTGAAAGGCTGTAAGATTGTCATTCCGGCCAGTATGAGGCGCGATATGTTGGCCAGAACTCATCAAGGCCACATGGGAATTAACAAGTGCAAAGAAAGGGCACGGCGCCTGGTGTTCTGGCCAGGAATGAACACTGATATCGAGACGTTTGCACAGGCATGTTCTGTATGTAAAAAGTACGCTTACAAGTTGCCGCAAGAGCCTTTGATTATGCGTCCGGTTCCAGACCAACCATGGTACCGCGTCGGCATGGACATTTTTAGCCACGCAGGTCGGTCCTACTTGTGTGTTTATGATGCCCTATCGAATTTTCCCGAAGTCCAACAGCTCGTAGACACTTCAGCAAAAACTACTGTAGATGCAGCAAGTGCCATATTTTCCAGATATAGCATACCTGTAGAGGTATGCACTGATAACGGGCCTCAGTTTTCCAGTAGAGAATTTGCCATGTTCTCAAAAGTGTACGATTTCAAACACGTGACCTCAAGCCCGTATTTTCCCCGCTCCAACGGACTCGCCGAAAAGGGGGTACAAGTAGTCAAGAGAATCTTGAAGAAAACAACTGAAGCTAAACAAGACTTTTGGCTTGGTCTTCTCGCTTACAGGTCAACTCCACTGGAATGCGGCTGGTCACCAGCCGAAATATTACAGGGACGCTCGCTGCGAACAACTCTACCAACCGTTCAGGTCGGACAAAGCCGGCGGGTTGACAAACGCCAGCAAACAGACTACTCAAGAGGGCCACTCGCACCGCTCAACAACGGCGAAACGGTCAGAATAAAAGACAGCTCATCATGGAGAAGAAAGGCTCGGGTTCTTCAGTCGTCTGGTCAACCAAGGTCATACGTTGTCATGACTGAAGACGGGCAACTCTTGCGACGCAACCGCGAGCATCTGCTGCCAACCAGAGAATCTTTTCGCCTTAGCGGTCCTCCTCACGACGACGAAGGTGTTTTTCAAGAATACGCTGCCCCTGCCAGCACACAACACGACCCAGAGGCGGCGCAAAACCCAAACAGCACAGCGAGCATTGTGCCGACAGTTCCGCAACAAGCAGCTGCTCCAAGGACTACAAGACAACGCAGACCACCTCGACGCTTAATGTATGACGCGAACTTTCAACAAGTGCCGTGACTGTATTCAGTGCTCTGATCTTTGCTGTAGTTTTGGATGTGCAGTGATTCTTTAACTTTCTTTTTGTTCTCCCGAGCTAAAAGCGCTCCTTGTCCTAAGTTTTTTTTTTTTTTTTCGTTACGAAGGGGGATGTATCGTAATCTGTATCTAATCTGCTCAGCATGCAGCGCTCTGTGTTCATGGCACGATACGCCCCCATGTGATAAGGGCGTTACCCGCCTATTCACAACGTGTATAAAACCAGTGCTGAATAAACGCTGGGACTCACTTTTGCCCAGCAAGTGACACACGACGTGTCGTCGTCTGCTCCACTCGATGCACTCATGATGTGACTATATATATATATATATATATATATATATATATATATATATATATATACTGAAACAAAGAGAACGGAGAATACACCTAATTAAGGTGAACGTAACATAATGTCATGATAAATTGGTCCCACTGTACCGATGCAGACCAGTTACACAAATCGGATTTTCATAGGTTACTACTATCAATGCCTTGTCGGCAAAATAAGTTTAGCAAATCTGAAAGCACATGTCGAACGCTCTGCTCAGCATCTGCTAAAGAAAGGCACTTCCCAACAACAAGTGTTACGCGTGGCATGCACAGTTGTCCAGGTTTATAATTTTGCTAGAAAAAGTAGTATGTTCTTATTATTCTATTATTCTATTATTCTATTATTATTCTATGTACTTATTATTCTCTGAGCTTTGTTGTGAGGTTCGCTATATGTTCTCAAGTTTGCTAGAAGTTTGCAGATTTTCTTGAAGTTTGAAGATTTGCTAGAGGTTTGCAGACTTGCTAGATGTTTGCAGATTCGCTAGAGATTTTCAGATTCGCTAGAGATTATTAGATTCGCTAGACGTTTGCAGATTTGCTAGAGCATTGCAGATTTGCTAGAGGTTTGCAGATTTGCTTCAGGATTGCATATTTGCTTGAGGATTGCAGATTCGCTTGAGGATGGCGGATTCGCTTGAGGCTTACGGATTCGCTTGAGGCTTGCAGATTCGCCTGAGGGGCTTGCAGATTTCCTAGAGGTTTTCGGATTTGCTCGAAATTTGTAGATTCGGTGGGATTATGCAGATTCGCTGGAAGTTTTCAGGTTCGCTAGAAGTTTTCAGGTTCGCTGGAAGTTTTCAGGTTCGCTGGAAGTTTTCAGGTTCGCTGGAAGTTTTCAGGCTCGCAGGAAGTTTGCAGACTCGCTGGAAGTTTTCAGGCTCGCTGGAATTTTTCAGACTCGCTTGAACGTTTCAGACTCGCTCGAAGTTTTCATACTCGCTTGAAGTTTTCAGCCTCGCTTGAGGTTTCAGACTAGCTTGAATTGCAAAGTATGGATGGTCGAACCACTGACCATTACACTTGCCGTGGCATCCCGCAGAGTGGGGTTCTTAGCCCCACTTTGTTTAACCTTGCAATCATTGAACTTATCCAGGTTCTACCACATACAGTCAAACTTTCCATATATGGTGACGATATATGCATATGGGCCTCTGCAGTTACACGCCCCCAGGTTCGTGGACGGCTCCAAAAAGCAGTGACCCTGACATCGTCGTACCTGCGTGCTCAAGGTCTTAGCATTGAGAGCAAGAAGTGCGCCTTAGTCGCTTTTACTCACAAGCCCATGACCTGGCACCCCATATCTATTGAACACCAAACAATTTCATGCACAAAATCTCGCCGATTCCTAGGCGTTATTGTCGACAGAGACCTTTCATGGAGCCCCCACATATCATACTTCAAGAAGAAGCTTACCCTTATCGCCCATATACTAATGTTTCTTGCCGGTAAAACGTGGGGTACATCTATGGCATCTATGCTTCAACTATACAGGACGCTCTTCCTAGGATACTTGCGATATAGCACACCAGTGCTGCCCAATGCTAACAAAAATAACATCTCTGTCCTACAGAGCACTTCAGAACAAGCCCTTAGAACATGTCTGGGGCTACCTGGATGTAGTTCAACCGCAGCAACAATTACCACCGCGAGAGAACACCAGATAACGATTTGTAGAGCTGCTTAATGCAGCAAGAAAGAGACAAAGAGCGCCTTGAGGCCACAATAAATATGAGGTTGTGTGTGGAATCTGAAAAAGAGCAATGGTAACAGCGCTAACGTTCACAAATGTCATTCTGTGCTCAAAATCGGATACCTCGTCGCGGCTAGATCTTAACCAAAGATCGGTTGGCCGGTTGGCTTTGGGTGCCCTTAGTAAAACCACAAGTGAGGTAGTGCAGGGTGACATGGGTTCGGCCGCTTTCGAAGTCAGAGCAATGCAAAGCAAAATCAGTTTGAAGAAAGGCTCAGCAATATGAATCCAAATAAATGGGTGGCTAAAGTGCACAACTATCGCTACCTGAAAAGCGTGGACACCGACGGAGGAAAAGCTCAAGAAAGTTGGCAACCACGTACACCGTAATTAAAAGTGTTAATAGACGACAAGGAGTCGCCAGAAAGAATGAGGGAGAAATAGAGCCAGTAAATTGGATCGAAAGAACGGAAACAAAAAATACCATGGAGATTGACAGCAATCGGAAGCAAGAAACCGTCGGCGGCGCACTCGATAATACTTTCTATAGCTGAGCGGTCTTTGTTAGGCTAATGAAATGCGTGGACGATCGGTCAAGCCAGTAAGAATCCAGAGATGTCTGCCTGTCTGATACCTGCATGGCCCTTAAAAAAACCTTAGAGAAGAGGGGATCATAATTTAGCCATGTAAACGTTAAAAAATACTTCACTTGATTATAAGAAAACAACTTGTGCAAGAGAGATTTAAGTTCGAATTGTGTAACCAAAAAAAAACATTTAAAAAAGGGTAACTCGTGAAAGTAGTTTCGCTAATTCTCAAGGTGTGGTTCTTTCTTCTTGACACTTAATGTGGCGCCCTTTAATCTACATTTCACTGCTTATTCCTGTCTTACAGGGACAAATATAGTAAGAGAAACTCCAAAGCACACTACGTCGATTCTCCCGTGAACGCGAGAATTCAGAAGCTTGAGTAAAACAGCGGAATCATGTCAAAATGAACCTGGATGACCACGTAGAGACGCGAGCACCATTAGAAAAATGTTATCTGGTTGTTTCTTGACAGTAGTTTCTGCAGTGAGCCCTTGCCGCCTTTCCTCATTTGTTGATGAAACTTTGCCGTGGTTTTTACATTTTTTTGAAATCGGGAGCTGCGGATTTCGTGGTGAAAGTGGTTACTCGAAGCCCGACCGGAGGCTCAAGCGGTACGGTGAACTTATCGCCGGGCTTAACGGCGCTCCTCGTTCAGCAAATCAAATGGTTTGCACAGTAGCTCAACAGTGACATCCTCTTCTGCACTTGTCCAATTATTATTCGTGTGAAGTTCTGCTTAGTTTCTGCTCATTGTTTCTACGTGTGCTGCGAATCATGGAATAAATAAAGATCCCATAATCAAGAGGCTGAAAAGACACCTAACGATTGCTAAGGCTTCTAAAACGACTGCTAAAAGACGCTAAGCGACTGCTGCAGTACGCGATACTACAAAAAATATTTCTAGACTCAATGAACGCAGATAATTAATGTGAATAACTGAACAAGAACACCACAGCTGGGGTCGGGCGGCGGCAGCAACTCGCGCAGTCGCAAGCGCTCGAGAAGCGGGTTCTTGATCCGCGTCGTCTGCTACGGCGGCTCGGGCTGGATGCATAGTCGGGAAGCGTGCTTCTGTGAGGGGCGCTGCACCGATTTCATCGTTACTGCGGGAACTGAGCCGATACTCTTTACTAAGCGTTGTGCGACGCTAACCTCCGAGCCTTCATTGGCGATAATGGAGTTGTACAAACTGCTTTTGACAACATGCTTCGTCTGTTCTTTCAAAAGGTCGGGGTACTGAGTACGTGCACGTATATTTCTTCACTGTGTGTGCTACCGTAATACGTAGCGGCAAGAAAGAGACACCAAAATGTGCGCGCGACGTGCTCAGTCTTTATTTGACACGAAAGGAAAACAGAGCACCCAACAATAATAACTATGGGCGTCAAACGCGGTGAAGCATACGGATAATAATAAAGGAATGTTTTAGGTTAAGACAGCGAGCTGGAAGTGATTCTTCTCGACAATATTTCATTACACTAGACAGACCCTGCCCGCCGGCACGGAAATGCATGCGTCAAGAACCGAACTTCACTAGTATCTCGTTACGTCCCCAGCAGCAGCTAGCGATGACAGCGCCCACTCTGGAGTGCAGTGGGGTGTAGAGTGACTTTGACAGCTATGTGTTCATTCGCACCACTTGCTGACGATGGTGGACCAAAGCCTATCCTCGGACAACCCACGGAGAGGATGGCGCGACAGCGCGATACTTGCAATGAACCCCAGAAATTTTTAATGATGTTGAGGTCCGGGGACTGGGGCGGCCACTCCAGGAGAGCGACGCCGCCCTCTTCGAGCACTTCTGGCACAACACGAGCAGCGTGGATCGGAGACCTATCGTGTTGCAATGTATAGTCGCCTTCCGCGGTAATGGGCCTTCAAGAACGCGTACATAATCAGTACATCGTCAAATGATTGCCCCGTACCTTTCAGGGATGCACTTGCCTTCGAGGCGTATTGGTTAGTAAAGTAACGCTTAGTAAAGTATGTCGACTCAGTTCCCGCAGTAACGATGAAATCGGAGGACTTAGCGCGCTTGCCGCCAATGCGGCCAGCGCGCGCCGCCCTAGCAGACGATGCGGTTCAAGACCCCGCCCCTCGAGCGTCTGAGCCTGCGCGAGCTGCTGCCGCCGCCGGACTAAAGTGTTCGCCGCATCGCAATGCAATTCGCTCCGAGTTTTCCCCTAAGTGTGAAACAGCCTGCACATGAGCGCCGACTCGCCTATCTTGCAATGCGTTTGGCGCGGCCAACTAATGTTCCAGCGATAAGAGGCGCCCAGCCAGTATTCCGCCGTGCTCTCTGCCTCCGCTCAGTGCATTTCTTCTTCGTCGGTTTCCAAAGTACTCTCCTGCCTTTGTTCCTTCCCTAGTTGTGTGCGCCAAATATTCGCGTCGTGCGGCGGTCACGTCGAGAGACGAACTTATCCAGGGCCTCCTTCGGCTATCAAAGTAATAAGGGGCTGGATGGCGTGATTTCGGCTGTCGTCGCCGCTTCAGCGGCATAGAGTAACATAGGAAACGACAAGAGTTGACACTCGAGCCGTTTCACGGCCGAGCGATGGAGCTTCCTCGATTCCCTTAGGTGGCAGAGCACATCAAGAAACATGTGACTGGCTGCCGCTATGGCTGGCAGCTTGACAGGCGGCATGACCCAACGCGTGCGAAGCCTGGTCGGGCCCCGTCGCCGGTCTCTTTCTGTGAAATGGTACCGAAGGATCGTTGTTGGGTTCTTCTGCCAGCGTCTGGCATTACTGCTTCGTCGCCGTTTCATGGTAAGGCCACAAGAAGTTCTTTTGCACGTTGTTAAAGACTTATTCTCTTCGTATTTCGTTATGCCACTGTTAGCCGCATTAACGAGTGACGGCGGCCTTGAAGCCATAAACAGCTGCTGCGCATTTGCTACGCAGACTTTCAGGTGAACAGACTGGTGGGCTAGTTGGTACTGCATAACTTGAGAAAAAGCGCAAAAAAAACGAGGACAAGAAAAGGAAGCGAAGACACAGTGCTACTAACTGAATTTTCATTGCGCATGGTTGCCACAGCAGGAAGCGAAGACACAGCGCTACTAACAATTGAATTTTGATTGCACAGTGTTACCACATATATACACGTCTTCGTTTCCTTCTCTCGTCGTCGTGTTTCTTTCGCAGCAAATCCCCTCAGTCATTTGGATACGACTACAAAAATTAGGGAAAAAAGATGACATGAATATTGCAATACGCTGTCTCCCCTCACACCAGTTCCACGAGTATGATGACTATTAGTGCATTAAGCGGCTCTGTTGTTCAAACACAACATTTCGTGCTCTCACAATAGCCAAGGATACTTCAAAATTAGTGATTGCTAAGGAATTCTGCAAAGGTATAACTAGAACAAACATATATATGTTACTAGTGCTGAGTTTCAATGTTCGGTTTAAATGGCAAAACAAAAAGTTCTACCCTGTTTTCAGTCGCAGCATGTACAATTAGACGAAGAATTCTCTATGATGGAGCTAAAATGTGCGCTTGCGTCTTGTAAGACAAAGGCTGTTGCAGATCCAGATTTCATTACATACGGTATGCTGCAAAACATGGCACCTAATGCTCAATTGGCACTTTTGAACTTACTCAATGACTTGTGGAAAAAGGACCGTATCCCTGACTCTTGGAAAACTGCACGTGTGATACCTAGATTGAAGCCTGGTAAAACACCTATTTCTCTTGAATCTTTTCGTCCTGTGAGTCTGACGAGCTGTTTATGCAAGGTCATGGAGAAAATTATTGACACTAGGCTGCAATGGTGGTGTGATCATTGCAGCCTAGTGTCCGATCCCGATCACATGACAGGATTTCAAAGGTGGCGATGCACAATGGATGTAATTCTGGATATTGTTATGTATATTGAACTAGAACGAGGTAGGGGGAATGTCACAATAGCGGTTTTTTAGACTATAAAGGAGCCTTCGACAAAGTCAGCCATGCTCATATACTGTGTAGCCTGCTAGAACTGGAAGTTTCAGGAAGGGCGCTACGGTGGATATCCAACTTCTTGAACGGCAGGTCAATATTTATTCAAACAAGTGAAGGAAAAAGTTCCTCTCGTAATATTATCCAAGAAGTCCCACAAGGCAGTGTCTTAAGTCCGTTTCTATTTAATTGTGTGATGGCGGATTCACCGCGGAGATTTCCATCTGCACTATGCTACTCTATATATGCGGATGATGTTTGCATTTGGGCCTCTGGTTCAAATACCAGCCTTGTTCAATCAACTTTGCAGGAAGGCCACAACATTGTGGACAATTTCTTAAAGGAAATGGGAATGGAGCTGTCTTACAGTAAGACGGCTGTGTTGCTTTTCCCCCGAGGACACCTAAAGGATTTTCAGCTGTGCCTTGACGGACAACCTTCAGATATAGTTAAACAACACAAATTTCTGGGGTTATACTAGACAGGTAACTTTCTTGGAATTCTCAAATTAAACCCTCGAAAGACAAATAAACTCATTAATACATGTTCTTCGCCGCGTAGCAGGCACGACAAGGGGAGGGTCGGTTTCATCTTTACTGAAAGTACATAATGCACTTATAAAGCAAAAGATAGCATATTATTCCTCTGTTCTGCATGGAATCTCCCGTTCATGTGAAGAGATACTCCAACGATTAATAGCTAGGAGCCTTAGAATATGCTTAGGCTTTCCTCGAGCAACCTCAAGTTCCTTAGTAATTTCAGAGGCACGTCATCCTATATTTCCTGTTATGAGGATGGTTGAAACCTGTAGAAAGTACTTTAGCATTCTAGTGCAGCAAAATAGGCACTCACTAGCATGGGCACTAATTGAGAGAGACAGGGCGAACATCAATTCGGTGATTCAGGTGCACAAAGATCTACTACCACATCACGAATTTTTTGTTCTCAGATATCTCTTACCCTCCATGGCGACTCGTAGCTCCAAAAATCGAACTTTCGGTTGAGGGAATTATTCGTAAAGGAGATATGTTTACGCTAGCAGCACAACAACTGGCATTATATCAAATATACGTTCGATACCCTGGCTATATTCAAGCGTATACAGATGGTTCTTGCCGAACAAATTCTTCTACAGCTGCCTTTGTCATTCCAGAATGGAACCAAATACAAATATCTAAACTATCTCACACGACGTCACCAACAACTGCAGAACTTTTTGCAATATTGCCTTTACTAGACTACAAAAATTCAATGCAAGAGGAGAACAGTGGCTCACACTTTACGACTCGCAGGCAGCTTTGTTTTTACTTTATAGTGACATCAGCAATTCACAAAACATGACGTTAGCTAAGGAGATACTTATAGAACTCACAAAAGCCAGTGAAGAAAATCGCACAGTAACGTTCCAATGGATACCTGGCTACTATCCCTGGTAATGTAGCAGCAGGCAAGGCAGCTGGACAAGCGCATGTTAATAACGCCACACATAGTCTCCCTCTAACACAAGGCGAATTGCGAAGCATACTCAGACAGATATCAGCCTATGGTTGCAAAGTGACATGGTTTAATCAGAACACGAAATCTGCCGATTTATTTCATATTGACTCATCGCTTCAATTTAAAATCCGGTTCACATTGAATGCAACCAGAGCTTTTGAAACGCTGATTCACCGTCTGCGTCTCGGTACACTTTCTACAGAACATTTCAAGAGCTGATAGTGCGGAATGCACTTGCGGCCACGCTGATGAAGATGTACAGCATCTTCTGCTAAAATGTCCGCGGCACGACACACACAGGCAACGCTTAGCACTTGATTTAGTGGCCTTAGATCGCAGGCCCTCCAACCTCACGAAGATCTTAGGTCCTTGGCCAACATACTAATTGCAGAGACGAGTGTTACTGGCCCTTCAAAGTTTTCTAGAAGCGAGCGATATTCTCGGAAAGTATTGAATAGAATGTTTAATTGTGATAGCGCATTCTTTAATCCGCGATTTCTTATGTGCCCTTATTTTTGGTCTAGGTAAGCGACCGGGCCTTGTTACTTTAGTGCACATATGTGACTGGACTCTGTGTTGCTGAGTTGACTTTTGTTTTAGTCTGGCATTAGTCCATTTATGTGACTGGACTTAGTGTTTTTTATGATTTGAAGTTGTATTTCAGTTATAGCGTGACATTAGTGGTTTGAACCTGTCATACGTTCTAATTTGGTTAAATTCCTTGAATATCACTTATTTTTGCCCCTCATCAGCATGGTTTTCGTAAATGATTTTCGTGTGAGACGCTGCTCATTTCATTCACCTACGACTTATTTGACGCGTTACACAAGGAACTTTTCATTGAATGTATATTTTAGACGTTCACAAAGCATTCGATCTTGTTACTCATCACGTACTTTGTTTAAGGCTCAGAAAACTGAATGTTGACACTAAGATGTTTTTATGGATCGAGTGTTTTTTTTTTGCGTAATAGAACTCATTTCTTCGCTGAAAATAACGCTGATTCGTCACAATGTTCTGTTACCTCAGGCGTGCCTCAAGCTTCGGTGATGGGGCCGTTATTGTTCCTAATATATATTAATGATCTGCCAAATTCTATTAACTCTACAATCAGGCTTTTCCCCAGATGACTGCGTCATTTACCCAGTAATCACTTCGGTTTCAGACCCGTCTATACTTCTGTGTGATTTAGATAAGGTATCTAGTTGGTGTAACACTTGGCTCATGAAATTGAATGCTGACAAATGTAAGGTTATGCGAGTTTCACACAGGTCTCCTATTGTGAATCTTAGTGCGTACCATACTTCAGGTTCTTTACTTGAAAAAGTAAGAACTTGTAAATATTTAGAGGTCCATATAACTGCTAATCTTTCATGGCAACCGCATATCGATTATATTGTTAATGCTAACCGCATGCTTGGTTACCTGCGGCGTAACTTTTCTAAGACTCTATCTTCATTAAAGCTACTACTCACAAAACCTTAGCACGATTGAAATTAGAATACGCATGCTCTGTGTGGCACCTGGGCCTCGAGGCCGTTACTAATCAATTAGAGTCGGTACAGCATCGCAGCACTCTTTTTATCCCGAACTTCTCCCGCACTGCTAGCGTAACTGCTATGAAAAATACCTCGAACCTTCCTGGTCTTTCCCTTCGTAGGAAACTCTTGCGAATGCTGACCTTTCACAAGACTTATTACCACAGTTTTCAGTTAAAAGGAGATCTTCTTTCTCAGCCATCATTCATATCACCTC
The DNA here is from genome assembly GCF_023375885.2 of Dermacentor andersoni. Lineage (NCBI taxonomy): Eukaryota > Metazoa > Arthropoda > Arachnida > Ixodida > Ixodidae > Dermacentor > Dermacentor andersoni. The sequence goes on along the minus strand of NC_092818.1, from coordinate 92,834,672 downwards.
GCACAGATCACCGCCATAAGGCATGCATTCTATACTGCCAGACTAATGCGCACTTTAACTCATTTTTGCCAAAGACGGCAAGTGATTGTAAACACCTGCCCACCTGTGTTGCCGATATCTCGGACACGTGTTAACAAAAACTGCCGCTGAAAAACATGCGTTTGCCTAATCTGCCTTGTCACTAATCTATCTTGCCGCTCGCCTAAGCCTGCGCTTTTTCGTTACTGTATATAATATTATTATCTTTTTGCTGCGTTATGACTTTACCGTTTTCTTACTCTACTCCCTTCTGTACCGGCCCCTGGGCCTCGAAGGTATTGTAATAAATAAATAAATAAGCGAAAGTGTTGCAGCGACCTCTGGCCGGTGTAAGGACATGGGCATGATGACAAACGCCAGGGATCGACAAATACCGCTCCAACCGGGCGCCGAGTAGGGTTGCCAATGGTCCCGAATTTAGCGTGGCAGTTCTGACTTTTGAGTAAATGACCCCTGTCCGACTTGACCCAGCCGGGACGGCCACAAATCCCGACTTTTTAACGCGACAGCGTTAAGGAGCTCGTGTCGCAGAAAAGCCGGCGTCGTCGGTGTCGGTGTCGGCGTCCGCGGCGTTGGCCGTGAGCGATAAATTCCGGCAGGCACTTCATGAATAAAAAACAACTTGCAAGATGAACTGGGTGGGAATCGAACCAGGGTCTCCGGAGTGTGAGACGGAGACGCTACCACTCAGCCACGAGTTTTTTTTTTTTTTCTTTATTGCCTGACTTTGACAAAGAAAGAACAGCAATAGCAATACACAAGACAAGACATAAAAGATACAATGAACACGTAGTATTGACATAAACCGCCTGGTAGGGGGCTGGCAACGCCACATTAAAATTCATTTAGAGCCATCAATGGCTCCACCCTTGACAGCCACTCGGGGGTATCGCCACCGGCCTTCAAAATCTCAACAAACCGATGCACAGTTTCACGGAAATAAATTCGCGTAGGTCGTGCATCGGGATCACAGTAGTATCCTGCCATTCGAGAGCGCCAAATACTGTGGAGGCCAATTAACATTATTAAATCAAACGGAAAACCATCTTCGTTAGTAATGGGTAGATACCGTATTCCATGAGGGTCGAGGGGGAATTGTTTCTTTAACGTTCTTTGTAGTACGTCCCAAAAGAATACCCCTCCCCAACAATGAAGAAAAACGTGATCTATCGTTTCTGGTTGTTTGCAGATAAGGCAGTGAGATCCCCATGGAAGAAATAAGCCCTTTTCCTGTAAAAACATTTTTACTGGCAACGTTCCAGTGTGTAACTTAAAAAAAAAGGTTTTAACCCCTGGCGCAACTTGCATTTTTTTTACTCTCTTTAACACGTCCCTACCAGGGCCTCCACTGTACAAGGCTCTGTACATTGGCTCCGGCAGAACTACGTCACACAAATCCTTGTACATTTTTTTCTTTTTGACAGTAGATAAATATTCATTTGAACACTTCGTTGCAAGGAATCGCACACTTGCGACCACTTCTCTAAAATATCCAAACATGCCTCCCGTGAGTGTTTCGGTTGAAACAACAAAGTCTGGCAACGCGCGCCCGAGCCTTACTTGGCATGCGGTGCGCAAGAAAGGATCGCTGACGTCGCGAAGGAAAAGAAACCTGTTGACAATCTGCCGCAAAAAAAGGTGTCCCAGGCCCAATCCACCATTCTTGACTCCTCTGAACAAATTTGTTCGGCTGCACCTTTCCCATTGCGCATCCCACACGAAAATGGCGAAAATTCGATGCAGCTTCTGTACATTGAGTCTTGCGCAATGTAACACCTGCATTACATACCACAGCCTACTAATAAAGAACAGATTGCACACGGTGGCTCTAGCAAAAATCGATAAGTTCGTTCCTTTCCACCTTTCCGCCTTTCCACGTGTATCATGCGTCTGCGCTGTCCAATATGTCGCGCTATCACGGTAGCATTCTAGAGGTACTCCCAAATACTTCGTTGGGGTCGTAACCCAGGACACGTTTGCAAAGCGGTCGGGCGTCGATTGCCATTCTCCATGCCAGAGCCCTAGTGATTTTGCTAAGTTCACTCTGCTGCCTGTGACTTGGCAGAAGTTCTCTACACATTTAATAGCCTCAGTTACACCTTCCCTACTGGTTGAAAAAACCGCCACATCATCCGCATATGTCAACAGCTTGACTTCCGCTGCTTGCAACCGAAAGCCGGGAATTGTCTGTTTTTTCACGATGTTTAAGCACATCGCCTCTATGTATATGCAAAACAAAAGAGGGCTGAGGGGACAACCCTGGCGTACCGACCGCTGCACGCTAATTGGGGCCCCCAGACTCTGGTTAACAATCAATCTCGTCGTGCAGTTCCGATACGCCAGGGCGACACCCTCGCGAATAACAGAACCAACGTTAACATGGTCTAGTATGCAAAGCAAAATTTCATGCGCGACACAGTCGAAAGCTTTTTCAAGATCTAGTTGCAAGATGGCCACGCGGCTATTTGTAATATCGCAGCACTCCAGCACGCATCTTGCTGTGTGAATATTAGTCGTAATAGATCGTCCCTTAATCCCGCACGTTTGATGCGGTCCAACGATTTCCTGGATTACTGACTGTAATCTACGCGCTAAAACTTTCATATAAATTTTGTAATCCACATTTGTGAGTGCGATTGGCCTGTACGCTGTTACTTGTCGTAACTTCTCTGCTTCGTCAGTTTTGGCGATTAAGACGGTGTGTGATCTCGCATAAGACGGAGGCAATTCGTTAATTTCGCAAGCTTCATTAAACACTACTGTCAATATTGGCGCGATTTCACGCTTAAAAGCTTTGTAAAACGCCGCGCTTAACCCGTCCGGTCCTGGCGATTTACCAGGATTTAAATTGTCTATCGCCGTTTCTACCTCTGATTCGGTTATTGGCAGCTCTAACCTATCCTTCTGCTCATCGTTGAGTCGCGGCAGTCCCCCAAGGAACTTATCCTTAAACGTGTTCGTGTCGGCAACATGTAAAGCGAACAGCGCCTGATAGTACTGAACAAATGCACGCTTAATATGTTCGTCATCATCCGATAAGACGCCTCCCCATTCTATGTTGTCTATGTGATTTCGACGAGCGTGGGCTTTTTCAATTCCGAGCGCTCGTTTAGACGGTATCTCCCCAGCAGCTACCTGTTCCGCTCTCGCCCGGACCAGCGCACCACGATAACGCTCCTCTTCTATCACTTCAACTTTTTGTTTCGTTTTCCTAATGTCATCGATCCATTTACCAGGCGCTTCACATTCTTTCTCGAGCAGTTTTGCAAGCATAGACCTTAGATTACGTTCATTTAGTTTCTCTTCGTACGCCATAGAACAAGACCGCTCTATTGCTTTTATTTTAAGTTGTTCCTTACAAAGCTCCCACTGTTGCCATGTTTTCAGTTCTTTATTCGGCTCTATTTTGCCGATTTCTTCAATTACCGCACGGTTGAAAGCATCGTCTTTAATCAGCTTGTTATTTATCTTCCACAGTTCCCAGCTAAAAGCACTGCCACGTTTTTGTGCTCCAATCCCGCACTCTACTAAACAGTGGTCTGAGAAAGACACCGGCACTAGTTGATAACTGTTGCATTTTGGAATCACGTCCAGCGTTACATAAATGCGGTCCAGACGGGCATGACTTGCACGCTGGAAATGTGTGCACTTCACACCACCCGCGCCTTGCATACACTCCGCCACATCCTCAAGGTTCCATTTGTCTATGATTTGCGACAGTACCTCAGTACTTGCGTCCCTGAACCCCCGATCACTAGTCTTATCGCAAGCACTCAGGGCGCAGTTGAAGTCGCCCATGATAATCAGCTGTTTATCCAAACTGAGACGCTGCTCAACGCTTCTAAAGAAATCGACCCTTTCATCTACAACATTTGGTGCGTACAAACATAAAACACGCCATTCTGTATCGCTGAGCGTGAAATCGATGGCAACACACCGACCTGACAAGCACGAGAAATCAGCACGCACGACCAAAGCCGGCAACTTCTTAATAAAAAGGACACAACCAGCAGATGTGCCGATGGCATGGCTTACAGTAGCATAGAATCTAGACGTGAAACGTCGCACCATGCTCCCGGTCTCTTCCTCACCGTCAACTTTTGTTTCCTGCACGGCCAATATATCGATGTCGTGCTCCATTAAAAGCCGATACACCTGATTTTGCTTTTTCTTTCCTGCCAAGCCCCTGACATTAAGTGTAGCTACCTTCAACGGAGATGCAGGAGCCATTTTCGCAAGGAAGTGAAAAGGCCGAGAGCATGGTGCTTACCCTCCGCGTCTAGCGCGTGGCTAGACGCCATCGTTGATGCCGGAGCCACCCTGTGCAGGCTCCGAACCTTGCAGCGTAGGTGCTGCATCGCCAGTTCGCCTCTCAGACGAAACGTTAGGTCGCTGCCGGAGACTGGCCCGCCTGGCTTGAGTTGTTTTTGCAGGCGGCTCCTCGATGCTAGTGGCTGCCACCTTATCCCCTTCGTTCCCGGTGTGGCCATAAGGGCGCTTGGCTGGCGCGGAGACGCTGACTGCGCGGCCACCGCTCAGGTCCGCGTTCGGCGAGCTGTTCGCTGGTTCGCCGACCTTGGGTGCCGGAACGCTCTTCCCATTCTCCGACGCTTTCGCCCGAAACGCAGGCAATTTCTTCTCCTCGGGGTGCGTCTCTCCGTTGCTTGACTTGGTTGTGTCACCTCTGGCAGGCAATTCCTTCTCATCGGGGTGCGTGTCTCCGTTGCTTGACGTGCTTGAGTCACCACTGGCAAGCCCCGACGGGTCGGTCATTCCTGCTGGCTTGCCCACTTCCTCGGCTCCTTTCGCTGCCTCTACCGCCTCGTCGACGTCCATCAGCAGCTCCGTCGACTTGTCTTGCGATGCCGGCTCCGTAGCCACCGCATATGTGCGGACGCAATCGCTGTCGACGTGACCATAGCGTCTGCATTTTGAGCACCGTGGCACCTTGCATTCACGTCGAACGTGGCCCGTACCACGGCAGCGTAGGCACTGCATAGGCCGCCCAGGCGCCACCACAAGGGCCAACTCTCCTGCAACGCGTAGCTGGTGAGGTAGATCATCGACCTTCAAACCGGGTTTCAGCTTCAGGAGCACGGTCCTCGTTGTGGACCCTTTCTCCTTGACGCCTGAGACACGCCAACGCTCCCGGGTCACATCGGATACGTTGCCGTAAGCAGCGAGAGCCGTCCGAATGTCGTCGTCCGCCACGCCGTGCAACATCCAGTGCAGCCGTAGTTTCACCTGTTGGTCATCTGGATCAAAGATAATGCAGCGGCGTCCTTTTACTTCCAGTTCCTTCAGAGCGGCCAGCTTCTTAGTTGCTTCGATGCTGTTGAGAGTCACCGCCCAAACATGGTTGATTTGGTACGCCCCCAACGCCACCACGTCGGGAAGCGCACCAGCGTTTGCTAGGGCGTCGCGGAAATCCTCAACCCTGTAGGGCCTAACTCGTACGTCGCCGTGCAGAAAAACGGTGTTAACCACAACACGTCCGGTGGGCAATGTAGGCAAAATGATCTCGTAGTCCTGACCGTCATTGTCTTCGATCCTGTTTCCGCGGCTTGCAGAGGCCGCTGTCGCCGCTCCGCTGGAGCACATGATTCCGCGTCCGCACCGAACGGTAGCCGGAAGAAGAATGACTCAGCCACGAGTTCGATGCTTAAAAGCGGTACAAAAGCGCCTCTAGCCAATGCGGTGTTGCCTTAGAAACGAGCCGTAGAAAGTTATACTGCGGTGTATATCGGTAATTATGAACATGTAACTCACAGAAGTCGCAGTTACACGAGTAGCGAAGTGCGTTTCCGCTACATTTCTTCTGCGCTTTCCGCACAGGCAGAGCCATCTTGCGGCAAACACAGAAGACCCCCTCCTCTCAATGTACGGCGCTGCCCCGACAGGTGGCGCGCCACGCGCGCATTGGGTGCATTGAGGCTGTGCGGCGACCGGTGCGAGGCACGTCGCGGCCTAGACTCCCTCTCCCCTGACGACGCTTCGCCGTGCTGCCTCACGGGTTGCAGAATCAAGCGTCCTTCCTTTCTTTAGATCACTATCTGTCTATCTCTCTGCGCGTGCTGATCACGACGTTTGGCTGGCGTACAACGTTTCCCCCTCCGAGACACCGAGTTCTTTGGTTCGTTCCGCTTGCTCAGGCGCACGTTTCATTGCCGCGTCGAACGCTGCGTTGCTCGACGCTCACCGCGTGATTGGTGGGTGAAAAGTTCGATGCGGGGCGCCTCGTAAGTGATCGCTGCGCCGTAGCGCATTGTCTTACACCCCTTGGCGTGTCGACGGGAACGCTGTCGCGTTCCACTCTTGAAGACGAAGCTTAAGCGTCCTCCAATTTTTTGTCTTAATGCTGAATAACAGTGAACGAACTATAACTATAAATAAACTAGTAACGAAACTATACCAAAAATAACATAAACATGTTTTAGGTATGAGGTGTGCAACTTGGGCTATTCGGAGGCTTTATGTCCCATGCGAGAAGCGAGGCCAGGGTGTTCTTTACATAAAGCATGTTGGTACTAGGAAATTTATGACACGTGAAGCCTGCAAAAAACAACAAAAATACAGAAGTTTTAACATCCAAGTTCCACATGCAAGAGTGTGGCATACAGTATGCCCTCGTTATAATAACATTGTTTTATGCATTTGTTTTGCTTTATTTC